>NC_135407.1:11825272-12180272 GCF_051989625.1 Stigmatopora argus | reverse complement strand
ACACTGGCCCCCCCCAGAGAAGGGAAAAGTTATGTGGCCCTCACAGGAAAAAGTTTGGGGACCCCTGATTTACGGCCACAGTCAAACCGATTCCACAAAGGGCCAAGTGGGTGAAGGTTTTCCTTCCAACTGAAACAGCACAGACAGTTTGACCACTGAGGTTTCTCCTGAAACAAGCAGCACCTGCCTGCAACCAACTAATTACAGTTTAAAGAGAACAGATTGGTGACAAGGTGTCATCTCCATTGATTGATAGGAAAACCTGCACCCACTTGGCCCTTTGTGGAATCGGTTTGACACCCATGATTTAGGCTATTGTAAGTATGGTTAAGCCAAGGTCAGTCATGTAGTTTCGACACTTACCCAGAGTAACATCAATGAATGTGTAAAATGAAAATTGACCTAAAAGCATCTTACCTTCATGCACAGTGACACCACAATTGTCACACTGGATGATTTCATCTGCATCTTCACTGTTGTCTCCCAGGCAAACGGAGCATATGAGAATGTGCTGAGCACTCCATGTCTGGGATCGCTCTAGCAAGACATCCTATAAAAATAAATAAACAAATAGATAGTAAACCTGTTCTGGCTCCGTGGAGAGACATATTGATTCTACAGCTTTAGATGTTTTTCCTTAAGCATTAAAAAGCAACCTAAATGTCAAATTTCATGCATGTTAATGCAATTATTTTGTAAGATGGACTTGCAAAACAATGTGAAACATTGGAGTTCTAAATTACTAAACACATGGTGGGTGAACAGATTCGCATGACAAAAGGATTTGTATGGTTTGTCAGAGAAATCAACTTTTGAACCAACGCACACGAGACACCATCGGCACTCATGTGTGGAGATTATAAGCAATGAAGCACTGCACCTCAGGGTTGCTAGATCACAAAGACTCTAAACCAGGGGTCTCAAACTTGCGGCCCGCGGGCCAACTGCGGCCCTCGGGACGATAATTTGCGGCCCCCGTCTTAATATGAAAGATCGATTTTTTTTTTTAATTTTTTTTTTTTTTTTTTTACCCGTTTCCCCATGATGGCGCCGTTTAAGTGGCAGCCAGTGGCAGTAGCTCTGTCCACTCATGTTTTTTCTTGTTTTACAGCATGTTTTACATGAAAAATTAGAGGGAACATTGACATGCACCTGCTTGTGGCAGGTGTGATACTGGTGTGCCGATAGCGAGCAATGATGATGTCGTGACCGGATGATTCGCCTAAAGACGTTTCGCCGACGGACGTTTGACAGACGGACAGGTCGTACTAGTATTTGTTAGTTTAATGATTAAATACAAATACTAGTATTTGTATTTAATCATTAAACGCTGTTTTCAGCTGGATTTGACCGAATTTGAGAGCATTTTGAGCCGTTTGGCGAATGGACGTCTATAGACGTTTTTTTGCCTCCATCGCGATATCATCCAGTATTTGTATTTAATCATTAAATGCTGTTTTAGGATGGATTTGACCCGATTGCTGTCATTTTACGGCTCGGTTCTGCTACATCTGCCTGCCCAAGAGTGCTTATTCCCGGACTGCCATTGATGGTAGACGAACATTGATTTTTACTATAATTTGGACAACACCGGCAGCGGGCCGGATTAAAAATCCTAACGGGCCGTATATGGCCCGCGGGCCGAGGTTGAAAAACTTGTACACACACGATCCGGCGGGGCGAGCGTTCGAATCCCGTTTCGGCGAAACCTCCGTTCGGCCGAATGAACGTTCGGTGGAACGTCCATTCGGCGACCTGCCCGTCTGTCAAACGTCCGTCGGCGAAACGTCTTTAGGCGAATCATCCGAGTACCGATGATGTCGCTCACACTGGTACTCAGTGCGCTCAGGGAGGTTGTCTTTCTGCTCAGACCAACAAAAAATTAGAGGGAACTTTGGTTCGGAGCTGAATGAACCAATCACGGTGAGGTATACGGCTCTGGAGGGTGGGACATCGGCCGGGCTGTCCAGTGCCTCGCTCACTCACTCATTCATTCCTCCAATCAGCTGGGCGGAGGAGAAGCCGTGAGGCCGATCACTCCGCTCGGCGCGCACACTCCTCCGCTGCTCTCAGCATAGAACTGAATGAGGCGCTATGATCCGTGATCCAGCCTGTCAGTGTCTGTAGCCATCTCCGCGATTGAAACGGAGAGCGAAAGTGCACATGCGCCACAAACCCGCGCGACTGAATGTGAAAGATCAACCCGAGACTCATTCCAAGTGGAAAAACATATTACAGAGCCCCAGAGATGTCTCTTTCAAAGCCTGCCGTGAAGAGAAAGGTCGGTGATGAGCACAGACAGTTTCAAGAAAAGTGGGGAGTGCAATATTTCTTTGTTGAACACAGGGGCACCCCGACGTGTCTCATTTACACTGAAAAAGTTGCGGTGCACAAGGAATACAATTTGAAACGTAATTGTACTATGAGACATGCTGAGGAGTACGAAAAATACCAGGGAGATGAGAGAGCCAACCAGGTTGCCAGTCTTAAAACACGTCTTCTGAGGCAACAGGATCTCTTCAAGAAGGCTACCAAAGACAGTAATGCAGCAGTCAAAGCTAGCTACGCCGTTTGTGAGTTGATTGATCCTGTGCTAAGTGATCCCAAATGGCTCATGGACTTGGCTTTTCTTGTTGATATCACACATGAGCTTAATGTACTGAACAAGAAGCTACAAGGCCAGGGGCAACTTGTCAGTGCTGCCTATGACAACGTGAGAGCATTCTGCACTAAACTTGTGTTATGGAAAGCCCAGCTCTCTCAGACAAACCTTTGCCATTTCCCAGCATGCAAGGCTCTCGTGGATGCAGGCACACCATTCAGTGGTGAGAAGTATGTTGAGGCCATTTCGAAGCTACAGGAGGAATTTGATCACAGATTTGCAGACTTCAAGACACACAAAGCCACATTTCAAATTTTTGCGGACCCCTTCTCCTTTGATGTGCAAGATGCCCCTCCTGAGCTTCAAATGGAGCTCATTGACCTGCAGTGCAACTCTGCACTCAAAGCCAAGTTCAGGGAGGTGAGTGGAGAAGCAGACAAGCTTGGGCAATTTTTGAGAGAGTTGACCCCCAGCTTCCCTGAACTTTCCCGAAGGTTCAAGCGGACCATGTGCCTTTTTGGGAGCACATACTTGTGTGAGAAGCTCTTCTCCACCTTGAACTTCAATAAGTCCAAGTACAGGTCCAGACTTACTGATGAGCATCTTCAAGCTCTACTGAGGGTCTCCACTGCTTCCTCCCTCAAGCCAAATGTGACTATGTGAGAAGAAGCGCTGCCAGGTCTCTAGCAGCAAGGAGTAGGCAAGAGAAGCCGTGTTCAGAATATTTCATGTTCAATGTTCCATTCAAGTTCAGAAAGTTAAAGGTTAAAGAGCTGTTAATACAGACATTTGAAACGGAATAAAAATAATTCATTTTCTCTACTTAGCCAGCCAGTGTATATCTACTGTATGCTCATTAGTATTATTTGGTTTTGTATTACTGATTGATTTATTTTTTATTCATCTTTAAGTTAATTTATTTAATTCATTTTTTGTTAAAAAATAAAGATATTTGATAACGTTGGAATGTTTTATCAGTGCTTTTCTTGTGGAAATCCTGATGCGGGCCAGTCTCACCCAGACCCGGCCTCTAGCGGCCCCCAGGTAAATTGAGTTCGAGACCCCTGCTCTAAACCAATCACACCGTAAATATAACCCACTCAGTTCTGCGGGAAGTTCACCCAAGCTTTGAACACTAGTACACCTTCGCATGGACAAACAAGAGGAGGAAATAAAAAAGGACTGGTGAGTTTTTTCTGCTAACATCTCATTTTCTGAACCGCTTTATCCTCATTAGGGTCGCGGGGGGTGCTGGAGCCAATCCCAGCTGTCTCCGGGCTATACGCTGGGGACACCCTGAATCGGTGGCCAGCCGATCGCAGGGCGCAAGGAGACAGGCAACCACACACACTCACCCATACCTAGGGGCAATTTAGTGTCCAATCAGCCCACCATGCATGTTTTTGGAATGTGGGAGGAAACTGGAGTACCCGGAGGTAACCCACGCAGGCCCGGGGAGAACAAGAAAACTCCACACAGGTGGGACATGACCTGGATTTGAACCCTGGACCCCGAAGCTGTGAGGCCGACATGCTGATCACTCGCGCCACCAGGCCGCCCAAGATGATGCATGCAGCAACTATTTCTTATGAGACAACACTTTTTTTTTGGAGTGTTTTGGGTTTCCTGTGAAATCAGTTTCACAAACGATAACTTAAGTGGCAATGCAGAAACTTAAAATAAGATTGACAGAACAAAGAGATATTTTAAGATTCATTAAAATCAAGCACAAAGTGGTTGCAGGTAAAGCCAAGTAACACAAATTACCATCTCCCACATAATTTAATGCCTTTATTGTCATATTACCACTATAATGAGATTTAAAGCTTCAACATGAAGGGCACCAATAACAACAACAAACAAATAATCAATAAATAACAATGAATAAGAAATAAGTAACAAATCAATAAGTACTAGTCAGCAACATATATAAAGTGCACAAATAACAAGATACAAACAATTGAACAGATAATCAATAAAAAAACAAATTAATAAATAATCAATACAGTGGTACCTCGACATACGATCGTAATCCGTTCCGAGACTGAGATCGTATGTCGAGCTTTATGTAACTCGAGCAAAACTTTCCCATTGAAATGGATTGAAAACAAATTAATTTGTTCCAACCCTCTGAAAAAACACCAAAAACAGGATATTGGATTGGAAAAAAATGTTTTATTTCTTCTAATTAGCCATATATTGACAAAATAATAAATAACGAGTGGTTTAATAGTAATAAAATGTGTTTAATAGATGTAAAATTAGACGCATTTCGTGGAGGGGAGAGACAACGACACACACGGAAGCGGAGGGGCTGTTCGGGGGACTTCATTCACGGCACTCGTAAACGAACAAACAAATTTAAATTAACTTGGATAAATATATACAGACACTCAAACATACGTTTAATGTAATTTTACACAAAACTGAATTCTAGTTTTGTCTTAATCTTTTGTTACCTTCGTTTTCCGGGTTAGCGGTTTGTCACGCCTCCACCCTCACGTTCGCTATTGATGGACTGTTTGCTGTTGTTTTGCCTTTCAAAATATTCCGAAAATGAGGCACACAAATGTCCACACAATAGGATAACGCATGACCACTTGCCAACGAGAAAGTCTTTAAAGAACGATCGCGGGAGCTCCTTTCCTTAGAAAGAATAACAGGAAATGCAATAGCTGAGCTTACCCACGTATTGATTGTGGGTAATTAAGTTTTATTCTGAGAAAGGGTGCCATTGCCTATGGGTGTTGTGTGCACGAGTATACTTCATTACCCAGAAAGCCCTCTTTTTGCCCGCGCATGCGCGTTGTGCGTTTCCTGGTCGAAACTCATCTGAATAAATCGTTCAGTCCTCGTAGATATAGTAGTTATACACGAAAGAGATGCGGCAAAAAAGACAGTGCGCTACAACAACAGCCTCTCGGTACTCGGACGATTCGCCGAAAGACGTTTCGCCGACGGACGTTTGGCCGACGGACAGTTGGCCGAACGGACGTTTCGCCGAAACGGGATTCACGCGCTCGCCCCGCCTCCGGATCGTGTGTGTACATGTTTTTCAACCTTGGCCCGCGGGCCATATACGGCCCATTACAGATAACATTCATTTAGGAATAACAAGGGCATTTATTCACGGCCAAACACACGCAGAACAGTATGTGACAGAAGAAATAGAGAAAAGAAAGTAGTAGTAACAGTAAGTACTACTGTAATGAAATTGTAAATCCAGAAATCCTACTCCAGAAAACTTACACCACCATAGAAAACGTTGAGATTAATCTTTGAATTAAGGTTCTCAGCAAATCATTTTGAATATATATTTCCTAAAATAATGGGAAATTATTTAAAATTAAACTAGAAGTAAAAGTGTGTTCCATGGCATTTTCAGGTATTGTTCTCTAAGCCCCCTAGTCTGCCCAAGGCACTTAGAATTAGAAAGTCTTCTAGTGTTGTTTTTTCTGTGTCAGACATCAATTCCCAGCTTTGATAAATTACATTGCGTGTCCAAATGGCTACTACTTTAAACGCAAGGATAAAATAAAAAATATAAAACATTGGCAGCACATTGTAGTACGTACTTGTATTTAGAAATATGTCCAGTGGGGGGGCAGTACATTTTGAGCGAGGCTCGGTTTTTGGGAACGGCCCGAAGAAGATCGCATTTTAAAGAGGAGTAGAATGTGTTGACCTTTTTGGAGACCACAGACAACACATTTTGAAATTTTCACCTGAAAGTTTGCCACGCCGATACTTGCTCAGAGGTAAGTTGTAAGAAGTCATTTTAAGATATAATAGATGTAAAGATTCTTTCAGTAAATAGTCCGTTATAATTTGAAGACGTATATTTCATTTTTGAGTGCCTAGTTCAAGCTTGTATTTCAACGTGTTTGTGCTCATAACTGCACTATATGTCAAGGGAAGAGTTTTCAGGAATATTTTTATTAAGCAGCAGCACCATATTTGAACTTTGTAAGACATGCATTTGTCAATGTTTAATCGACATTGAAACCTTTTATGTATTTTAAGAGAAAAATCATTTAAATTTTTGCAGCTGCTAACATTTTCAGTAAACGAAACGAAGACTAGCACATTTTGAAATGACTAAAATATGAAAAAGTATTTTCGTTCAAAAGATGACAACAAGCCCAACTAAAAACGCTAATAGTGGTCATTGAATTCAGGCTAAAAAAACAAGTCCTCTTTTTTCAAATGTACTCTTCTTTTTTTAGGATCTAGTTCAGACTAGGAGGTAACTACCTCCTAAATGTGGGCCAGACTCCCGATGGAATGATCCCAGCCTTGTTTGAGGAGCGACGGCGGGGAGTCGGTGCTTGGCTGGATGTCAACAGGGAGGGCATATATATTCCTCCAAACCTTGGAGTCCAGATAAATAAAAATAAAAGATATTTCCTGATAGGTTTATTAATAGGTATACTTTAATAAAATATAGAACAATACAAGGTGGGCATCGGGCACATCTCTGGCGTTAACTTGCAAGTGAGAATCGTCCTGGCTCGTCCTCGTCACCGTGACATTCTAAAGAAGCGAATTCATCTGCCAATTTAAGACATCGAATCAAAACAATTACAAGGTTATCTATTCAATCCAATTGCATAAGCGAATAACAAAATTAAGGTCGCGCATAATCGAAACACTTAAGGTTATCTGATTCAAACATTTGCATAAGCTAACCAAATAACACAATTAAGGTCAAAAATCAACTGCCACAACAATTGCCTATCAGGTCGGAAATCAAAAACAACTGCGTAAGAATTTGCACAAGTAGGCATAATAATTTTCATTATGAACCGAGCGGCAGTATTTTGAAACATTATGCGAGTATTTTCGGAAGTTGATTCGATGATCGCCATCTGCCGGAATCCAAGTCAAAGCAATTTAAGAGTCCTTCACAGATCTTCATTGCGAACTCAGATCAACAGTCCTTGGCCCGGAACTTGGTGATCTGTCAGGTCAATAGTCCTAAAAACAATTAAATGTCCTCGGAGCCAGCTGCCATGGAGAGTGACCTCGAGCTTGCTCGGTCCCAAATTGAAATAAAGCTCATACATATGATTAATAAAATGATATATAATAATATCCCAGAATAACCCCAACATTTCCCCATCAATTTCTTTGCACTGGGGAATCATTTCTTGCAGCCGTGAGAACAAATGAAGACAAAGTACCGTAATTACTCGAATATAACACGCAGATTTTTGCTATATAATTAATTCCAATAGTTGGGGGTGCGTGTTATAATCAATAACTAAAATAAATTACAAATTTTCGATCGAAAAAAGCATTGTCAAACTCACTTTGACGCACGGATTTTACGTCATCTCGTAAAGCCGACGCACAGATTTTACGTCATCTCCTAAAGCCGACGCACGGATTTTACGTCATCTCCTAAAGCCGACGCACGGATTTTACGTCATCTAAAGCCGATCGAAAATCGGAAAGCCGAGACCACCACTGCCCCCCTCTAGCCTCGTACTCGTCTCAGTTCACCCTCTCTCAGTTCAGTGTTATAATCAATAACTAAAATAAATTACAAATTTTCGATCGAAAAAAGCATTGTCAAACTCACTTTGACGCACGGATTTTACGTCATCTCCTAAAGCCGACGCACGGATTTTACGTCATCTCCTAAAGCCGACGCACGGATTTTACGTCATCTCGTAAAGCCAATCGGATGATGTGTTGTGGGAGGAAGAGGAAGTGGATGAAGGAAGCGTGGACGTTGATAGGATTCTCAACGAACAGATGTATGAGGAGACGGATGAGAGGACAGACAAAGAGAGAGAGGAATATCTGCAGAGACTATTTAAAGATTCTGATTTGGACTCTTCATTTGAAGGATTCTAATGAATAAATTTGTTTTAACAAAACAATCGTGAAACGAAGAAAAAAAGGTAAGATTTCTGATTTTCGTCAGCGGGAAATTTTAGGTGCGCACTATATTCGAGTACTGCGTTTTTCCAGATTTTTTTTGGCCCAAAATTACCTGCGTGTTATTTTCGAGTGCGCGTTATATTCGAGTAATTACGGTAGTAGTTGTTTAATTGATAACTCTTTGGAGTTCGAGATACGCAGAAATATACCTGTTAAATATACCCGTTAAATATACCCGGAAGATGTGGGATAAGACAGGTGTGGATTTCGTCAAGTTGTGCAGGTTTGTTTTTTTCTTTTGTGCCTCAAATTGACAATCCTGTTACTTTACAGTGGAAGCCATCTCAAAATGTACTGCCCCCCGCTGGACATATTTCTAAATACAAGTACGTACTACAATGTGCTGCCAATGTTTTATATTTTTTTATTTTATCCTTGCGTTTAAAGTAGTAGCCATTTGGACAAGCAATGTAATTTATCAAAGCTGGGGATTGATGTCTGACACAGAAAAAACAACACTAGAAGATTTATGTGAAATTCTAAGTGCCTTGGACAGACTAGAGCATGGGTGTCCAAACTTTTTGCAAAGAGGGCCAGATTTGGTAAGGTGAAAATGTGTGGGGGCCGACTATTTAGCCTGACATTCTTTGAACCATTAACATTAAATACATATTAACTTTTTGGGATTTTTTTTTATTACAAATGGCATACTTTTACTTTTACATTTTTTTTTTACATTTAGGTTTTTACCGAAATCACAAACCACAAAAAATTAAGAAAACTATAAAGGATATCTAAGTTCATGTGAAACATTACATATTATTCACTATTATATGCTCACTGTAGGAAAAGTGCTGAAAACAAAACAATGATCACTGCATATTCAAACTGTGATTTTGACCATCACAAAAAAATTAATTAACTGAGATTTAAGAATTTATTCAACTCAGAGGACTTAACAAAGGTCTTGCCTGCACTAATGTGAAGGGTGATACTGGGATCTTGACTGCAGTATGTAGTCCATGTCTGGCTCAAGAGCAGTGGTTTTGATGCGCAAGACGTCACGCAGGTGAGAGTCACTCAGTCTCGTCCTCATGCGGCTCTTGTTAATGTTCATAACGGAGAATGTCTTCTCGCACATGTATGTGGAGCCAAACAAGCTCAGCATTTTCTTAGCAAATGTCCGAATTGCTTGGAACCTGCCTTCATCCAGCTGGCGGTAGAAGTTGACAAGAGGGAGCTGTTGGTGCCGACTGCGATGCTCGGCGTCACACTGCAGCTCAATGAGCTCCAGTTGCAGGTGGTCTGGAGCGTCATCAGGGTCCACGGAGAAAGGAGAGGAAAAAAGTGTGATCTCCTTTTCAATAGCTGCAAAGTCCCGAAAGCGCTGCTGAAACTCCTCAACCAGAGATGAGATGTCTGCTGCATACTTTGTCATTTGCGCACTGATATTGATCTGTGGGAAACTGGTCACAATTTCCTGCAGCGACGGGAAATGTGCGGTATTGGGCTGCGCCTGTGACAGGTGTCTTTGGAAAAGTAGCAGCTTGGTCCGAAAGGCTTTGATGTGTGAATACAGTTGGCTTACCACTGCATTTTGCCCTTGAAGGCTTGTGTTCAGCGCATTCAGATGTCGCGTTATGTCAACTAAAAATCCCAAATCAGCCAGCCAAACAGGATCATTTAATTGTGGCATGGGTTGTCCCTTTTTAGTCAAGAATTGTCCAATTTCCTCCCTGAGAGAGAAGCGCTGCAGCGCAGACCCCCGACTGAGCCACCTTACGTCGGTGTGATACAAAACATCTCCGTATTCAGCCTGGATGTCGAGAAGAAACTGTTGAAACTGGCGGTGGCACAGCGCTTTGGAGCGAATATAATTAATAGTCTTTATCACCGGTTTCATAACATTATCATATTTCATATATTTGGCACAGAGAACTTCTTGATGAATAATACAGTGGAGTTTAATAGCGCTGCCTCCTTCTTCGCTGACTTTGTTACAGACAAGGCTTGATAATCCACTCCGCTCGCCAGCCATGGCAGGTGCGCCGTCCGTAATAATCCCGGTGACTTTATTCCACTGTAGTTTCATGTCATCTACGGTGGAACAAACAGAAACAAATAAATCCGTTCCTCTTGTTTGGCCCTTCAGACTCTGGAGGTCCAGAAGCTCTTCACTCACGTTCATGTCATTGTCCACTCCTCTTAAAAAGATCAGTAACTGAGCGGTGTCGGACGCATCCGTGCTTTCATCGCACGCTAACGAGAAAAAGTCAAACTCAGTTCCTTTTGCCTCTAACTGTCTCTTAATATCTAATGAAACGTCTTCAATTCTCCGTACCACAGTATTACGAGCCAGGCAAATATTGGCAAACTCTTGCTTCTTCGCGGGACAAATTTTCTCAACCATTTTCATTACAGTCTTTAATAAATTCACCCTCAGTGAAAGGTTTGCAGTGCTTTGCAATCAGCGTTGCCACTTCGTAGCTTGCCTTTGTGGCTTTTTCATTTGACTCACGGACTCTTGTGAAAAAGCTTTGCTGTGCCGTTAAAACAGCTTCCAGTTGCTTCACTTTTTCACCGCGTTTGTTCCCAGTTAGCTTGTCGTAGCTAGCATGTTTCGTCTGGTAGTGCCTCTTGATGTTGAATTCCTTGAAAACAGCCACAGTCTCTTGGCAAATTAGGCAGACACAGTTGTTTCGTATTTCAGTGAAAAAATACTCAAATTTCCACTTGTCCTGGAAGCGGCGGCCCTCGCGGTCAACTTTCCTTTTTTTGTTTACAGACGCCATGTTAGAAATGGGCTGGGCTGAAACGATCACGCAAGGTCAAGGGTCACGGCGGCCAGAGTGCGGCCACAGGGCTACTGCCATCTTCTGGTGAAATGAAAAATAGCTTTTTGTACACATGTATTTTATACTGTGGTCAACAGTGCTGGCGGGCCGCATATTATTGATTTCATGATAGAGGCCACGGGCCGGTAAAAATTTGTCCACGGGCCGCAATTGGCCCGGGGGCCGGACTTTGGACATGTCTGGACTAGAGGGTTTCGAACAATACCTGAAAATGCCATGGAACCAATGTTCCCTCTAAGCTGCGCGCGTGCGCATTTGCGCACTACTCTCGTCTTCTTCGCGCAACAGCAATCATATGGCGCGCAATAAATAAAATCCAAACTTATTTTTGTTTTTAACCCCTTTCCCCATGATGGCACCGTTTACGCAGCAGCCAGTGGCAGTAGCTCTGTCCACTCTTATGTGTTTTGTGTTTTCGCGCCATATGATTTACAGCCCTTCTATCAAGCGGTGAAATTGGGTGAGAACTGTCTAAATCTACTCTGTGTGGTTGTGTGCATGCGTGCGTGTCCGTGTGTCTGGTATGTGTGATGTCTTCAACCAACACAATGGACTATAAATGGAAATTAGCCCTCGGCTACAATCTTACATATATGTTCATTAACATGAATATAAATATGTTCATTAATATGTGCTATCCCTTATTAAATAAATCAAAGCAAAATCATGGAAAAATATTGCATATAAATGGAAACTTGACTATCTCAAGTGACACGTTCAGCAGAAAAGTCACTTGAACGAGAATGAGAAGTGCGAAGGACAGATGTGTAAAATGAGGTAAAATTTGAGTCGGATTTGTGCATATTCTAATGGCATTTATGAAGATGTTTTATTCATAGATATTTTTTCATTCATTTTCTGAACCGCTTTATCCACTTAATCACTCGCGGGGGTGCTAGAACCTATCCCTGCTGACTTTGGGCCAGGGGCGGGGGACACCCAGTATCGGTGGCCAGCTGATCGCAGGGCACAAGGAGACGGACAGCCATGCACACTCAGACCCATACCTAGGGGCAATTTTAGAGTGTCCAATCAGCCTACAATGCATCTTTTTGAGATGTGGGAGGAAAACGGAGTACTCAGAGAAAACCCACGCAGGCCCAGGAAGAATATGCAAATTCAACACAGGTGGACCGACCTGGATTTGAACCCAGGACCCCAGACCTATGAGGCCGACGCGCGAACGCTTTGCTTTAATTTTAGAGTTATTGACATTAATACAAAGGGCATTTTAATACATCTCTTGCAAAAGTAATGACTGTGGTTCGCATCAAGAGAACTGTGAATTGTTTTGTGCATCAAGATGGTTCACATCGAACTATGGATTGTTTCGGGAAGCATCAAGATGGTTCACATCGAACGGTGGATTGTTTTGGGAAGCATCGGCTTCTCAAGATGGTTCACAACAAGCGCTCTTGGGAACTGTGGATTATTTTGGGAAGCATCAGCCTCTCAGGATGGTTCACATCAAAACTCTTGGGAAGATTCGACAGACCTACAATTGTTTTGAGAACTGAGATAAATTGTTATGAGACTCTAAAAATGTTTAGACTTCTGTGGGGCATGGTGTTAAAATCTTATGAATAAATTAGCGAGAGAGACATCGAGTGGGGAGAATGATCTTGACCGGAGACGCGTGTGGATCGATTCTCTTCTTGCAAGAAATAAAGGATGTGAGTTCAGATGCCTCTTTTATTGAAAGGTGAATTTGGAAATACCTTTTGGTGAACCTATCACTAACAATTCATAGAGTTTTAATTTGACTTTACAGGACCCTTAAACTTTGTTTAAAATGTGGTTGAATGGCTGGCCACCGATTCAAGGTGTCCCTCCCTTGCTAGTAGTTAGCTCGGATAGGCTCCAGCACCCCCCGCAACCCTTATGAGGTTAAGCAGTTCAGAAAATGATTGATTGATAACTTTAGTAGCCTTCTTGTAATGTATGAGCAAGATTACACTGACAAATAAGAATTTGGGTGACGTCCAACTTCTGTGGAGAACAGGACATATCTAACATTTCAAATGTACATGATGGAATTAGTGATTAAGATCTTTAAAATATATTTCATTCAAAAAATAATGTATTTTTTATCCGCTTTAATATTTTCTTTAATATGAAAAAAAACTAATTTAAACGTTTACCTGTAGTGGTAGGGCAGCCCAGTGTTGGAGTGGTTAGAACGCCCATCTCACAGTTCTGAGATCGAGAGTTCAATCCCCAGAGTGTTACAACCATAAGTTTCCATGTTCTCCCCTTCTTAGGTTTCCTGCTACATCCCAAAAACGTGCATGGTTTTCTAGTAGTTGGACACTAAATTTCCCCTGGGCATCTGTGTGTGCGCGAGTGAATGGTTGTCTTGTCTCCTTGTGCCCTGCGATGGGCTGGCCACCAATTCAGTCCCTTAGTAGGCTAGGATAGGCTACAGCACGCACCTCCGCAAACCTTGTAAGTATAAGTAGTAGAGAAATTAAATGAATGACTTGAATAAAGGTCAAATATCCAGAATTGTACAGTTGTACAGAAAATGGTAAGATTTGATTTGGTGGTCTTTACTAAGTGATCAAACTATAGCTGTAAATCATAGTAATACCATAACATTCGCGTTGCCATTAATTTTGTGTGGCAAGTGTCCCTAAAATCTCCAGAACACTTTTTAACTTTTTTTTGTGACGTCCGGGTGGATTAAATTATTTGAAAATAAGGTACTTGTTCTGCTCAGTACAAGTGTGGACACAATGATCAGTAGACCAAATTCATCCTTACCATTTCAGGTCATCATTGTAAATTGGAAGCTGTTCTCAGCTGATTTCTGGTGGAATAAAGGTTAGATACTAAGGTAATACATCGAGGCATAGGAGTGCCCCAACATACGAGCAATTTGGGATACAAGTAAAATTTCGAGCAAATATTTATCTTGAGATACGAGACCAATTTTGCTATACGAGCAGACAGCAGATGCGAGAGGCTGCTCATGGGCACTGTCTTTCTGGTCGCAACTGTTAAAGCTGGATCCTTAACAATAATCTTCATACAGAGGAAGCATCCAGCACGGAATAATTTTTGACTCCCGGCCGGTGGAGGTTATCTGGGGAGAGACGCTACTGAACGCTTCTCAAAATGGCTGCTGCACGCTCGCTTTCTTTGTTCTTCTTTAGCCCCCACCCTTCGTAGCCGGGTGGGGGTGGGCAGAACCCACGTTCATGTGGAGACGTCTCCCAGCCAGATACGCCGTCCGAACGGTCGGGGCTGCATTTAATATAGGTAGGCGGAGACAAACTTTAGGCGGGAATACAAAAGGGGAGGTGTGCTATATACAAAGTGATGAGAGGCCTTGACCTGTAGGTGTCAGTAAAATTCTATTCTAGTGACTGCATTATATATATATATATATATATATATATATATATATATATATATATATATATATATATATATATATATATATATATATATATATATATATATATATATATATATATATATATATATAAATAAATGAATACGTACATTAGAAATACATTCTATATTTCACAGCAACTCCCTCGTGTAATGTCTGTACGAGCACTGGGCGGAGCGTTGCATTGTTTTTCAGTGTTTTCCCTGTTAGTCAGTGCAGAATGGCGGAGGAGCTTGCTCGATAATACGAGAGGAGCATATACTACTTCTCGTTGGCAAGTGGTCATGCGTTATCCTATTGTGAGGACATTTGTGTGCATCATTTTCAGAATATTTTGAAGGGAAGATAAAAGCAAACAACCCTCGATAGGTTGCATCTGAAAGTCAGGGTGGAGGCGGGGCAAATAGAGCCAACCCGGGTGAAGAAAGGTATAAAAATTTAAAACAAAATTAGAATTAAGTTTAGTGTAAAATTAGATTTACCGTAATTACTCGAATATAACGCGCACTCGAAAATAACACGCAGGTAATTTTGGGCCAAAAAAATCTTGAAAAACGCAGTACTCGAATATAGTGCGCACCTAAAATTTCCCGCTGACGGAAATCAGAAATCTTACCTTTTTTTCTTCGTTTCACGATTGTTTTGTTCAAAACCGGATAGAGAAATCTTCAGGAACGAGCGTGTCGAGTGTCGTGCAGTTTGTGGAGTTATGCGTTTGAATTTTAGGGCAATAGATGATACACAGAGTGGACAAACATATCATGTAGACATGTTATGTTGCAATACCTTTTAGACTTCCTTGAACATTGACTACATTTCAATTGACAATACCATGTTTTAATTCAAATATCTATTGTCATTCTCAAACAAGAAAAGGAACATACAAATTGAATAAATAAATGATTTGAAGATATGCACAATGGAAAAGACTATCACATGTGTTTAAACTACAAGTGTTCATCAAGACTACAAATTTATTCATTAGAATCCTTCAAATGAAGAGTCCGCATCAGAATCTTTAAATAGTCTCTGCAGATATTCCTCTCTCTCTTTGTCTGTCCTCTCATCCGTCTCCTCATACATCTCTTCGTTGAGAATCCTATCAACGCCCACGCTTCCTTCATCCACTTCCTCTTCCTCCCACAACACATCATCCTCAGTACCATCCAGCTTGTTGGTGAGGCAACACTTCTTGAAGCCTCTGGTGATGATGGCAGGCTCCACTGCGTCCCAACTCTTCTTGATCCACTGTGTGATTAGCTGCAGTGATGCCTTTCTGGTGTTGCCACTTGCTGTAAATGTTTTCTCCCCTGAAGCCATCCATTCCGCCCATCTCTGCTTCATCTGTTGCTTGAAGGGACGGTTGCACGAGACGTCCATGACCTGGAGTTGGCTGGTCATACCTCCAGGAATTATGGCTACATCTGTTCTGGCTTCTTTTAAGATGTCCTTCACACACTGCATGCGGTGACACCTGAATGCATCAAGAACTTACAGTTGTCTTTGTGTTGAAGGTCTTGCACTCCATACTGTTCTTATCCAGTCCTTGGTGAGATGTTCATCCATCCAACCCTTCTCCTGGCAGCGGACGATGACACCAGATGGCCACACAACATCCTTCGGAAGGGTCTTGCGCTTGAAGATGACATATGGTTTCATCTTGGAGCCATCCCCGTATGCACCAAGCATCACAGTGAAGCGAGATTTTTCATTTCCTGTAGACTTGATGGTGACTGACTTTACACCCTTAAAATCCACAGTCAGTGAGCTCGGCAGATCAAAAGTCAGTGGGGTTTGATCAGCGTTTCCTATATTCCGAAGTGCATAGTGGTGCTTCTTCCTCATCTTGATTATGAACCGCTGATACTCTATCAGTTTATGTTCGTAGTCCTCCGGCATCCTTTGGGCAATTGACGTTCTCTTTCTTATTGATAGGTCGTGCCGTTGCATAAACTTATAGCACCAACATGCAGACGATTTGAAGCCGGAATCCTTGTTGGGTTTTTTTATGATTTTCAGGGCGAGGATACGCAGCTCGACTGTGTTAATGGAGCACCCTGCAGCTCTTCTCTCAGCAGTCGTTTTAATAAGTTCTTTCTCTAACTCTGGGTACATTGCTTTTCTTCCACGTCCTGATGCTTTTGCTGTTGCCTTTTCTTTCAATAATGAGTCTTTCTTCTTCCTCCAACCACGGATGTTAGCTTCACTAATGTCGAATTTTCTTCCAGCTTCTCTGTTGCCCAATTCCTCTGCCACTTGGATGACTTTTCTTTTGAACGCTGCGGTATAACTTGCTCGTTTTGATGCCATGTTGCTTGTACAATGTCCAAAATTGAATTGAGAGAGGGTGAACTGAGACGAGGACGAGGCTAGAGGCGGGCAGTGGTGGTCTCGGCTTTCCGATTTCCGATTGGCTTTACGAGATGACGTAAAATCCGTGCGTCAAAGTGAGTTTGACAATGCTTTTTTCGATCGAAAATTTGTAATTTATTTTAGTTATTGATTATAACACGCACCCCCAACTATTGGAATTAATTATATAGCAAAAATCTGCGTGTTATATTCGAGTAATTACGGTAACTTATTTTTGAGTGTGTCTGCATCGTAATCCAAGTTCATTTAAATTTGTTTGTTATGTTACGAGCGCGTTGCCGTGCAAAAAGTCTCTCCCCCGCCCCTTCTTTCTCTGTCCCTCTCTCTCTCCCCTCCGCGAAATCCGTCTAATTTTAGTACTATTAAACACATTTTAGTACTATCAAACCACTAGTTATTTGTTACTTTGTTAATGGATGGCAAATTAGAACAAATACAAATGTTTTTCCAATCCAATATCCTGTTTTTGGTATTTTTTTTCAAAGGGTTGGAACGAACTAATTTGTTTTTAGTTCATTTCTATGGGAAACGTTCATTTGAGTTACGAGTAAATCGACATACGAGCTCAGTCCGGGAACGCATTTAGCTTGTAGCTCGAGGTACCACTGTACATACATAGATCTTGTTTAATAATATTAGAAGTCCTGATTTATTACGGATATGAACCTGGTTTTGATCATAATAGTTTACACACATTCAAAAAAGTATGCTCGGCATTAAATTGTATTAATGGGCAAAAACCAAAAATGTTGACATATTTCTAAATATTGCCAGTGTAGATAAACAAATCAAAGTCATTAACTCCTTGGCTGTCATTGTTGGTGCGAGGCGGGCAATATGTTTGCCCGGGGACGGTGGGATATAAATGTATGGACATCTCTCGTTGGCGGTGAATGAGTTAAATAGCTATGTTTTTATTCATTAATTTGTTTGCACTATTGTGAATATTTTTTTACAATTATTATCCATATTAACAACTTGCTTTTATTTCTTGCAGGCACTGTATACACAAAAAGAGACTCAAGTAAGTCAGCATTTTTCCCCATCCAAAGGCAGAAAAAATCTGTGCAATATTAAAATATTTTAAACACTATGCAATGGCTTGCGCCAAATCCACTTGGACTTCATTGTGTATTTTCTTTTTCTTTTTGTTCGTCTTTGTTTTGACTAGTGTGTCTTTTTTCTTTTCTGTTTCCTTTTACTTGATTGTGTATGGGTATACCTAGTTGAATAAATGTTTAGAAATGTATTGGTTTAATTTCTAACACAGTGTACAAAAGGCAAAAACCATACAATTCAAACTTCCTCGTGTACTCTCTTGCATTTTCTTTTGAAACTGCTCTGATAGAGTTGCTCTCGCGTTGGCGATGCAGCCACCAGTGAAGTATGAACATGACCATCAGACCAAAAGACCATCTTTTAGGCATATTATCTAGGAACACACCGGAACCAGTCTGATGGTGATCCGTGTCCCTTCAACACTTCACCCTTGAGGAGTTCTTGCACGTTATTTCATGTGTTTATCTTAGTGTGCTTAATACAGCTTTAATCTTTGATTTTCATCATGGGCCCAAAGAAAGATATGGTGCAAGTCAAAAGGAGTGGGCTGTCATTAGTGTTCTTCACGAGTTTTGCCCAGCATGATTACAGTCGTATGAAAAAGTTTGGGCAACCCTGATCATTTTCAAGATCTTACTTTATAAATCATTGGTTGTTTGGATCAGCAATTTTACAAAATCCACAGAAAGTGTGCAATAATTACTTAAAGAAAAGTAGGCAGGTACATAAATTTGGGCAAGCCAACCGGAACAAATAAATCAATATTTAGTAAAGCCTCTTTTTGCAGAAATAACACCCTCTAAACGCATCTTGTAGCTTCCAATGAGTGTCTGGTAGGGTACTCGGATGATTCGCCTAAAGACGTTTCGCCGACGGACGTTTGAAAGACGGACAGGTCGCCGAACGGCCGTTCCACCGTTCCGCCGAGCGGAGGTTTCGCTGAAACGGGATTCGCGCGCTCGCCCCGCCCCCGGATCGTGTGTGTACATGTTTTGCAACCTCGGCCCGCGGGCCATATACGGCCCGTTAGGATTTTTAATCCGGCCCGCAGAGTAGGTAAATCATATCCCCATGGTCATCGGAGGGGTTTCTCCCCGGGAACAGTGCTTCGTGGGTGGATTTTAATGACACATGCTGAGTTTCATTATCGAGCTCCATATATTTCCCGAGTTTGAGAACTTTAAAAATCGGCAGGGGTTCCCCCCCGAGCCTATCCGAGAATAGTGCACCGTGAGCGGACTGGGTTGGACGACGCCCCGCTGAATTTCTGCAGCTCCAGAAATTTTTCAAATTTGAGCCCCACACACATTGGAGGGGTTTTTCACCGAGCACAGTGCTCTATGGGCGGACAGGGGTGACACATGCCCCGCTGGAATCCTGAGCACCATATTTTTTTTCTAAGCGTGAGCACCGCACACATCGGCGGCGGTTTTTCCCCGAGCGTAACCAAGGATAGTGACACATGAGCGGATTGGGTTGGCTGATGCCCTGCTGAAATCCTGAGCTCCATAAATTTTTCTAAGTGTGAGCACCAGACACATCAACGGTGTTTTCCCCAGTGCTTATCCGACATGTGATGTCGCAAATACAAATACTAGTATTTGTATTTAATCATTAAACGCTGTTTTCGGCTGGATTTGACCAAATTTGAGAGCATTTTGAGCCGTTTGGCGAATGGCTCTGTTCTTAAAATGGCTGACAAGCGACGACGTCGAGCTCCGTTGCCTCACAACGCGCATCGGAAATCTACTCTGTATACACGAAGAATATGTGAATTTCCTTTGTCTTCTTTTAAATAAAATACTAGTATAAAATACAATACTAGTACAGTGGTACCTCGACATACGATCGTAATCCGTTCCGAGACTGAGATCGTATGACGAGATTCTCGTAACTCGAGCGGACGTTTTCCATTGAAATGAATGGAAAACAAATTAATTCGTTCCAGCCCTCTGAAAAAACACCAAAAACAGGATATTGGATTGGAAAAAATGTTTTATTTCTTCTAATTCGCCATCTATTAACAAAGTAACACATAACTAGTGGTTTAATAGTAATAAAATGTGTTTAATCTAACTAAAATTGGGCAGATTTCGCCGACGGGAGACAGAGACGTTTGGGGGCGTGGGGGGGTGGGGTTCGTTTATTTCCCACGACAACGCACTCGTAAACGGAACAAACAAATTTAAATTAACTTGCATTAATATATACAGACACTCAAACATACGTTTAATGTAACTTTACACAAAACTGAATTCTAATTGTGTTGTAATCTTTTGTTACCTTTGTTTTCCGGGTTGGCGGTTTGCCACGCCTCCACCCTCACGTTCGCTATCGATGGGCTGTTTGCTGTTGTACTAGCAGCTGAGAAGCTGTTTATCTTCCAACCACCAGGCGAGACGGTTCACGATGAGCATTTCCATCGTTTTGCTAAGCGTAGAGGTGAGGGCGATGGGTCTGTAGTTTCCAACGTCCTTTGGTGACTTCGCCTTTTTGAGGAAAGGGATGATGGTGGCCACTCGCCAAGCTTGTGGACACCAGCCCTCTAGCCAGCTGGTGTTGACGATATGGAGTAGTTCGGGGAGGATGTTTGCCGGGAGATTTTTTAGAAGGTCCGGGGCTATGTCGTCGAGTCCAGCTGCCTTACCCGCTTTAAGTTGGGACAGCGCTGTCTGCAGTTCAGTATCAGTTAACGGGAGCTCGAGGACTTGTCGCGGTGAGCCGAGCAGTCTGCGGGTAGCTGTACGTAGAGAACGCACTGCTCGTCTGCTCCGCTTGTCACTCTTGCGTCCGCTGACCGAGGCATATTCCCATTTAAATGCTGTTGCCTTAGCTTGGTCACTCACGTACTCCTTGTTCTTGTAGACCAGGGACTCGCCAGATTGTTGTGTTTTGGGGCCTGAGAGGGATTTTACTAAGGACCAGGCTTGTCCCGTAGATCTTGTCTCGGCGATCTTGGCGAGGTGTAAGCGCCATGCGTTTCTTTTCGCTTCAGTGGTTTTTTGTTTGATCTGTTGACAGAGTGCTGTCCATTCTTTCCTATTTTGTTGGAGGTCTCGACGTAGTCGATTCCTTTCGCGGATGAGGTACTTCAGGTCCTGTGTCAACCATGGGAGCTCCTTCTGGCGGATAACTTTGACCGGTATTGTAAGTGCTGCTGCCTCTTTCATGTGTTGCACTAAGAGGGAGAGTTTTTCCGGGGCTGTTGTATTGCCTTCAAAATATTCCCAAAATGATGCACACAAATGTCCTCACAATAGGATAACGCACGACCAATTGCTAACGAGAAATAGTCTTTAAAGAACGATCGTGGGAGCTTCTTTCCTTAGAAAGAATAACAGGATATACAATAGGTGAGCTTACCCACGTATTGATTGTGGGTAATGAAGTTTTATTCTGAGAAAGGTTGCCATTGCCTATGGGTGTTGTGTGCACGAGTACAGTGGTACCTCGTCATACGACCGCTCGTCATACAAAATGCTCGTCTTACGGCCAGGTCTTTTTTGCATATCTTTCGTGTATAACAATATTTACGAGCACGGAACGAATAATACAAACGAGTTCCTCCTCGGACCAGGAAACGCACAACGCGCATGCAAAAAGAAGGCTTTCTGGGTAATGAAATATACTCCTGCACACAACACCCATACCTTTCTCAGAATAAAACTTCATTACCCACAATCAATACGTGGGAAGCTCAGCTATGTGGGAACCCCCGCCGATTTTTAAAGTGCTCAAACTCGGGAAATATATGGAGCTCGATAATGAAACTCGGCATGTGTCATTAAAATCCGCCCACGAAGCACTGTTCCCGGGGAGAAACCCCTCCGATGACCGTAGGGATATGATTTACCTACTCGGCAGGCCGGATTAAAAATCCTAACGGGCCGTATATGGCCCGCGGGCCGAGGTTGCAGAACATGTACACACACGATCCAAGGGCGGGGCGAGCGCGCGAATCCCGTTTCAGCGAAACCTCCGTTCGGCCGAACCTCCATTCGGCGGAACAGCCGTTCGGCCGAACCTCCATTCGGCGGAACGGCCGTTCGGCCGAATGACCGTTCGGTGGAACGTCCATTCGGTGACCTGTCCGTCTGTCAAACGTCCGTCGGCGAAACGTCTTTAGGCGAATCATCCGAGTACCCTACCAGACACTCATTGGAAGCTACAGGATACGTTTAGGAGGGTGTTATTTCTGCAAAAAGAGGCTTTACTAAATATTGATGTATTTGTTCCTGTTGGCTTGCCCAAATTTATGTACCTGCCTACTTTTCTTTAAGTAATTATTGCACACTTTCTGTGGATTTTGTAAAATTGCTGATCCAAACAACCAATGATTTATAAAGGAAGATCTTGAAGGCGTTCGGCCGAATGACCGTTCGGTGGAACGTCCATTCGGCGACATGTCCGTCTGTCAAACGTCCGTTGGCGAAATGTCTTTAGGCGAATCATCCGGCCACGGTCTGGTAGGTATTTTTGACCATTCTTCTTTACAAAATGTCTTCAGTTTAGTCAGGTTTAATGGTTTCCCAGCATGGACAGCCCGCTTTAAATCATACCACAGATTTTCAATAATACTCCGGTCTGGTGATGGAGATGGCCATTCCAGAAAGTTGTACTTATACCTCTGCATGAATGCCTTATGAGAATTTGAGCAGTGTTTAGGGTAGTTGTCTTGTTGAAGTATCCTGCCCAAGCGAAACTTCAAATCTCACTGAATCTGGAACATTGTTCGTAAATATCTGCTGATACTGACAGGAATCCATGTGACCTTCAAGTTTAAGAATACCAGTATCTGCACTGGCAACAGAGCCCCACAGCAGGATGGAACCACCATCAAATTTTACTGTGGGTACTAAATGTGTCTTGGAATACTGTGTTCTTCCTCCGCCAGGCGTATCCCCCCTTGTTATGTTCAAGTACCTCAATTTTAGTTTCATCAATCCACAGCACTTGATTCCAAAATGAAGCGGGCTTGTCTAAATTTGCTTTAGCATACAGTGGGGCAAATAAGTATTTAGTCAACCACCAATTGTGCAAGTTATCCTACTTGAAAAGATTAGATAGGCCTGTAATTGTCAACATTGGTAAACCTCAACAATGAGAGACAGAATGTGGAGAAAGAAAAATAGTAAATGTATATGTACCCTTTGTTGGCATTAACGGAGGCCAAACATTTTCTGTAAATCTCACAAGCTTTTCACACACTGTTGCTGGTATTTTGGCCCATTCCTCCATGCAGATCTCCTCGAGAGCAGTGATGTTTTGGGGCTGTCGTTAGGCAACACAGAGTTTAAACTCCCTCCACAGATTTTCTATGGGGTTGAGATCTAGAGACTGGCTAGGCCACGCTAGGACCTTGAAATGCTTCTTACGAAGCCACTCCTTTGTTGCCCTGGCTGTGTGTTTGGGATCACTGTCATGCTGAAAGACCCAGCCATGTCTCATATTCAATGTCCTTGCTGATGGAAGGCGATTTTTACTCAAAATCTCTCGATACATGGCCCCATTCATTCTTTCCTTTACACAGATCAGCCGTCCTGGTCCCTTTGCAGAAAAACAGCCGCAAAGCATGATGGTTCCACCCCTATGCTTCACAGTGGGTATGGTGTTCTTCGGATGCAATTCAGTATTCTTTCTCCTCCAAACACGAGAACCTGTGTTTCTACTAAATAGTTCTATTTTGGTTTCATCTGACCATAACACATTCTCCCAGTCCTCTTCTGGATCACCCAAATGCTCTCTAGCGAACCGCAGACAGGCCTGGATGTGTACTGACTTCAGCAGGGGGACACGTCTGGCAGTGCAGGATTTGAGTCCCTGGCGGTGCATTGCGTTACTGATAGTAGCTGGTCCCAGCTCTCTGTAGGTCATTCACTAGGGCCCCCGATATCATTTTGATGCCACGGGATGAGATCTTGCATGGATCGCCAGATCGACAGAGATTATCAGTGGTCTTGTATGTCTTCCATCTTCTAATAATTGCTCCCACAGTTGATTTCTTTACACCAAGCATTTTATCTATTGTAGATTCAGTCTTCCCAGCCTGGTGCAGGCCTACAATTTTGTCTCTGGTATCCTTCGACAGCTCTTTGGTCTTGGCCATAGTGGAGTTTGGAGTGCGAGAGGTTGAGGTTGTAGACAGGCGTCTTTAATACCGATGAGTTAAAACAGATGCTATTAATACAGGTAATGAGTGGAGACCTCGTTAGACGTTAGACCTCTTTGACAGCCAGAAATCTTGATTGTTTGTAGTTGACCAAATACTTATTTTCCACTCTAATTTGGAAATAAATTATTTAAAAATCAAAGTGATTTTCTGTTTTTTTTTCACATTCTGTCACTCAGGGTTGAGGTTTACTCATGTTGACAATTACAAGCCTCTCTTATCTTTTCAAGTAGGAGAATTTGCACACATGGTGTTTGACCAAATACTTATTTGCCCCACAGTACCTCAAGCAACCGTTTGTGGCATGTGCGCAGAAAAGGTTTCTGATGGATTACTCTCCCATAAAGCCAAAATACATTTTGTTTAGCGTTTATCTGTTTATCTTTTCTCTATTTTGAAATAAATTATCGTATCGGCCGCATGGTCTTGCGTTATGGCATTTTGTCTTTGTCACCGTGCAGTTTCATGCATGTCAAGTCTAATTTGACTGCCAACATCAGCAATTGACTGAGTTTTATTTTAAAAATCAGAATCGGCCTGTTAAAATACCGCATCGATCGACCACTAATGGTAAGTCCATCTAAATAATTCAAATATGTTTGCATCCAGATGAGTGATGAGTATGTTCATACTTTAGTCCTTTTTTTTCTGTATATTTCATATGTACTGTTAACGGATGCAGTTTTTTATATGTATCGTATCTTGTGCTGACCCAGGCCCGCCTGTCAAATTTTTTAAAGTCAACGTGGCCCCCGGGCCAAAAAGTTTGCCCAACCCTGAGCTAAGGAGGCAACTATGGGCTGTGAATGACTGGATGAAAGTTATCTTCAATGAGAAGTCAAGAATCTGCAGTGGAGAAGGTGATGATGAACTTTTGTTTGTTGCCGTTCCAGTTAGATTTACAAAGAGGACTGCCGAAAGAAAACATCAAAATTCTAACAGTCCTTGATGATATGCATACATATCAGGTAAAGGCACTGAGATGGCTGAGGTTAAATCTTCAATAAAAGCACACATTTTTGTTTACATTTTGTAAAGCTGTCTTGTCGCTGCAATTGAAAAGATGTGTGGGGATGATGAAAACATTTTCCAAGATAACAATGCATCATACCATACAGCAAAAACTGTGAAAGCATTCCTTGGGGAAAGACGCATTAAAATTGAAAAACTGTGGTAAGAATTGGGAAAAAAATGTCCACAGCAAGGTTCCAACCTTCAAAGATTATCTGGCAACTGCGATAAAAGAGAGTGGGCACCAGAAGAAGAATACTGTTTGTCATTGATCAAGTCCATGCGTCGGAAACTGCAAGCTGCCGTTAAAGGCAGAGGTGGTACAAATAAATACTAGTAATGTGTTTTGATTGTTTTTTTCTTTGTGTTTTTCTTGATATATTTTTTCTTCAAATTGGAGTGATTCCATAAAATAAACATTAGTGACCACCACAATGTTTTCTATTCATTTCTTCTAGTGTTTCTGAATCCCAGAGTTGCACTATTGGAAAATGTCATTTTTATTTTGTTATAAAGAATAAAATGTCTGGAGAGTGTTAGCCCAAGACTGGTGATTCCATACTTTTTGCTCGGGGTAGGACTCGTACAGCTGCGTTAATGTACCAATAAAGAATCTTCTCCGCAGCTGGTGTGATCCCATAGGACATTGTGATATTTTTCTTTTATTCCATTTTTTAGTTAATTATTTTACTTGGGCTGCGCTCACATTGTTTACTTAAATGCACAGAAAGAGGAAAACTTCAATTATGTTCATACGTTATGACGCTTGCCTAAAAAGTGACTTCATTTAATTTCTGAATTTGTAAACTAATGATGGTCAGCCCCAAAAAAAGATCCCTATATTAGTTCAAAAATGAAACAATAGACCAGGGGTGGGCAAATCGCTCTTCAACGGCCACTGTGGGTGCAGGTTTTTGTTCCAACCGAGCCAGGCACAGACAGATTACCCAATGAGATTTCTGCAGAAAACAAGAAGCACCTGACTGGAACTCATTGATTGCACTAGTAGGTCAACAGATTGGTAAAAAGGGAGTGAGTCTTCTTTATGGGTTTGAACGAAAATCTGCACCCACTACAGCCATTTGAGTAATAGAAAAATTGTTTGGTACAGCCGAAGAAAATAAATATTTTATAAATTTTGGTAATGAAAAAAAGCTTTTTAAAGTAAAATCTCTATTGGCCGAAGATTAACATTTGGGCATCCATTGTCTTTGGGTCATTCCACATCGATTGAATGCACACAAACCTCTAATCGTTAAGATGCCTCGACTAGTCGACGTTGTAGATGACAAAAGTATAAGCGAGCAAAACATACTGTCAACGATTGATGATGTAAATAAATTTCGCCATGCAGTCTCTTGAAAATGGTGAGGCTCAGGATACCAGAGTTTCGGGCAAGGAAAAGGACAGCGGAACAATTTAAATGATAGTATATTAGGTTCACTTCCTGGCAGTTTTCCGCTGAAGTACTAAACCGGCACGAGTGTCGGCTGTGGCTGCTGCCGATTGACTAACAAAGAGGACGAGTAGAAGGTCAAAACCACCTTAAACCAAGGAGCCAACAAGAGAAGCTTATGTTTAGTAATAATGGTATTTTTTTTTTAATCTTGGAAAAAAAGAACATAAAACATTGCTTTAGCCTTTAACCTTTTAACTGAGTGATGGCCACATTCTAAATGTACCTTGTAGCATTTGTTAGCATTAGCTTTAGCGTGGCGAGCGTCAACAATTTTTATTTTTTCATTTTTTTCAACTTTTTGTGATATGGGGTTGATTTTTAATTAATTGAAAATAATCTACTGTACCTGCTGAATGTCTCAGTAAAAAGGTAAGGTACACGAGGTAATACTCCTACAAGATGCCACAAGAGACACGCTTAAATAACACAGGGCTAATCACAAAATACAAACAGCTGGCCACGAGAGTAAAGGGAAGCCAGGAGGGGTATTAGAGGCTAACAACACACAGTCACCCAGCCCGCGCACACAAGGAAAACATACACGGGCACACACACACACACACATCTCCACCAAAACCCCAACAAAACGTGACAATTTCGTGCCACTGCCACTTTTGTTATCCAAAAATGCACAAGTAATTAACACCCCCTAAAATTAACACCAAATAAATACAGGGTTTATTTAATAACGTTGGCATAATGGTTAAGCATGTATGTATTTAGAAGCAGTTTTTGTTTTTCCAAGGACTGATTGACTGATTGCTTACCTCATTTCCTTTTCCTTGAGACATGCTGTCATTTGTTAATTCATCATCAAATGTGTTGGTATTCTTAGACTTCTTGGGTTTCTCCACGTCCTTGTCACTTTCATTACTACTGTTTTCTTCATCTTCCTCATCATCATCACCAATGCCATCGTCATAATCATCCTTATCATCATCATCATCATCATCATCATCCTTGTCGTCATCATCATCGTCCCCATCATCGTCCCCATCATTATCTGCACTGGCATCATCTTCCTCTGTGCCCCCTTTCTGGGTGGTTACCTTGCCTTTTTTCTTCCCAACTGAGGGTCTCCAGTCATTGTCATCTTCACTATCATAGTCATCCATCTCATTTAGATCCTCAATGGTTGTAAAGTGAAGCAGGGGACGGTTTCTGCGAAAGTTCCATTTTTTGGGCTCAGCCATGTTTACTACATTATCAGGGGCAGGTCCAGACAACAAGGTAGAAACAATGTCCGCTTCTCCAATGGACTCTGAGGTCTCTGAAACCTTCTTGCTCTTTCGCCTGCCTTTGGGTTGACTTGAAACAGGGGTATCTTTAGTAGTAGCGTCCATCAAGAGCTGCTCTTTTGTCGTTTCTTCATCTTCTGGCAGGGAATCCACAGCAGTAGGATCTGCTGGCTCTTCTATTCCATCATCTATTGAACATGCTGAGTCCGAGTCACTTGGAGAGCCAGTAGCACTTCGTTTAGAACCTTCCTCATCACTGCCTTTACCAGTCCCATCCGATCCTAATAGGACGCAAAAGGGGCAAAAAGGTCACTTGAAGTTACATTGAAAGAATAAAATTGTCATGCTAAGTCAAGAAATAGATAACCATAAATTCTCTACTTCTCTTGGGAAACTGTTAAGAGATGCAACAATAAAGCGATGGAATCGAGTAGTTCAATTAGAAAAAAAGCTTTGAATTGAATTTTGCTGCTTTCATTAATTGTTAAATTAGAGTGGAGTTGTAACTGTTTTGAAGGGACTGTATTTAGTTTTATTGCATTGAAAATATATACAGTAAACCCTCGAATATCATGGATAATGTAGACAAGATATGGCCGCGATTTTCGAACAACTACATGTTTTCGCGCCAATACAAAAATACAATACTTTGCGGCTCTACATTTCGGATTTTTTTCTGAAGTATAAAAAACTTCATAAAAATGTCAAAATCCATGCTGAAACTCACAAGCGATAGACAGATCAAAAATGGAAGAAGTCAGGGACCCGTTTCTTCTTTGGATGGGTGCGCTGCCTCGAGCGGCCGGTCAGCACGTACCGGCGCCAGGCAAGGTCTGCTCCGTGACCCGGCCCCGGCCGGAACAGGCAGCGATGCGTTTTTTTGGACGTGAATAGCTTCCCGGACATTTATTCAAAAATGAACTCAAAGTGCTAGGGTTTACTCGGATCGCCGGACGCTCTTCATGTGTGGGGATGCCGCAGGGTGGCTTCATGGTAAAGACAGCTTTAATCAACAAGTTCGACCGTCCTCATGGTTTAATTTTCACACCTATAGGGCAAACTTAATAGTCTAACATTTTCTCTAAAATGGTCGATGCGCCCAACCGGTCGGTGCGCCTTGTCTATGCACAAAATTAAATTTTTGTATGGCCCTGACCGCTTGTATTTCGTGCCGGCATGCTACTTATTGCGATCAACCCAGCAGACGTTCACCCTAAAAATAGCTTACCCGCGCATTCCAAGCATTACGGTAAATCCATTCAAAACATCCCAGGGGAGTGACAAGGCATTTGACTTTGTGTGCTTGCAGCGCTTTTAACCCTCAAAAGCACTCTCAATAACGAAAGAAACAGCACATTAAAGCTATACAGAGGAAATGCCTGACGTGAATGACAACAGAATGCGGGTGTGAACGCTTGGAAAATGGACTGAAGCCATGGATCGAATACAATTTAAAAGCTTTGCTAATGGATTGCTAATGGCTGGCCAACATAGTAGTTCGGGCAGGCAGCTTCGCACGAGTTACGTGACGATTTGGAATGAATTGTCGATGCCGATATAATAGCAAGGAGAATCAAAGGCTTGGGAGTGATGCATGTCGCGAGTTTCAATGGATTGTGCATGACTGGCCTCAAGTGTCGGCCAGCACTGTTGTTCGAGCTTTCGCCATGGCTGGAATCAAGTTCCCGGAATACACAACTGTGACTGACAGTGGAGCCTAGCATGTTGAACACCAATCTCTTTATATCAGAGTGTACCTTTTACCTCAATAAAGCATTATCAAACCTAGCTATTCTCGTGCTGTCTTTAAAAAAACACGCTAGCGGATAGCATAACATACGCTACCGGCCAGTATAACATAGATACGCTAGCGTCATGCTAGCGCCTTTTCTGAAGAAGCGCCCAATCTATTGACAAAAAACTGAAAATACCCGCAAATGAGACGGCGACCTATCACACGGTGTGTTTTGTGTGAAAATACGGTAAGTTTATAATTACACCAGAGCCCTTTGCACCGAAGTGTGCTCGGGCCATAATGATTATCCTTAGAATTACAATAGGGCCCTTTGCACAAAGGGTGCTCGGACCCTAACAAACCTTAGCATTACAATAGAGCCCTTCGCACGAAGGTTGCTTGCGTGTTAATAATAATCCTTAGAATTAAAATACAGTGGTACCTCGGTTTTTGAACGTCCCAGACTTCGAACAAAACGGAGCTCGAACGAAAAATTTGAGATTTTTTTGCTTCCGATTTTGAGCAAAAACCCAGAACTAGACCAGCTGACACACGACGCGCTGTTATTGTGCATAACATAGCCTCTGTACGCAGATGTCTCCCATTAGTGCTATGTTTGTGGTTTGGGCGTTTTCCAGTTTGTCCTGTGATTACTGTTGGGATTATTTTATATAAGTTATCCTGATTCTGGTATGACTGTCGAAATGTTAGTTAATAGAATTAGTGTCTTGAGCCCTTGGGAAGTTTCACCTTATTCAACAAAGAGGAACTACCCAGGGGGGCCGACGTCTGTCTGAACTATTGGATAGATAGAACAAAGAGAAAGAGACAGAGATGTAGGGACAGAAAGAGACAGAGGAATGTAAAGAGAGAGAGAGAGATGTAGGTAAAGAGAAATGTAGACAGAGAAAGTTGACAGAGAGTTTTAGAGAAAGATAGAGAAATGTAGAGAGAGAGAGAGAGAGAGAGAGACAGAGAGATGTAGAGAAAGAGAGAGATAGTTGATAGTGTTATGATATATTAGTGAAAAATTATGGGTCTTTTATTAAACACTGAAATGTATATTAGGAAATGCCTAGTGAAAGGTTATTTTCCCTAAATTGTAATTGAGGTAATAGTGAGCACAGAAAATGGCTCTTATTTTAAATAAAACCGCCTTCTTAGAGCGGATAGGAATTCAGCCAGAGCTTTAACTATTGGTTTTAGAAATATGAGAGTGATTTGCGATTTAGACTTAAGTATTAAGAATCATCCAAATTATTAATGATATCAAACATGGAAACAATGCAGAAATGGCATTCATCCAAATTATTAAGTACCGTAATTACTCGAATATAACACGCATATTTTTGCTATATAATTAATTCCAATAGTTGGGGGTGCGTGTTATAATCAATAACTAAAATAAATTACAAATTTTCGATCGAAAAAAGCAGTCAAACTCACTTTGACGCACGGACATTGTGCAAATTCCAACTTTGAATTCAAAATACACGCATATTAAAGATCGTCAAGCCTCACAAACATCACAATCCTGCATTAATAAGCTGGAAAGTAGAATACTACATTGTAGTGTAGTACGTACTTGTATTTAGAAATATGTCCAGCGGGGGGCAGTACATTCCCTTGTTACATGTGATAGTCTTTTCCATTGTGCATATCTTCAAATCATTTATTTATTCAATTTGTATGTTCCTTTTTTTGTTTGAGAATGACAATAGATATTTGAATTAAAACATGGTATTGTCAATTGAAATGTAGTCAATGTTCAAGGAAGTCTAAAAGGTATTGCAACATAACATGTCTACATGATATGTTTGTCCACTCTGTGTATCATCTATTGCCCTAAAATTCAAACGCATAACTCCACCAACTGGACGACACTCGACACGCTCGTTCCTGAAGATTTCTCTATCCGGTTTTGAACAAAACAATCGTGAAACGAAGAAAAAAAGGTAAGATTTCTGATTTTCGTCAGCGGGAAATTTTAGGTGCGCACTATATTCGAGTACTGCGTTTTTCCAGATTTTTTTGGCCCAAAATTACCTGCGTGTTATTTTCGAGTGCGCGTTATATTCGAGTAATTACGGTAAATAATACCTGGCTGGTTTAGATAAAATAATTGATTTAGGATAGGCATGATTTCCCTAGGACGGAAGAGGCATGAACTGTTTTTCGGTGCACAGAAAGACATTCCTTGTTTTGCCCGGAACAGGTGGAATGTGCTTTAGCGTGGTTCATATTAATGACTATTAGAATATTAATTGCATTAGTATCAAACAGTTGATGTCAACCAAACAACATTAACCTATTTCTTTTGAGAATGATTAGGCTGATAGCACAGCAAAAAGGTGGTTAGCTGCCAAGAAGCCCCAGACTGGGGATGGCGCTCTTCACCAGTGATGAAAAATTGCAGACCACTGATTTCTGAAAATGAGTGTAAGCATGAATGGTTGTTTGTTTGTCTTTTTGTGTTTTTAATTGGCCGACCATCAAGATATAATCAATCAGATATCAAGGTGGAAAATGATTTAGAAATTTGAAATCAATTTTTGATGAAAATTATGGAAAATTGTTTAGTCAAATGAAATTTTAATGGTAAAAGCAGCAGTACTCCAAACGTGAAATTTGAAGTGGAGAAACAAATCTGCTATGCAAAATTTAGGAGCACTGAAAAGACAGTGCTTGATACCAAATTCCAAAGTACTATTGATTTATTGTGATAATGGCATCCAAATTGTGTTAACAGAATAATTGACTGAATTGACAAAAGTTTCCATATTTCGTTCCGAAAAAAAAAAAAATGGAAATCCAATTTAGTGGAATGTACCAAACGCCATTATTAACTACACGATTGGAATTGGAGGATGAGGCTAATCATATGTCTGCATAAAAGAAATAACTTTAAAGAAACGCATTAATTTTGGGTTGGCAGAGGGAGATTGCATTTCTCAACAGGAAACATGATGAGCAACCCGGGATGAGAGTGCAAGTGTTCCTGACCTGACAGACCGCAGACATGAAAATAGCGGATCCATTTTGTGCACTGTAAGAAGGTTCTCTCAGTTGAAACGTATGAGGAGACAGGTAAGATAAACTTTTTGACGTAATCAGACAAAATGGCAAGCACTCCAATATTAATTGGAAAGATTATTGCTCGGGGAGCAATGCTGTAAGCCATGAGGAATTTTTATATTGGTTTTATTGTCTCCATATAAAAAAAGCGTTTCAATTGAGACTACACCTTCTTACAGATAGTTAAAGTAAACAATTGTGACTAGATCTTCTTACATATAGTTAAAGTAAACAATTAGAGAGAAAAGAGAAACTACAATGGATAGAAATGTAACTAGAATTTAATTTTATGCCTGACTATTGAAAAATATTGATTAAGAAAGTTTTATAGATGATTGGCAAACTCCGAAGACAATGGAATGTTACATTTGATAATAAGACTACTAGATTGGGATATTTTGAATTAAAAAAACACTGAGGTTAATATGCAACGCAATACACATTGTTAGATGAATTGGGACTTGATTAGTATGCATTTTAAAAGTAATGGGTTTTATTTGCTCTAAAGCAGGGGTCTCGAACTCAATTTACCTGGGGGCCGCTAGAGGCCGAGTCTGGGTGAGACTGGGCCGCATCAGGATTTCCACAAGAAAAGCACTGATAAAACATTCCAACGTTATCAAATATCTTTATTTTTTAACAAAAAATAATGAATTAAATAAATTAACTTAAAGATGAATAAAAAATAAATCAATCAGTAATACAAAACCAAATAATACTAATGAGCATACAGTAGATATACACTGGCTGGCTAAGTAGAGAAAATGAATTATTTTTATTCCGTTTCAAATGTCTGTATTAACAGCTCTTTAACCTTTAACTTTCTGAACTTGAATGGAACATTGAACATGAAATATTCTGAACACGGCTTCTCTTGCCTACTCCTTGCTGCTAGAGACCTGGCAGCGCTTCTTCTCACATAGTCACATTTGGCTTGAGGGAGGAAGCAGTGGAGACCCTCAGTAGAGCTTGAAGATGCTCATCAGTAAGTCTGGACCTGTACTTGGACTTATTGAAGTTCAAGGTGGAGAAGAGCTTCTCACACAAGTATGTGCTCCCAAAAAGGCACATGGTCCGCTTGAACCTTCGGGAAAGTTCAGGGAAGCTGGGGGTCAACTCTCTCAAAAATTGCCCAAGCTTGTCTGCTTCTCCACTCACCTCCCTGAACTTGGCTTTGAGTGCAGAGTTGCACTGCAGGTCAATGAGCTCCATTTGAAGCTCAGGAGGGGCATCTTGCACATCAAAGGAGAAGGGGTCCGCAAAAATTTGAAATGTGGCTTTGTGTGTCTTGAAGTCTGCAAATCTGTGATCAAATTCCTCCCGTAGCTTCGAAATGGCCTCAACATACTTCTGACCACTGAATGGTGTGCCTGCATCCACGAGAGCCTTGCATGCTGGGAAATGGCAAAGGTTTGTCTGAGAGAGCTGGGCTTTCCATAACACAAGTTTAGTGCAGAATGCTCTCACGTTGTCATAGGCAGCACTGACAAGTTGCCCCTGGCCTTGTAGCTTCTTGTTCAGTACATTAAGCTCATGTGTGATATCAACAAGAAAAGCCAAGTCCATGAGCCATTTGGGATCACTTAGCACAGGATCAATCAACTCACAAACGGCGTAGCTAGCTTTGACTGCTGCATTACTGTCTTTGGTAGCCTTCTTGAAGAGATCCTGTTGCCTCAGAAGACGTGTTTTAAGACTGGCAACCTGGTTGGCTCTCTCATCTCCCTGGTATTTTTCGTACTGCTCAGCATGTCTCGTAGTACAATTACGTTTCAAATTGTATTCCTTGTGCACCGCAACTTTTCAGTGTAAATGAGACACGTCGGGGTGCCCCTGTGTTCAACAAAGAAATATTGCACTCCCCACTTTTCTTGAAACTGTCTGTGCTCATCACCGACCTTTCTCTTCACGGCAGGCTTTGAAAGAGACATCTCTGGGGCTCTGTAATATGTTTTTCCACTTGGAATGAGTCTCGGGTTGATCTTTCACATTCAGTCGCGCGGGTTTGTGGCGCATGTGCACTTTCGCTCTCCGTTTCAATCGCAGAGATGGCTACAGACACTGACACAGGCTGGATCACGGATCATAGCGCCTCATTCAGTTCTATGCTGAGAGCAGCGGAGGAGTGTGCGCGCCGAGCGGAGTGATCGGCCTCACGGCTTCTCCTCCGCCCAGCTGATTGGAGGAATGAATGAGTGAGTGAGCGAGGCACTGGACAGCCCTGCCGATGTCCCGCCCTCCAGAGCCGTATACCTCACCGTGATTGGTTAATTCAGCTCCGAACCAAAGTTCCCTCTAATTTTTTGTTGGTCTGAGCAGAAAGACAACCTCCCTGAGCGCACTGTGTACCAGTGTGAGCGACATCATCGGTACTCGGATGATTCGCCTAAAGACGTTTCGCCGACGGACGTTTGACAGACGGGCAGGTCGCCGAATGGACGTTCCACCGAACGTTCATTCGGCCGAACGGAGGTTTCGCCGAAACGGGATTCGAACGCTCGCCCCGCCGGATCGTGTGTGTGCATGTTTTTCAACCTCGGCCCGCGGGCCATATACGGCCCGTTAGGATTTTTAATCCGGCCCGCCGCCGGTGTTGTCCAAATTATAGTAAAAATCAATGTTCGTCTACCATCAATGGCAGTCCGGGAATAAGCACTCTTGGGCAGGCAGATGTAGCAGAACCGAGCCGTAAAATGACAGCAATCGGGTCAAATCCATCCTAAAACAGCATTTATTGATTAAATACAAATACTGGATGATATCGCGATGGAGGCAAAAAAACGTCTATAGACGTCCATTCGCCAAACGGCTCAAAATGCTCTCAAATTCGGTCAAATCCAGCTGAAAACAGCGTTTAATGATTAAATACAAATACTAGTATTTGTATTTAATCATTAAACTAACAAATACTAGTACGACCTGTCCGTCTGTCAAACGTCCGTCGGCGAAACGTCTTTAGGCGAATCATCCGGTCACGACATCATCATTGCTCGCTATCGGCACACCAGTATCACACCTGCCACAAGCAGGTGCATGTCAATGTTCCCTCTAATTTTTCATGTAAAACATGCTGTAAAACAAGAAAAACATGAGTGGACAGAGCTACTGCCACTGGCTGCCACTTAAACGGCGCCATCATGGGGTAAAAAAAAAAAAAAAAAAAAAAAAAAAAAAAAATTAAAAAAAAAAAATCGATCTTTCATATTAAGACGGGGGCCGCAAATTATCGTCCCGAGGGCCGCAGTTGGCCCGCGGGCCGCAAGTTTGAGACCCCTGCTCTAAAGGATACAATTATGCTAAAAATATTGACCCTGACAAACAAGGGGTGGTTACATTTTACTGGGTTCAATTCTATTTAGAATTAAAAATGTGTGCATTTTGTTTCTGGATATTAATTGATGTGAATCTAAACTGTTACAGAGAACGGGAAAGCTGTTTTCCTGAGGAGAAAGCAGCCTGGTTTGCTTTTTGTATTTTTCCTATTCTTAGTATGATTAGTTAATTTGTGTAATTGTAGGAAAGAGGAAAAAACAAATATGGGTTTTGATCTTAACAAGGAAGCAGTGTTCAAAATAGAATATCAGCTAGCATGTTTAATTTTGACTGATAAGGTATTTAAATTTTCACAAACATAATGATGAATGTTAAGCACGTGTTAAAGACAACGACAGAACACAGCAGCATACACAACAACAAAACTGAGCCGATCTCAAGAACAGTCTGCAGACGAACTGTACAAAGCTAAAGGCCTACCGTGCCTACCAAAAATGTATTCCATAATTGAGCCATAAATGTCTCAACAGGGGGGAGATATGGTGAACAGGTATAAATACCTATTTTAAATTTTTTTGTAGGAACTGTTTAATTTGTTATTTTATTGATCTGTAAAGAACATGGGATCTCCAGAATCATCTGGAGTGACAATGGAGTTCATTTTTCAAACAGCATAGTCCAAAACATGGCAAAACAACTGGTGGAACTAGCTTGAGATTAACACCTTTTGAGATAGTTATTGGAAGACCATTCCAACTTCCTTTATGGGAAGATGACCCATGACGAGAGACTAAGGAAGGAGAGAAACTTATCCAAATAACATGTAAGCTGCCGTGATCTTTTGTCTATCTTGCAGGAGGTGGTGTAGCCAGGTGACTGGATCCTGATCCGAGTCATAAAAATGAAGTCCTGGTTCTCTCCACGATGGGAAGACCCATTCGTGGCCTAACTCACCAACCTCCACAGCAGCAAAGATCGCTGAAAAGTCAAAGTCGATTCAGGTCAAGGTCGTTCGAGACAGGTGACTCTGAGTGGACTGTAAGTCGGACGGTGTCAAAACCCTTGTCCGTGAAGAAACTCATCTGACGTCTACTCACCAGCCACGAGCACCCCTCACTTAACCCTGACCTCCCATAGACTTTGCACCTGTATACAGAAGCCACAGTGAAAGCTGTTGTCACCCACATCACAGTGACTGGACTGTCAGTGACAGCCTGGGCGTATCTAAACGCCCCGCCCACATAGACTCGAGTTGGAAAACAAGTGCAGGAAACGTCCTGCCTCATCACTGGAAAGGCAAAGCCAAGCGGTCCGCTCTTGGATGGGGTCAGGGGACCCAATCTACATCAACAACATCGGGGTTCCCCGAGGTGTACCAGATGAGTATAAGCTCGCTGACCAAATGGCAGCTGGTTTTGAATCATTCCTGTGTTGGTGGTGTACTATTAACAAAAATGTGGACAGAATCAACTACATCCATTGCAATGTGCAACGACTGGGGAACAGGACAGAGGAAGGGTTTGCAGCCATCCATGAACAGTTGTCGGCGACCTCCTTGATGGCCTTCCAGAACAGAATTTCTGTTGACATGCTCCTGGCAGAGGAAGGTGGCGTGTGCTCCATCTTTGGCGACCAATGCTGCACGTTCATCCCTAACAACACAGCAGCTGACGGGAGTTTAACCAAGGCCCTGGAGGGTCTTCGATCCCTCAACAGCAAGATGAAAGAACATTCTGGAATCGACACCTGAATGTGGGGCGAATTTGGTAGCATGTTTGGCAGATACAAACAGTTGATTGTATCAGTTTTAATGTCAATCGCTGTTTTTGCTGCCATTCTCACAACTTGTGGATGTTGTTGCATTCCCTGTATTCGTGCGTTATGTGAAAGATTAATAACAAATGCTATACAACCAGTCAAATCAGAAATGTATGCCTTATTGACATCTGGAGGCGAACCACGGGATGATGACGACGCCGACGCATCTGGGGATGAGGAGGAAATGCAGTTCATGGGACTGCCTGACATGTTCCAAGATGCTAAAGACTCTGGCATTAACTTTTGAGTGTAACGTTTTCTGTTATTTTTGTGATCCTGTAATGTGAAAATCTGAAAAGAAGAGGTTATGGGTGATGATATTTTATAGCTGAATCCGGATAAACAGGAGGGTTATGTTGGAATTATTTTATATATGTTATCCTGATTCTGGTATGACTGTCGAAATGTTAGTTAATAGAATTAGTGTCTTGAGCCCTTGGGAAGTTTCACCTTATTCAACAAAGAGGAACTACCCAGGGGGGCCGACGCCTGTCTGAACTATTGTGTGAGGGTTGCAGGATATCGGGAAGGAGACTATAAAGATGTTATCTTGAAGGGGCATTTGGTCATACATCAAAGAACCTTTTGTAACTGGGAGAGATCTCTCTCTCCTGTGATCAGCTTGAAACTTCCTGTAACTTGGACACTCCCAAAAAGAGGTATGACTTTAGTTGTTAAGGCTGATCATTAAAATATTGGCCTTGACACGTGTGTGTATCTTAGGCTAGTATTGCACCCAGAGAGTGGGTGAACACTAGACCGCTACAGACACTTGCTGGTTGTACTGATCACGTTATTTCCTTTTTGAATTTGTCTACATGCAGGCCACACCCTTTTGGAACACAGAAAGGAAATGATTGTAGATTTGTGATAATGAAATAAAACAAAATGTTGCTTTTATTTTCTTTCTTTGTATTTCTTGTTCGAAAGTGCCAACTATTACGGTAATATCAACCATCGAAAGAATCAAGATATTTCGACATTAGTACTAATATGGCCGCCATAACAACTTAAATTTCTGATAAGAAAATTGTAATTTCTGTCATTAAAAAGCATCAGGCTCTCGTCAAGATACTTTTTTCAAATTGAAAATTTTGATATTTTGCATTCACAAAGATAGGCATATTAACTTCCTTATGATATTGACCCAGATAATGTGCAATCCAACAGACAATCCTTTGGATTCATACAGTATCTCAGAAGTACCACGTGTGATGATTTTTCTTATTTGCACCGGCTTGCTTTGGACCCAGTGTGTGTTCCCTTAATTCTGCACTGACGAACGCAAAAAAAAACACAGAAAAAATGCAACGCTCCGCCCAGTGCTTGTAGAGATCTTTGCACGAGGGAGTTCCAGAGAGAAAGACAGTGCCCATGATGTTCTTATGAGCAGCCTCTCGCATCCGCTATATGCTCGTATCTCAAAATTTCTCAAGGCAAATAAATAGTTGCTCAAAATTTTACTCGTATATAAATTTCCTCGTATGTTGGGGCACTCCTTTGTCACACTCGCACACAAGCATACACGCACACACGCATACACATACTGTGATCCTTCACCACTTCAAGGCTTCAGGACAACGTGTATAAATAAAAGTTAATAAAAATGTCAAAATTTACATTGAAACTCGCAAGCAAAAGACACTTCCCTGTCTTCCGCTTGCCACTAAGAAAATGGCGAAAGACAGGGCACTATCATTCAACTCAGCACCAAGAAAAAAATGGCAGGTAGCGGGCTGTGGCCATCATTTTTATCCATAATTAGAGCCGTGGCGCTTATTTGAAAATAGAGCTTGCTCGGAGAACTGGACGGCAGAGAGCCTCGATGAAGGTGGATTTTTTTCAGATATGCGATTTGTCCGATTTCCAGAATTTTTCCGGAGTGAATGGGATTCACGCAAAATTGATACAAAATGTAAAAAATAATAATAACGTAGGACAATTTAAATCAAATTGTTATCATGTTTTTTTTTACATTATTTGAAATGTTTTTAATAAACGAAATCAAATGAAAATAACTATACAAAGTGAAGAAAGTATACTTTGTTGATCATTTATTGGCAAATTCAAATGTCCACAACGTTAACATAACATTTCGTCAAATACGGACCAATAATCTTCTGCGAGTTTCTGGGTTTCTTATTAGAAGTTTCATCCAAATTCCCATCCATTTTGCGCTTATCCCGAGCAGGCATATTGATAAGACTTACCAGTGCTGTGTAATCCACTTCCTTTAGAATAACCCTGGAAATGTTAGAATTTGCTTTGAAACAAAAGACTGGTGGTTTAGTAAACTTGAATAATACTTACTTCCCTTGTGAAAAAAACGAAAATGTTAAAGCGATAGATTCCGAATCGATTGCTACGCTATTTTCGGTACACGGTCGATTGGTCGCCGGTCTTTTGGTCGCCGATCTTTTGGTCGCCGATCTTTTGGTCGCCGATCTTTTGGTCGCCGATCTTTTGGTCGCCAATCTTTTGGTTGCCGGTCTTTTGGTCGCCCGGAAGGTAATTGATAACTACCATTTAAATCGTTGCTCAAATTCCCTAAATACAAACTGCGAATTACTATTTGGTCATACTTAATGCCCTAGTAATTATTAGGCTAAAGAAAAGCTCCCAATTTCCCGGACTTTTGTTTTTTGTTGGAGAACTTGTTAAGACCCTGACTGACGTAGCTTCTTAAAGGGACAACGCATGTACATACAAACTCTTATACACTCACACGTCGAGCAGTGAAACTGCTCATGGCCATTGTTGGCTTTTATTGATGCGTAGACGTGTTGTTTTACCTTGTTTTGTCGCCGGTCTTTTGGTCGCCCGTTGTCGCGGTCGGGGCGACCAAAAGACCGGCGACCAAAAGACCGGCGACCAATCGACCGCACACGCTATTTTCAGCCTCACAAAAAGAAAGTGTAAATTTACCCCACATATGGCCATCTACAAAAAAATTAATACAAAAGTTGGATGAACTTAACCCATTTCCACCCAAGAAAACAATTTTTTGATTTTTGCAACATTTTCAGAACATTTACATAAAATGGGGATACACCTTGATATCAAATTAGGACAGTGGATTAAGGATATTTTCAATACTAATGTCGTGTGCACAGGTAATTACGAGGCATTTAAGGAAAAAAAAAAGAAATAAAACGCCAGGGAGAATTTACTTGGATCTTTTAGTGGATCCGCTTTTTGTTGTCCTGGATCTCATAATTGGTCATTTAGGCCGTGTTATTGTCCTTTTGCATCTATGCTCCGTGTTAGCCTTTTTTGCTAACCAAGCTAAAAACATAATTCTTTATCGTCCTCTTCTTCTCCTGAGCGTTGGACTAGAACTGGCGTTCATGTCGCAACAGCGTGCCCGTTGTCTGTTGTGGTCGGGTGGTGTAATTGAAGTTTAAATTTATCGAATTTTTATCTAGTTTTTATTATTATTGACAAAAATTATTTCGCGATAATTATCGTTATTGTTTTATCGCCCAGCTGCACAATAATTTACAAATTGTTACAAAGTGTTTTGTAACTTGAAAAATTCTAATGTAGAGCTGCGACACATGACAAAAATTGTTATCACGATAAAAAAATAATTAAAAAAGGGGGTCGATATCGATAATCAATCCATCTTACGTATGGGTTTCCAAAGGCTAATAAGTTGCATGTCCTTTTAATCTAAAAATAACATAATAGAATGTGGACATCTGCACCTTATAGTCCACTCCAGTTTCCAAAGACCGTTTTGTTAAATTTGGTGATCGTGGGTTACAGACAGAGGTATTTCATTGTGAAAAAAAAATACAGTAAACATACTACTGTAAGGCAATGTACAAAATTGCATTCAAAGAAGAGAATCAAACCAAATCATAATGAAAGCTAATGCATTACCTGAGGCATCTCCAACTTCAAAATCACTGTCATCTGAGCTGTTATAATCCAGAGCATCGAGAAGAGAGGCAGCAAGTGGTTTCACCTGACGGCGCTTTAATCCACGCTCCACTAACACAAAGACAGTCAGAGAAAACAGGAATCACTTATCTTTTTTTTAAAGATTGCTGGTTTACAACAAAAAAGTAACTCCCTCAGACAATTTACTGAGCTGTAATTAGATTAGATTACATGAATTGATTTGATTAGATTAGTTTTTTTATTGTATTTTTTGTAAATGGCCATATGTGAGGTAAATTTACACTTTCTTTTTGTCAGGCTAAAAATAGTCTGCTTGCCAAAGGTGATGTTGTTTTCAGTTATTTTATTTATTTCATATTGCACAGCAACTTTTGGTTTGAAGAAAATTTTATAAAAAATAAAGACCCTATCAAAATTTCTGCAGGTTTTATGCTTTACTTTTCAGTGTAGGGAGATGTCATATTTTTATTGCACAACAGAACAAAAATACAATCTTACTGATTTACATATATATGTTGATCAACATGAATGTTCTCCCTTGTTAAATAAATCTATCTTTCATAATCGAATAAGGAGGAAAGTACTTTATTTATTCACAGTTTGAAGTTTCACATTTGAAAGAAAAAAAAGATGTTAGTTATCGTGATAATTATCGATATCGACTGATATACACGTGATTACAATTTTTGTCATATCGCTCAGCTCTAGTGTGGGTCTAAAATGCTATGTGGGCTAACGACAACGTAGCAAGCATTACAGTCGTCGGTTGAGTTACGACAGTAAAAAGAATAGAATGGACCTCAGTTTTCATAGGGGCGCGAATGATTATTGCCAAATTACTCATCGGAGTGGAATGCTGCTGGAGTGACCAGTGAACAGCTGTGGTCGTGGTTAAGGTGCCGTCCCAAACCCGAGATGGGATGCTTAACCGGCTAACTGCTAATTCCAACTGAAACATTTTGGGACGGCTAATCATTTCGTTAAAACTAATGCACAGACAGAGGTGGCTGCAGACATTTTTTGTGGGATAGAGTACATAATCACTTACTTTTTACTGTTCTATTTCAATCCTACATTAAGAACGTCTCGTCCGCTTCGAGCAGCATGCGTGAACAATGGAAACCACGTAAGTGACGTCTTTGTACTGGCCGGATATAGTTGCCATGGGGACTTTGAGACGACGACAGAACAGACTTCTATCAAGTGACTCAGTCAGAAAAAAAGGGAGGGGGCATTAAGGAAAAACCAAAAGTAATAAGAAAAATAAAAAACCGAAGCAAATGTTTTATAAGATTGCTTGAAAGGTAATAGTTATGGTTATACATAATTTTGTTCGTTGATTTGTCGCATTGTTACTATGAAATAAATGGCTGATTTAAAAAAAAAAAGATATCACTTTCATTGACTTGGTTTTTGAAAATCACAAACGGGAAAAAGTTTTGTCATTGACTTAGACTTTTTGTCCATGAAAAATCAGTGATTAAATCAGATTTTGTCATTTTTATTTGACATTGAAAAAGGGTTAATTTTTTTTCTTTGACTTTTCTATTAAGCTTTTGCATTGTCTTTCTCTTTTGTTAGTGCCTTTTTCAGTGCTTTAACCGGGTGCAATGGTTTGTAAGTAAAATGGTATTGGAGGCTCTTCCCAAACAGTAAGTGTAGCGCGGTAACTTACACTGACGACTTGGGTCCTGGCGGCGGCGCCAACATTGAAAACGGGGGCCCTGACGCCGGCAGCCCTGATGGCAGTGGCGCCGGTGAGGCAGATGGGGACCCTGACGGGGGCGGCGCTGGTAAGGTAAACGTGGAGGACGGCCAGTGAGGCGGAAGGCCGCGACGTGGAGGAGGGCAACGCCTGTGATGTTGTCTGCCGCGAATAGTGTTCACAGGGTAAGAATGATGTCTGCCCCCTTTCCAGTGTGTGTCCCAGGCAGGGCTGCTGTCTGCACCCCGCAATCCTGCTTCCAGGGCGAGGCGGCCTGCGACCCATCGTGCTTCCAGGTCTAGGTGGGCTACGACATTGCCTTCACCACCCTAGAGACCATCCAGGGCGAGATGGCCTACGACATCCCCCCTCCAAAGACTGTCCAGGGAGAAGCGGCATGCGACATCGCCCCCCAGAGTTTGTCCAGGGCAAGGCACCTGGCCCATTACTCGTGGTTGGCCCAGACGTCCTCAGACTGACTACGTTTCGAGGACAATTGTTGTGCCCTCCTCCGGGGCCCCTCCACTAGATGGAGCTCTAATAACAGAAATAGCATCTGCACCTTAGTCAACATGAATCGGACGTCTACCGCCGTCAATGGCAGCTTATTGATAATGTGTTTAATTTGGGACAATACAAGTATAAAACAGGGGCAAACTTTTTGACTTGCGGACCAGAATGGATACTAAAATTTGACTGAGGGGCCGGCCGGGCCAGGAGCATTTGGACACGCAATGTAATTTATCAAACCTGGGGATTGAAATGTAAGAAAAAAGACACAATTGAAGGTGAAAATGTATTTTCAAATTTACTTTCAACATTAAGAACATATTATTCAACGAAAGAAAGCAGTCTTTAAATTGAGAGTGATGAGCGGTGATGAGCGGCATGTTTTTCTCCAAGTTACAATCCACCAAAGGTCTGGACTAGTGCGTTATCTATTGGGGAAACGAGGGTATTGCAGGGCAAAGGGAAATGAATGAGGTCATTGATTTTTACTATAATTTGGACAACATCGGTGCGCCAGATTAAAAAACGGGCCGTAGTTTTAAAAACATCTACACGCGCCAATACGAGCGAATCCGGTGACGAATAGCATGTACACAAACGGCACTAATACGCAACTTATTGATAATTTTGATATTAGATTTTTACATATTAATGCTCTGACATTTACAAAGTCTCTCTCTCTCTCATGATTAGAATTTTGAGAGCTAGCGAATCCGGCGACAAATAACATATACACACATGCCAATAATACGCAACTTATTGATAATTTTGATATTAGATATTTAGATATTAATGCTCTGACATTTACAAAGTCTCTCTCTCTCATGATTATAATTTTGAGAGCGAGCGAATCCGGGCGCGAGCGAGCGAATCCGGCGATGAATAACATGTACACACACGCCAATAATACGCAATTTATTGATAATTTTGATATTAGATATTTAGATATTAATGCTCTTACATTGTCAATGCAATTACAAACTCACTCTTATGATTATAATTTTGAGAGCGAGAGATTACCTGGTTGATCGCTTTCAACAGTAAACTCTCTCTCTCTCTCATGATTATAATTTTGAGAGCGAGTGAATCCAGCGACGAATTGTCCGTTCGATGAAATGTCCGGCGGCGAATCCGTCGACCAAACGTCCGTTCGACGAAACGTCCGTTCGACGAACTGTCCGTCGAGCAAACGTCCAGGGACCAAGTGTCCGTCGACCAAACGTCCGGGGACCAAGTGTCCGTCGACAAAAAGTCCGGTCACAGCAAAAACATCAGGGACAGACTGATGTTCTGCAGAAGTTACAAACTACTGAGGACTGGGGTAAAGTCATTGTCTTTGATGAATCCCCTTTCTGATTGTTTGGGGCATCTGGAAGAAGGCTTTTTCGGGTGAGATGAGGTGAGCGCTACCATCAGTCTTGTCTCATGCCAAAAGTGATGCATCATGAGACCATTCATGTGTGGGGTTGCTCGTCGGTCAAGGGATTGGGCTCTCTCACTCTTGCTTAAAAACAGAGCAATGAACAAAGAATCGACAGTGGATTGACAGCATGCCAGGGAGAGTTGCAAAGCTTTTGAAATAGAAGGGTCAACACTGCAAATATTGACCTATTGCATGTGATTCTTAATACAGTGGTACCTTGAGATACGAGCTTAATGCGTTCCAGGACTGAGCTCGTATGTCGATTTTCTCGTATCTCAAACCAACGTTTACCATAGAAATGAACTAAAAACAAATTAATTCATTACAACCCTCTGAAAAAAGACCAAAAACAAGATATTGGATTGGAAAAACATTTTTATTTGTTCTAATTTGCCATCTATTAACTGGCCAATTCTGCACTGACTAACGGGGGGGAAAAACACTGGAAAAAAATGCAACACTGCGCTCAGTGCTCGTAGAGACATTACACGAGGGAGTTGCGGCGGTAAAACAGTGCACATGTTGTTCTCAAAAGCAGCCTCTCGGGTTGGCCAACACCTGGCTGTATGCTCTCATCTCATTTTCTGAACCGCTTTATCGCCATTAGGGTCACGGGGGGTGCTGGAGCCTATCCCAGCTGACTCCGGGCCAGAGGCGGGGGACACCCTGAATCGGTGGCCAGCCGATCGCAGGGCACAAGGAGATGGACAACCATGCACTCTCACACCCATACCTAGGGGCAATTTTGAGTTTCCAATCAACCTCCCATGCATGTTTTTGGAATGTGGATATGACCTGGATTTGAAACCAGGACCCCAGAGCTTACCACTCACTCGCGCCACCGGGCCGCCTGACTGTATGCTCTTATATCAAAATTTGTCTCGTATCTCAAGGTAAATATTTGCTCAAAATTTTACTCGTATCTCAAATTGCTTGTATGTCAGAGCACTCATATGACGAGGTATTACTGGAAAAGCTTTTGATATTTGGGAAATGGTTCTAATTGAAAGTCATTATACCATAGAAACATCTGGCAAATGTCTAAAAACCATGAAGGAACAGACGTTGTGAAAATGTAACATTTGTGTAATTCTCAAAACTTTTGGCCATGACTGTGGTTCCCTTCAAAAAGAGTTCATTCAGCAAAAGCACCTTCTCTGTCCATGACTCACATACCTGGAACTCAATTCAAATTACCGTACGTGAACTCCTGTCTCTGAACCTCTTTGCCAAACATCTTAAAGTCTGGTTGTTAGAGGAACAAAATTGCGATCACAACGTTGTCTAAAACTGCGCTAGTTGTGTGTGTGTGTGTGTGTGTGTGTGTGTGCCCTCGGCTACAATCTTACATATTCACATATAGATGTTGAAAAGCAGAGGTGCCTGCTTGTTTAGAACCAAAAGACAGTTGTTGCGCTATCCAATTTTTGGTGGGGAAATGGGTTAGATGAGAAATGAATATTTCAGTTACACGCATCGCACAGCAAACATTTGTATACAATTATGTACAGGTATGATACAGAAGAAGTTCAGCACTTGTATCAATCAAGCAAAATATACAGATATGATATGAGAAGCAATTCAGCAGTAAAATTCAATCCAGCCAAAGCGTTAGTAGGATACCAAAACAAAGTAGCACACAATATTTGAGGAATATGTAGAAATAGAATTCTCCTTCATGGGGATCCTGAAAAGTGAAATAAAACATGATTATTCTGGAGAGAGCTAAGGTTAAAATGAAGTTTACTTACCAAAAATCAAGACAGCAGCAACCACACAGTCAGCCCAACCCCTTTGGAAACAATAACTACCAACACAAATTACCCAAATCAACCAAGCAGCAGCAACACTTTAAATGCACATTTACAATCATTTGATTTTGGTAACGACGACCATCAACTCGCACCCATAACGGTCGTGACCAGACGATTCGCCGAAAGAAGTTTGGCCGACGGACGTTTGGCCGACGGACAGTTCGCCAAACGGACGTTTCGCCGAAACGAGATTCGCGCGCTCTCCCCGCCCCCGGATCGTGTGTGTAAGTTTTTCAACCTCGGCCCGCGGCCATATACGGCCCGTTACAGATAACATTCATTTAGGGCATTTATTCTCGGCCAAACACATGCAGAACAATACGCGGCAGAAGAAATAGAGAAAATAAAGTAGTAGTAACAGTAAGTACTACTGTAATGAAATTGTAAATCCAGAAATCCTACTCCAGAAAACTTACACCAGCATGTGAAACGTTGAGATTAATCTTTGAATTAAGGTTCTCGGCAAATCATTTTGAATATATGTTTCCTAAAATAATGGGAAATTATTTAAAATTAAACTAGAAGTAAAAGTGTGTTCCATGGCATTTTCAGGTATTGTTCTCTAAGCCCTCTAGTCTGTCCAAGGCACTTAGAATTTCACATAAGTCTTCTAGTGTTGGTAGGCGGGGCGCCGGTGCTGGCGTCAGGGCGCAGGAGCGAGGTGCTGGTGTTGGTGCGGAGGAACCTGCAAGAGGCGGTCCTCCTCTTCCCATGCCCCCAAATTGTCCCACATTGTCATGCTATATCCTGCAACGTCTTGAATAGGTTTCCGTCATCCTGCCCTGTCTCAAAATGGCCTCCGTCATCCTGCCTCATCTCGAATAAGCAGCCGTCATCCTGCTCCATCTCGAATAGGCAGCCGTCATCCTGCCCTTTCCCAAAATGGCCGCCGTAATCATGCCCCGTCTAAAAATGGCTGCCGTAATCATGCCCCATCTAAAAATGGCTGCCATAATCATGCCATGTTTCAAAACGGCAGACGTCCTCAAGACATGCTCGGTCGTCGGAGTCTCCATCCTCGGCCTCCAAGTTCGCTCACTCAGGGTCTCTGTCCTTGGCCTCCAAGTTCACGCCGTCGGGGCCCACACCAAAAGGATGGACGTCCGCGTCCTTCGAAGCCCCGGTGTTGGTGCGCAGGAGCGAGCCCCCGGTGTGGCCATGCAAGAATGAGGCGCCGGTGTGGGAATGCAAGGATGGCTATTTGGAGCGGGTACCTGCAAGAGGCGGTCCTCCTCTTCCCATCATTTCATTTCTTTCCACCAACGAATGACGTTTTGTTCATCCTTATTCAAAACGTGATGTGTCGAGGAGTCCCTGTGCCTTGTGTTTTGTCAATAGTAATGAGGTTGTAAACATGTTTTGAAAACTCTGACGTCCCAATTTTGTAATCCACCCCTTGCTTTAGAGTTGGGACATCCATGTAATCATGTGTAATAAAAGTGGACAAAAGAAAGAAAGTGCAGAACGCGGTTGGGGAGCATTCCTCAACGTCCGTCGTTGCAAGTGAAAATCCATGTTGTCATTCCTATTTATTTATGCATGTTTTTGTGGATGTCTAATGGCGAACCTCACTTTTACCTACATTGCATTTTTTTTTAAATATGCCCCTCCTTGCTATCGTTGGAAAGTGAACGCTGGGCTTGCCCCCAGAATTGCCTGGACCAGCTCGATTTAGGAGAAAAGCCCAGATTTGGAAAGTTTCTTCTAAACTGAAACACACCCACTGATATTCAAGTTAACGCCCACTTTTACCTGCTGGAAAAGAATATAAACATGAATAAGCTATCAATGTTATGATCACGCTGCGTCGCTGGGTCGTCGCAGCGCGATCGGGGGTATCAGTTACGGTCGCGCCGCGTCGTGTGACGCGATCGTGGAAGGAGGTCGACCCAAATGCAGGAGGCAGGAGAGGACGAGGCATTAGCGTGATAACGAGTCCTTTAATGCATCAACCAAAACGTGCAAACAAGCGTGGCCGCATGCGGCGCGCATACGGACAGAGGCAAACAGAAATGCAGCAGCATAACGACCGCTAGCTACCGCTAGCAACTGCTAACCACAGTCAATGGTAGAGTGATGATCCGGCGACGTGTGATGACGCGTCGCCTACTTAAATACAGGAACCGAAAATAATCATTGAATTGGCTACAGCCGGTACGTGTCGACGGCAACCCAGGAGGGCCAAAAGGGCACTCCTGACAGTACCTCCCCCCTAAGGGACGGATTCCAGACGCCCCAAAGCCAAATGTCCATGAAAAACGGAAAAGCAGCCAGGGAGGGCAGGTGGGAACTGTACACTTGGTCCGGGGGGCGTCCGCGCCAGCCCGTGAAGCAACGAGAGTTTGGCCGGTCCGGCGGGCGTCCGCGCCAGCCCGTGAAGCAACGGGAGAGTGGCCGGTTCGGCGGGCGTCCGCGCCGGCCAGAGACGAGGCGAAGACGTGGTCGGTCCGGCGGGCGTCCGCGCCGGCCGATGACGAGGCGTGGGCATGGTCGGTCCGGCGGGCGTCCGCGCCGGCCGATGACGAGGCGTGGGCATGGTCGGTCCGGCGGGCGTCTGCGCCGGCCGATGACGAGGCGTGGGCATGGTCGGTCCGGCGGGCGTCCGCGCCGGCCGATGACGAGGCGTGGGCATGGTCGGTCCGGCGGGCGTCTGCGCCGGCCGATGACGAGGCGTGGGCATGGTCGGTCCGGCGGCCGTCCGCGCCGGCCGATGACGAGGCGTGGGCAGGGTCGGTCCGGCGGGCGTCCGCGCCGGCCGATGACGAGGCGTGGGCAGGGTCGGTCCGGCGGGCGTCCGTGCCGGCCGGTGACGAGACGTAGGAGAGGCCTCTCCAGCAGACCTCGGCGCTTGGAGAGGAGTGGGAGTAGCCGGTCCTGCGGGCCTCCCTGCTGGTGCTTTGGGTGCTGGCCAAGTCCCCTGCCTTTAACAGACAACGGAACTTTAGCATGGTCGTCGGGTGCCTTACCCTGGCTGTTCGGGGGGTCGCCTGCCCCCTCGGTCGGGAGGGCAGGAGGGTTATTCTCGCCGTCGCCGGGCCCCTCGGTCGGGAGGGCAGGAGGGTCATTCTCGCCGTCGCCGGGCCCCTCGGTCGGGAGGGCAGGAGGGTCATTCTCGCCGTCGCCGGGCCCCTCGGTCGGGAGGGCAGGAGGGTCCCTCTCGCCGTCGCCGGGCCCCTCGCGCAGGGGCGCCGGAGAGTCCCTCTCTCCCTCGCCGGCCCCCTCGTCCAGGGGCGCCGGAGAGTCCCTCTCTCCCTCGCCGGCCCCCTCGTCCAGGGGCGCCGGAGAGTCCCTCTCTCCCTCGCCGGCCCCCTCGTCCAGGGGCGCCGGAGAGTCCCTCTCTCCCTCGCCGGCCCCCTCGTCCAGGGGCGCCGGAGAGTCCCTCTCTCCCTCGCCGGCCCCCTCGTCCAGGGGCGCCGGAGAGTCCCTCTCTCCCTCGCCGGCCCCCTCGTCCAGGGGCGCCGGAGAGTCCCTCTCTCCCTCGCCGGCCCCCTCGTCCAGGGGCGCCGGAGAGTCCCTCTCTCCCTCGCCGGCCCCCTCGTCCAGGGGCGCCGGAGAGTCCCTCTCTCCCTCGCCGGCCCCCTCGTCCAGGGGCGCCGGAGAGTCCCTCTCTCCCTCGCCGAACCCCTCGTCCAGGGGCCCCGGCGCGTCGCCGCCACTTCCGGGCGGGAGAGAGCTGGGCGGGAGAGAGAGGGGCGGGAGAGGGCTGGGCGGGAGAGGGCTGGGCGGGAGAGGGCTGGGCGGGAGAGGGCTGGGCGGGAGAGGGCTGGGCGGGAGAGGGCTGGGCGGGAGAGGGCTGGGCGGGAGAGGGCTGGGCGGGAGAGGGCTGGGCTCGAGGAAATCAGCCGGGGTGAGGCGGAAACCGGGCCGGCCGAAACCGGCAAGGATGTAATTTACCAGTCTGGGACTTGGCCAAACAGAGCTCGGCAGAACGGAGCTCGGCAAAACGGAGCTCGGCAGAACGGAGCTCGGCAGAACGGAGCTCGGCAGAACGGAGCTCGGCAGGCCCGCCGGGACCGGAAGCCTGGTTCGTGGCTTCGGCACGGGTGCGACTGGCGGCCCCGGTGGCAATGGGAGTATTGTGCGTGGCTTGGGCACGGGAATCTGCGGAGCTGGGAGCGGCGTGGTCGGCCGCGGAGCTGGGAGCGGCGTGGTCGGCCGCGGAGCTGGGAGCGGCGTGGTCGGCCGCGGAGCTGGGAGCGGCGTGGTCGGCCGCGGAGCTGGGAGCAGCGTGGTCGGCCGCGGAGCTGGGGGCGGCGTGGTCGGCCGCGGAGCTGGGGGCGGCGTGGTCGGCCGCGGAGCTGGGGGCGGCGTGGTCGGCCGAGAAGCCTGATCAGGGGCTCGAGCGTCCAGGCCCTGCCTTTGCTTCTCCCTGCGACGTGGCGCTCGCCGCCGCCTCCGGGAGGGCGTCACAGCATGCCGACCACCACGTGGTGGCCCATCGTAGCTGGCCAGCCAACCAGGTGAAATACTTCGCTGCTGCGCCTCCCCAAAAAAACAAGACGGGCGGTGTTCGAAACTCCTACCGGAGCCCCCCCGCCGGCCGCCACGCGGTGGTCCTGTGTAGATGGCCCGCGGACCTGGCAGATGCTGGGCGGGGTAATCCAGGTCTGAGTAGTCGGAGGGGAAAATGCGATCCTTCTCCAGTGGGGCATAACGTTCAGCGTCTTTAGTTGGAGCGTATCGGATTCCGTATCGGCTAAGAAAATAGCCGTCCCAGACCGAATCTCCAGCCTCCAGCTCACCTAGCCGCTGGCCGTCCTCCTCTTCAGAAAGGTCGGAGCCCCAATATCCAGCCTCTAAGTCTATTAGCCCCCCGTCGTCCTCACCTTCAGAAAAGTCCGTGTCCCAACGGACAAAAACTTGGCGTTCCAAAGGGGCCGAGGGAGGCTGGCGTCGACGAGCGCGTCGGCTCGAGCGTGGGTAGCCTCCCGCTGGGTCCATTATGGCCGGATCATTCTGTTATGATCACGCTGCGTCGCTGGGTCGTCGCAGCGCGATCGGGGGTATCAGTTACGGTCGCGCCGCGTCGTGTGACGCGATCGTGGAAGGAGGTCGACCCAAATGCAGGAGGCAGGAGAGGACGAGGCATTAGCGTGATAACGAGTCCTTTAATGCATCAACCAAAACGTGCAAACAAGCGTGGCCGCATGCGGCGCGCATACGGACAGAGGCAAACAGAAATGCAGCAGCATAACGACCGCTAGCTACCGCTAGCAACTGCTAACCACAGTCAATGGTAGAGTGATGATCCGGCGACGTGTGATGACGCGTCGCCTACTTAAATACAGGAACCGAAAATAATCATTGAATTGGCTACAGCCGGTACGTGTCGACGGCAACCCAGGAGGGCCAAAAGGGCACTCCTGACAATCAAGAAGTGTTCGCTCTCGCAATAAAGCCATGTGGATGTGAGAACCAACCCTGAGTCTCAGTATGTCTTGTATGTCTTCCAAAAACCCTCCAGAACAGAAAACAACCACAAGATACGAGGCCGAAACAAGGACGAGAGCTTTATCGACCTCTCCGTGGCTTCCCGACTTGGCATCGGGACCCGGCCATTGGGTAGACGACTGAGAATTTCTGCACTTGGCGGGTGTTCCTTAGGCAGATTAGAGTTAAGGACGGATCCAATTCTCCTCCGCTTATCCGGCAACCACCACGAGATGGTGTGCTTTTATATCTTGGACTATCCGGAGACTCCCATTGTTCTGGGTCTTCCTTGGCTGAGAGAACACAATCCAGTGATCGACTGGTCTGGACCCAAGGTTACAGCCTGGAGTCCAGTCTGCCATACCAGGTGTCTCCAATCAATAAGGCCCATAAGGTCATCTCCGAGGCAAGACCCCCCGGACTTAGCCACTGTGCCGGACAGTTATCACGACCTTTCACATGTTTTTAGCAAGGACCGTTCTAGGGCACTTCCTCCGCATCGCCCTTATGATTATGCTATTAACCTTTTGCCTGGTGCTACTCTTCCCAGGGGCCTCTTCAACATCTCCAGACCCGAGCGGGAGGCACTGGAGGACTACATCTCTGACGCACTAGCAGGAGGTGGCATCCGCCCATCCTCCTCCCTTTTCGAGGCTGGATTCTTCTTTGTGGAAAAGAAGGATGGTTTGCTCCGCCCCTGCATTGACTACCGAGGCCTGAACGAAATCACTCAGCTTTTACTCCACTTCATGGTGCTTACATTTTTACTAAGTTGGACCTCCACAATGTCTACCATCTTGTCTGCATTCGGGAGTGGGACGAATGGAAGACGGCTTTCACCATCCGCCTGGGCCATTTTGAGTACCTGGTGGTGCCTTTCGCCCTCTGTAATGAACCGGCGGTGTTCCAGTCCCTCATAAATGATGTCCTCCGAGATATGTTGAACCAGTTTGTATTCGTTTATCTGGACGACATCTTATTTTTTTTGCGCAGTCTTACGGAACACAAACCGCACGTGCACCAGGTGTTGCAATGCCTCCCTAAGAATCCCCTTTACGTTAAGACCGAAAAATGTGAATTTCATGTCCCACAGACCATCTTTCTTGTGTATGTGCTGGCCGATGGGGAGGTGCAGTTGGACCCAAGAAGATGGCAGCCGTCACTCAGTGGCCCAGGCCTAAGGGAAGGAAGGAGATACAGCGCTTTTTGGGATTCGCAAATTTCTATAGGCATTTTATCAGGCGTTTTATTAGGCATTTTATTAGCGCCGCTGCTCCCCTCACAGCACTCACGTCCACAAAATTCCCGTTCTATTGGTCGGATGCAGCAGAAGCATCTTTCCTTGACCTCAAGTCCCGATTTACCTCTGCTGCCGTCCTCACCCACCTAGACCCAAATTTACAGTTTATTGTGGAGGTCGATGCCTCTCGCAGCACAATCAAGGGGATGGAAAGGTGCACCCCTGGGGCTAGGTTGACTCCAGCAGAATGCAACTAGGGCATTGGGGACTAGGAATTACTCACAGTGAAGCTGGCCTTAGAGGAATGGCGGCACCCCTGAAAGGGGCAAGTCAGCGTTTTGTGGTTTTGACCGACCACAAAAACCTGGAATATATCAAGTCAGCCCAAAGGCTGAACCCTCCCGGAGTAACACAGTCATTCTGACCATAACTGACCGATTTTCCAAAGCTGCACACTTCATCGCCCTCCGCAAACTACCCTCAGCACCAGGAGACGGCCGACCTACTTGTACAGCATGTGTTCCATATGCATGGAATCCCTGCCGACATTGTCTCTGACCGGGGTCCCCAATTCACCTTTCACGTCTGGTCTGCTTTCTGTTCAGCCCTTAACATAACAGTTAGCCTCTCCTCTGGTTATTATCCTCAGACTAACGGTCAGTGTGAACGCACCAACCAGCAGCTCGAGGGAGCACTTTGCTGCACCACACATGCCAACCCTACTACCTTGAGCGACCAGCTGTCCTGGATTGAATACGCTCACAACTCCCACCCTACGATGTGCCCGTATCTGGGAACAAGCCCGGGCTGCGCTACAATGCTCTTCCCTCTTAGGACCGAGTCCCGGAAGCTGTCCCCCTGCTTCATCGGCCCCTACGCAATTGAACGGGTGATAAACCCATGCGCCATGCGCCCCAAGCTCCCAACGGCCCTCCGCACCCCCCACCTTTCACGTTTCCCAGGTAAAGCGAGTCGAGACGATCCCGTTATCTATCATTTTTATCTATTAAAACCGTGCCTTTTACAGCAAATAAGCCACATAACTTATCAAATGCATGCTAATGAACAACTCCAAATTAATTAAATAATGTGTATCGCGTTGCATATTAAAACCATTTGTTTGAAATTAAAATACCACACTAGTAGCTTTTTGCAAAAATTTAACATTACATTGTCTTTATAGTTTGTCTATCATCTCCTATAAAACTTTTTTAATACATGTTTTTCAATAGTTAGACATAAAATCAAAATTTAGTTTAATTTCTCCCAATTATGCACTTCAACATCAAAAAGATAAAAACAATTTACAGTTAAATTCAATCATTAATTGTCAGGACAATTTTGTTACATGCGTATCGAATCAATTAGGATAAATTTAAAAGTGTTAACAAAAACAAAATAAACCCAAAGTCAGTTCTGGTAAAGTTCAAAAGACGAGAAAAAGAAGAAAGGTAAGAAATTAAAAGAAGGCAGCCTACTTCACTAATCAAAATTCTGAAAAAAAATCAAACAAAACAACATTTAACTTAATCATTGGAAACCTGTCATTATAAACTTTTGACTTGAAAATTGTGACAAACATGATGTAAAAAGAAAACAACCCTTAATATTTATGCGCAAACTGTTCCTTGGAAATATTTACTCATCAATAACATAATAAAAAAGAAGTTTATGTTCACAAAAATTCTGCGAAAAGATTTCCCTAATTTCTATTCAGGACTTTCAGGTACCTTTCGTACTGTTTACCATAGTCTGATGCTTTGCATGGGACTACATTTGACGATTCTAAAAAGATTTTTCTCCAAGAAAGGATGAATTTAGTAGTCTTATTGTGTGGAAGGCAAAACATTGTTTGTGTGCTTACTCTCCTAGGGATGTCATCTCCAATAATTTGGAAGTGGTGATGTTGACCATACACTAGCACTTGTTTTATGCCATGAAAGGCCTGCTAAATCTTGGGTGTCTAGTGCAGAATAGAGCTAATTTCCAAATTTTCTCGAATTGGTTTTAGAAATGGGGGCCACATTCCCTAAGTAATCTAGAACCCATTGCACCACCACAGTTTGTCAAACCCAAAAGCGACAAACATAATCTGTTTCTTAGTTAGAGCTTATGGAGCTTGGAGCGTTGTCAAATTCCCGTTTTTAAGATTGTCCTTGCCAATCGTTACATTTGTAATCTAACATTTAGCTGAATTAAATCCTGTAATTGCAATGACAAGCGTGCAAATTTTAAGCCTTGATTCTCTCAATTTGTATGCCTTCCCTTCAAGGCACTAGAAAGATACTTCATCTAGTTGACATCAATTGTTCAATGCTTATGCAATCTGTAAATATTCAAATAGTCATGACAAAGCATATTCCACCCACCCAGGACAGAACAGGGAACGTCTTCCGTGCACTGACAACACTCGATGTCTCCCCAGTCCTAGGGAAATTATGCTAATCTAAAATCGATTAATTTATCCAAACCAGCCAGCTACTATTTGCCTAATTGTTCGAATGAATCCTGTTTCTGCATTGTTGTTTTCATGTTTGATATCATTAAAACCCAAATACTTCTTAACATTTAAGATCTCATTTGCAAATCACCCCCATATTGTTGAGCCAAGGAGGGCAGGACAGCAAAATCACTAGCCGAATTACACCGATTTTCCGTTTGGACGTCTTTTCAAGTCAGACTCAAATCAAACGATCAACCCACTAAATTAACATCCAGACACGTTTAAAAAATTCCCAACACCATTCCACTAGAGGCCAAACAATCCATTGCTTGGACACACTCCACAGTACTAAACAAAATCTAACCCACATGTGGAATGTCAAAGTAGGGGCCAAATCTGGCCCGCCGCATCATTTTGTGTGGCCCGAGAAAGTAAATGATGAGTGCCAACTTTCTCTTTTATGATGAAATTCAAATGAAGATTGTAGATTATTTCCTGTGTTTCCTCATTTTAAATCAATACTTGCAAAAATGTGTACTAATTTGAATGTCCAAAAATGATCTATCGATTATCACGATCGAGAAAGCTGTCAATTTATTACTCGATTAATTTTGGCAGCCTATTTGGAAGACATAACGGTCCTCCGGATGTAATCAAAACTACCATGTGGCCCGCGACAAAAAATGAGTTTGACACCCCTTCTAACCCAACTCACACAACACATTGTGTCGGTCTATCTGCCGTAATGCCAATATCAATAATATTCACAACTAAAAAGAGCTTTCGCAATTAGATAAATTTGTAAAGAATTTTGACAATGTTCTTCCGTCATACATTTCACTCCTTCGCCCCCGTAATTTTCCATAATTTTCCCAAAACACAGATTTAAGCACGATAAAAGAGAAACAACAACAATAATGATAGAAGGAAAGACTCCCGGCCCAGTTTGATAGCAACAAATAAACACATCACATACACATTAAATCACAGCTGTGAGAAGACTAGAAGACAGAAAAAAGAAAATAATGGAGACATACGACTGTCCCATACACATTTGAATCCACTTATAACAAAATCAGACAACCAAACTTTTTATTATTATTAAAACCCCCAGTTTTATTTTTGTCTCTTTATAACTACATTTATCATTTTTTAATTTTTTTTATTTAATTTACTTTTACCTGCAGGTATATATTTTTCCTCATTTTTTTAAGCAGGCCAGCAAAGTCATATTTTGACATCCATAAATTTCAGCGTTTAAAGCTCGAGGCAGACTGGTTCTCAACAAATTTTTCGATCCTTACACACGAGACGTTGTTCTGGGCTATTATCATTTGGATTTTCCCAGTGGCGGTCTGTGCATTTTCTGGTAGCGCCTTCAATATATCAATCCAACCCTCAAAAACTATTTTATGGCTATAAACATTAAAACCAGGCCAGGGGGGTGATTTTCTTGGGAAAAGACAGCGATGAACGTCAATGGCGTACGGGCAAACATTGCCCGAAAATGGGGTAAAATCAAGCCGAAAACAGCATTTATTGATCAAATACAAATACTGGAGCTTTTTAGACATCAGAAAAGTATCATCAAAGAGTATCATTTCCACGGTAAAAAGACAGCAATGAACGTCGATACGTCTATACGTAAAACAGCAAAAAAATGCACTAAAATGAGGTAAAATCCACTTCTTAGCAGCATTTATTGATTTAATACAAATACTGGAGCTTTTGAGACATTAAAACCAGGCCAGGGGGTGATTTTTCCCGGGAAAGGCAGCGATGGACGTCAATGGCGAAACGGCAAAAATTAAACTGGGGTAAAATGGGGTAAAATTAGCTTCCTAGCAGCATTTAGTGATTAATTACAAACACTGGAGCTTTTCAGATATCAGAACCGGGCCCACAATTGAAATATTATTTAGGAATATAGCCATATTTTACTCACCAAAAATCCTTTTTAACTGTACACAATATCCATCCTCCTTTCTTTCTTCCTTCTTTCCTATCGCCATCGAAGCTAATGATGAAAGTCGAGCCTGTCCTGTCATATTTCTGGCATAGTCCGTTTTGAAAATGGCTTTAAATCAAAACAACAATATACTATTTGCTTGTGGAGCTAAGTTAGCGCACTGAAAGTGCCGCACACACCATTTTCCCGGCTGTAACAGGCTTGCTAGCTTTGGAGTTGACCGCCCTTTCTTAATGATGTCCATTTTTTTCTGGAGAAGTCCGTCTGGAAAATAGCTTTGTGAGCAAATCTGCGACAGAATCCATTTGTTTTGCTCTGTCGGCCATTGTGGGTGGAGTTTGCGATCTCTGGCTGCCTCACTATGGCTTTGGCCCGCCTACTCTCTATAGCAAGCCAATAATAGTTGGTGAAAGCAATGACGTATCCCAGCCAGCAAAATGCCAATGCCTATGAAAAAGCATTGTGGGGTTGCCAACTCGAAATCTGATTGGTTAAAAGCAACAGTCTTGTTTAATGCAGCAGAGCCCGCAGAACTGATTGTGAAGGCTTTGAGGCAGATTTCTGCTCCTGGCAACAAATAATGGCTGAAATGTGATTGGTTAAATGCTTCAATATGAAAACACACATCTGGAAGCAGTGTAACCAGTGGGAAAAGCAATGAAAGGAAGCTAACAGACCATTTGGAATAATACGTATTGATGGACAAATTATAATATGATTCAGATATTTCTTAGGCCAGCAGAGAAGGCCTTGAAGGCCGTGACCGCCCACCACTGGATTTACCTATTTTGGAGTAAATTCGTATATGTCACCCGCAGTGACTATACCAACTTTGTACTGGATCAGGGCTTCAATTTCTTCAACTCTTTTGGATAAGTCATCAATCTTGGGTACCCATATGCGGAGTCGAATTCCAGCCCATTAAAAGGGTCTTAAATGCAGTGGCCAAGGTCTTCCCAGATATTGGCTCAGCTCCTGGACTCCTTTTGGTATATTAACTCCCAACCTTGAAAGACCAATAAATCCAATAAATGTTAGGTTCGCCAATAGACAAAACCACCTAGCTTTGTTTAATGTCAATAAATCAAGATCTAACACAGACCGTCTGTTCATATCAAACTGGATAGAGTACTGTTGAGACAAAATGATTTAAATTCAAACGTCTTAGTCAATGGTGGTTGTGGATTCACCGAGTTAATCTAAATCCTCCTCAAGGGAGCAATACAGTTCAAAAGAATGCAATGGTCACAGAAAAAAATGATAAAAATGCACACTCCTCTATTGTACCTAATACTTCCGTGAAGGGAGGTGCGATTTGTCACACCCCCTGATATACTCGCTGAGCTGCCCCACCCAACAGTCAGTTCGTTTCCGGAAGGGAAAAAACTTACAACGCTTTCAGAGATTCCAACTCCACTCTAACTGAGCGATTGCACCTTAAGTCTTAGCTCAACTCTTCGCACACAAAATATTCACACTCTGAGTTGGCCTTCTCAGCACCCAAAATACTTGCCCTTTAGTAGCCTTTCTGAGCACCCAAAATACTCACACTTTAGTACCCTTTCTCAGGACCCAATATAGTCTTTCAGTCGCCCTCTCACTTGCAGTAGTCCTCACACTTTCAGTAGTCCTTCTCACACTTAACAATACGTTTGTAACACTTTTATTTACCACGCACTCCTTAGCAAATCATACGTTTATGGCATGTTTCGTTATATTTAACGCCTTCATTCTTCTTTACATCTGGCAAAGGCACACACTCATGCACTCTCCCACGCACTACATGATGGTACTCTTTGAGTTGTAGTATACATTAATAGACAGTTGATTTACAGGTAGGTGTTTTTCCCTGCTTGGCATTGCTGCCTGTAACACCTCCTCCAGTGCCCATGGGTCAGCTGCAGGGTCATCAGCCAAGAACCACTGTTCATTGATGTTTTGCTCCTTTAATCCTGGAACATCTCCTGGTGGCGGAGCAGTGACAGAGACGTCTCCCTGTCACCCCCTGCAGCTGATAGCTGTCTCCTACAGCCGTTGTTGGGTATAGCTGTTGTTTCCCCACCTCCTGTCCTTCCTCCTAAGCCAGAGCCAAAAGCTGCCTTTCTCTGCCTCCTCTGCAAGCTCTTTTATGGCCTTCCTCAGGCTGCCTCCAGACACCCCTGCATCCCTCAGGAGGAGTGTTGTTGAAAGCCCGACGTAGCCTCGGCAGCCAACCTCGACTGGGTAGATAGTGCACTTCAGGCCAATTTCATCGCACTCAGCTGCCAGCTGCAAGTATTTGGCCTTCTTGCGCTTGAAGGCGGCCTCAATCCCCTCCTCTGATGGTACTGGTAGTTCTATGAGGTGCACTGCTCTTGCCTTGGAGGACCATACTACAATGTCTGGGCGGAGTGATGTGGTGATGAACTCCATGGGGAATCGGAGCTGCCTGTTGAGGTCAACCCTCATGTCCCACTCCTGACCATGGGAAAAGGGCCTTAGTGTCTCTCTTAGCTTGGTGTATCTCTTTTCCCCCTTCCATGACGAAGTTGGCGTGGATCTCTGCTGGTGGTAAATTTTTACTGCTCTTTCGGCGTCTCTCCAGCTCTTTAGCGAGTTTCCTCAGGGATCATGGCGCCATCTGTAGCGCCCCTGAGAAAGTGCAGTCTTGAAGCCTGACAAGATGTGCTGGAGGCTAGCGTTGCAAAGTGCGCAGCATCCCTCCTTCCCGAACCATTGGTGGAGGTTACGAGGACAGGGAAGCCTGTCGTAGGTTGTGCGAATGAGGAAGCTGAGCCTTGCCTGCAGGATCTTCTCCTGCTCTTCCTGCCTTAACTCTGCCCATAAGCTCCTGATGCTGCAGTCTATTGATGGCTTGGTCAACCTCGGCCTGGGCGTTCCACCTCCGGCCAGTGGGAAGCATGATGTTGGCGTTCCTTACTGACTGGTAAGTAGACTCTCTTAGTTTGAGAACCAGCCTACACTTCGCTTGCCTGTAGCCCAGACTGATAGAATGCAGTGGCAGTTGCAGTGCATTCCTTCCAAAGGGGCCCGTTTTGGAAAGGCACCATGGTAGACCTAACCACTTCCTGATAAATGAATTGGCTTTTCCATCCATCTTGCTCACAGTGGATGAGGAGATCTTGCTCATTTTCAAGGGCCACATTACCCTTCTTTAGAGTATGAACTGGTACCACCAGACCTTGAACTTTCCGGGGAGTTGGCTCTGGTCAATCCTTGACAGCCCATCACTAAGTTGTCTCATGATGGTGCTCTCCATCTCCACATAATTACAGTTGTGGTCAAAAGTTTACATACACTTGTGAAGAACATAATGTCATGGCTCTCTTGAGTTTCCAGTTATTTCTACAACTCAGATTTTTCTCTGATAGAGTGATTGGAACAGATACTTCTTTGTCACAAAAAAACATTAATGAAGTTTGGTTCTTTTATGAGCAACAGCAACAGTGCAAACAATTGTTTATAAGTATAAAGTGCATGGCACTGTTTTTTCACTGCCACGATCAGGAAGAAAATGCAAGCTATTATCTGCTCCTGAGAGAAAATTGGTCAGGAGGGTGAAGATTCAACCGAGAATCACCAAAAAGCAGGTCTGCCAAGAAATAGAAGCTGCTGGAACACAGGTGTCAGTGTCCACAGTCAAGCGTGTTTTGCATCTCCATGGACTGGGAGGCTGCCGTGCAAGAAGACAGCCCTTGCTCCAAAAGCGGCACCTTAAGGCTCGACTGAAGTTTGCTGCTGATCACATGGACAAAGATAAGACCTTCTGGAGGAAAGTTCTGTGGTCAGATGAAACAAAAATCGAGCTGTTTGGCCACAATGCCCAGCAATATGTTTGGAGGAGAAAAGGTGAGGCCTTTAACCCCAAGTACACCATGCCTACCGTCAATCACGGTGGTGGTAGTATTATGCTGTGGGGCTGTCTTGCTGCCAATGGAACTGGTGCCTTACAAAGAGTAAATGGGATAATAAAGAAGAAGCATTACCTTCAAATTCTTCAATAAAACCTAAAGTCATCAGCCCAAAGATTGGGTCGTGGGCGCAGTTGGGTGTTCCAACAGGACAATGACCCCAAACACACATCAAAAGTGTTAATGGAATGGCTAAATCAGGCTCGAATTAAGGTTTTCGAATGGCCTTCCCAAAGTTCTGACTTCAACCCCATTGAGAACTTGTGGACAATGCTGAAGAAACAACTCCATGTCAGAAAGCCATCAAATTTAACTGAACTACACCAATTCTGCCAAGAGGAGTGGTCAAAGATTCAACCAGAAGCTTGTGGATGGCTCCCAAAAACGCCCAATTGAAGTGAAAATGGCCAAGGGACATGTTACCAAATTTTAGCGCTGCTGTATGCATATTTTTGACCCAGCAGATTTGATCACTGTTTTTCTGTTCACCCATAATAAAGTCATAAAATAACCAAACTTCATGAATGTTTTTTGTGACAAAGAAGTATCTGTGCCAATCACTATATTAGAGAAAAATCAGAGTTGTAGAAATAACTGGAAACTCAAGAGAGCCTTGATATTATGTTCTTCACGAGTGTATGTAAACTTTTGACCACAATTCTCCACCATTCTCATAGCAACTGTATGACTGATTTCTCAAACATAAACTGGCTTGAACACTCATAGGTGGGTTCACTCGAACCCACAAATTATTTTTAGGCGCAAACTGGGATTGATAGTGCGTTTCGTCATGATGCGTTTTTGGAGGTCGTGACTACAATTTCACCAATGCGCTACACCTGAAGTAAAGTTGAAACAGATGTTACAATTAAATTAAAGTTGATGGCTTCATATAACCTTTTAACCAGTGGCGGGCCGTCAGGGCCTTCAAGGCCTTCTCTGCTGGCCTAAGAAATATCTGAATCATATTATATTTTGTCCATCAATACTTATTGTTCCAAATGGTCTGTTAGCTTCCTTTTATTGCCTTTCCCCCTGGTTGCACTGCTTCCAGATGTGTGTTTTCATATTGAAGCATTTAACCAATAACATTTCAGCCATTATTTGTTGCCAGATCAGATCTGCCTCAAAGCCTTCACAATCAGTTCTGCGGGCTCTGCTGCATTAAACTAGACTGTTGCTTTTAACCAATCAGATTTCGAGTTGGCAACCCCACAATGCTTTTTCATATGCAATAGCATTTTGCTGGCTGGGATACGTCATTGCTTTCACCAACTATGATTGGCTAGTAGGTGGGCCAAAGCCATAGTGAGGCAGCCAGAGATCGCAAACTCCACCCACAATGGCCGACTCACAGCAAAAACAGAGGCAAAAACAAATGGATTCTGTTGCAGATTTGCTCACAAAGCTATTTTCCAGACGGACTTCTCCAGAAAAAAATGGACATCATTAAGAAAGGGCGGTCAACTCCGAAGCTAGCAAGCCTGTTACAGCCAGGAAAATGGTGTGTGCCCGCCACTTTCAGTGCGCTAACTTAGCTGCACAAGTAAATATATTGTTGTGTTGATTTAAAGCCATTTTCAAAACGGACTATGCCGGAAACATGACAGGACAGGCTCGACTTGCATCATTAGCTTCGATGGCGATAGGAAAGAAGGAAGAAAGAAAGGAGGATGGATATTGGGTACAGTTAAAAAGAATTTTGGGTGAGTTTAATATGGCTATATTCCTAAATAATATTTCAATTGTGGGCCCAGTTCTGATATCTGAAAAGCTCCAGTGTTTGTATTTAATCACTAAATGCTGCTAGGAAGTGGATTTTACCCCATTTTACCCCAGTTTGATTTTTGCCATTTCGCCATTGACGTCCATCGCTGTCTTTTCCCAAGGAAATCACCCCCTGGCCTGGTTGTAATGTCTCAAAAGCTCCAGTATTTGTATTCAATCAATAAATGCTGCTAGGAAGTGGATTTTACCTAATTTTAGTGCATTTTTTGTCATTTCACGTATGGACGTATCGACGTTCATCGCTGTCTTTTTACCGGGGAAATGATACTCCGGGCCCGGTTCTGTTGTCTAAAAAGCTCCAGTATTTGTATTTAATCAATAAATGCTGTTTTCGGCTGGATTTTACCCCATTTTCGGGCAATGTTTGCCCGTACGCCATTGACGTTCATCGCTGTCTTTTCCCGGGAAAATCTCCCCCCTGGCCTGGTTTTAATGTCTGAAAAGCTCCAGTATTTGTATTTAATCATGAAATGCTGCTAGGAAGTGGATTTTACACAATTTTTGTGCATTGATCTATTGATTATTTTTGATGTGTCACAGCTCTAGCTGCAGTAGAGGTTTTATCGCCATAAAATAGTTTTTGAGCGTTGGATTGATACGTTGAAGGCGCTTCGAGAAAATGCACCGACCGCCACTGCTTTTAACACTTGTATATTAACTTTCGTGCCAAAAGCACTCGAGTTTTCTTATGAGGCAAGCAACTCAGGGTGACGGCCCTGGATCAAACTTCCCTTCTCAAGATTTTTCAAAACAATGAGATTACATTCAGAGTTTAACAGGTTGACTCCAGTCTTTTTAAATAAAACACACAGAGACCCTTTTTTGGCCTCAATGCTAGTGAGGCCTTCCTCCTATCTTTTTCAGCACAGGTCCTTTTCGCCTGGGAAGCTACAATTATAATTATAATAATTAGAGCTACAGCATTGACGCCAGCCACTCACACATACACCGTATGGCCAGTCAAATGGTAAGAAATCTTACCTTTTTTATGGGCGTGGAGCAAACAGCATTCAACGCTTCTTCTTTCAGCTCCCAAGTCTGTGACGGCAATTATTAAAGTTGAACAAAATGCACAATACGCTCTGGTTCCAGACAGGAGGCGAGAGCTACTTAATTGCATAACTCAGGGTCTTTTATAGACGGAGCACAGTACAGTGAAAACATGAAGGACATCTGCCCTCGTTCGTCATCGTTTTGGCAATGTCTGCTATCTTTCTTGGAAGGTCAGCAGCACCCTGGCTCATAAACAGACGATTCTATCTGCGACTCACAGCCGCCTCCTAATACCACAATAGGTGTTATCTAGACTAACGGGCGCCAAAATATTCCACAATAAATCCTTTTAGTTTTAAGTGATATTTTGAGAGCATGGTCTCGTTTTTTCATTAATGCCTATATGTCTTCATTTAAGCATGGAAGGTAATTCTTTTTTGATGGATTTGGTTTAATTTCTTTTATGAATGCAGACACTGTGTCTTGGATAATGGTCATGAAAATATTAATAATAAAGAAATATAGATAGATACAGGATGTGTTGCCTTCATTATAAGACTCATTCCTTCATTCATTCATTTCCTGAACTGCTATATCCTCAATAGGGCTGCGAGGGGGGCTGGAGCCTATCCCAGCCAACCTTAGGCCAAAGGCGGGGGACACCCTGAATCGGTGGGCAGCCGATCACAGGGCACGAGGAGACGGACAACTATTCACGCTCATACTCATATCGAGGGGCAATTTGGTGTGTCCACTCAGCCTACCACGCATGTTTTTGGAATGTGGGAGGAGACCGGAGTACCCGGAGAAAACCCACGCAGAACATGCAAACTTCACACAGGTGGACCGACCTGGATTTGAACCCAGGACCCCAAAGCTCTGAGGCCGACGTGCTAACCAACCAAGCCGCTGGGCAGCCTATAAGCCTCATCTAAGGCTCCAGACATTTTGTTTATTTTATCCAAAATGGCTGGTTTTCATAGACCAATGTTTAGCTTGAGCACATTTTTCAAACTGGTGAAGGAAGTCTCTCCATTTGGGCCTTTTCTTTTGCATGCTGCACTTCCTTGAACTCCCACACAACTTCAATTCTTGCTTCACCCTTTGCTGTCTACAACACTGGCCCAACAAAACACAACAGTGGCCCCTGTGCCGTTGGTAACCAGTGACACATCTGACTTGGAGGAAACGAGCAAACACATATATTGACATGGAGACTCTACACACAGTTGTGAGGGCACACGGGCTCCCCACTGTGAAATCGTGCACGTGTCAAAATAAAGATGCCTTAAGGCGAAATTCAGAGGGATACTTTTTTCTTATATCTTACACTTGTAAGTTTCTTTCATGACGGTCTGAATGCTTCCTGGAAGCAACTATTTTAAAATGGTAAAGATTCATTGGGCTACACTTACAAAACTTTATGCAATGATAACATTTGTTTACCCAGTAAAAGTTGCAGGATATGCTATGTGAAGGTGAACAACTTTTTTTTATGCATTGAAAATAGCTGGGAAATATCTCCTTTTTACATTTTGTGAGTGACTGAAAATCTCATACACACGTGATTAGCATACCTTTCCAGCATAGAGAATGAATCAGAGCTGAGGTGGGGGATATATATATGTATTACGAAAAGTTCCAATCGGGGGGGGTGACAAAGGAGCTTCTTTATGTATTCTCTTGGCACCACATGGCAGGGCCATTAGTGTCACAGATGGAGACAGTTGATGTTGCCAGAACTATCAGTCTGGAGAAGATGCAGTGCCATGATGTGAGAGAAGCAGACAGAGAGGCATATAAATCAGAGGACAGAAAAAAAGGCATTTATAGCTGTTGTTTACCCACTTACAGACCACCCCGTGGAGGATTACTTTAACCGCAGGAGAGGAAAACACTTCTACAGCATGACAATTCATTACATTTGACAGGAACTAAAAATTATGACACCTATAATTACAATATCTGGAACAAATGCACTGGAGAATAGAACAAAGCATAAATAGGCAGATTTCTAAACGTGTATTTTTTATTTTATTATAGATGAAATTTACTGTCGATTGGAGTGTCTCTAAAACAAACGATTGTGATAGATTTGACGCCAAGGAAGAAAAACAAAGAGGATAAGGAGAGTTGGGGGTAATGCAAGGGGATGGGTTGTATGCAGACAATGTGTGAATGGAAGGGTGGGGAGAGAAAGGAAGAATCAAACAGCTCAATTGGACCCAAATATCCAAGGTTAATTTTGTGAGAAAGCTGCAGTGGCCAGATAAGACCATCCCTGCAAATGAGTTCTGCCTGCATGGATTACTGCTAAATTTATTCAGTTTTCCTTATCCTCTAACAAGCTCCTCTGAAGTGGCATAATTAACTTGCACACATAAAATGTGCATATATTCTGCTTGGTGGTAACTTTTTTCTTTTTCTGTCCTTTTCATTAAGATACTTTTTAGTTCAGAGATTTGCAGCTGTAATGACATATGACTGCTCTTCTAAGTAATAATTCTAATTACGTTTTGCCTAAATCACTGAAGCCATTTTTTAGATATGGCAAATAAACACAGCTTTCCAATTACTCTCATTCAAACAATGTATGAATAAAAAAAGGTGAGAGGCTGATTGTCAAGAACGAAAGAAAGTTTAAAAATAGAATAATCAACCCAAATATTCATTGTTTATGCATCATCCAGACAAACAGGGGCAGACAAATGTTCCTACTTAACTGCTTTAGTAATGGAAAAAATGAAATGTTATAGGGCCAGACATCAGGCAGATCAAATCAATCTTCAAAGCACATAAACTTGGATGCAAATATACTAAGGTAATCTTGGGTAGAGTAGGTGATGCTCTTCTGTTACAAATGTTCTTTTTGCATCATACTCCTAGATACTGTTTAATTGCCCAAACACCAGAAATGGCTAGAAAGGACTTTCTCTCTCTTTTTTATGAGGCATTGTGGTTTAATGTGTAATGCACTCTGTTGTTTAAGAGGATCATTGTTGACATATTTTCACTGAATGTGCAGTTTGTAAGGTGGTCACAAACACGAATCAATATGGCAAGAACCTCCTATCCTCTGATACGTGTACTGTTTAGCTACTCCCCCAGGGAAACAGTTCCCCTCCCCCCCAAGAAAAGTATCAGTAGACAGGCAAAGAAATGAAAAGCTGCATCTCGAAAGGCCACATCAGAGGCTTCAACATCATTCCCTTGGCAACGTTGTAGAAAGCAAGCACACAGCATATATATCACAGCGGGCCTGCGTGGGTTTTCTCCAGGTACTCCCAAATTCCAAAAACATGCATGGTAGGCTGATTGGACACTCTAAATTTCCCCTAAGTATGGGTGTGAGTGTGCAAGTTTGTCCGTCTCCTTGTGCCCTGTGATCGGCTGGCCACAGATTCAGGGTGTCCCGTGCCTCTGGCTCAGAGACAGCTGGGATCGGCTCCAGTTACTGTTCCGGGGTCAAGGGTTCTATCCCAGGTCGGTCTTCATTAAGTACAGTTCAACGTAATGACTCCATTTTTATCTGGAAAAACACCCAGATATTTTCTACTGAAGCCAGATAAAAGTTCCACTGCCACTCCTGCTGTGTTAAAATATATTATTGGATTTTGACACAGTGCAGACATCAGATTAGTTCCTCATAACTAATAAAAACCATAACGCTCTAAATTGCTTTGTAATAACACTTGAGCCATAGGAACCGAAAATACCATAGCTCACCATGGAATATTCATTTCTAAGTGTCATTTTTTGTTGGAAATGTTACAAAGAGAATGCTTCATATGATATGGACCTTTCTATTGTCAGATACAAGGTCTCTCTTTTACCAACCACAAAATATGGCAACAGCTTGTAAGTAATTGATCAGCCAAGTGAACTGTAAAATATTCATTTTCTACTTCAACAGCCAGATAAAACTCTAGGGAGGGTTTGAGGAGGACGCTGGTGGAAATATTGCTTATGCACCGCAAGGTAGCTGCAGCAGCATGATGGTGAGGAGCAGATAAGACAAGAAGTGTAGCTGTGTTTGGGTATAGCTGGCAGGGATGACCAGCCATGCAATTCCCTGGTCGGCTTTAGACCAAGAAGGCAAACACTGCTCAACAGCCCTGGATTTAATTTTTCCAAGGCAATGGGGATGTAGTGGCTGCTGTCAATAACTTCCCATAACTGGCAGGCTAAAATGATTGATCCTGCCCTTGTCTGCATGGATTGCTTTCCTGTTTTGTGGCATTTCACAAGCATTTATCAATTCATCACTTTAACATGTTAATAACAGTTGAGTAGTGTGAAAGCTTTTTCCCTGATTTTACCTTTGTTTTCCTGTGTTTCATATTATAATGTTGTTGGAGGTTATTTGTTTCAAAATGTTATTAACATTCTGTCCCCTTTTTAAATGCCCCAACATTTCAAATCTTCATTGAAAATTAAATTACTGACAGTACCTAGTGGAGTATTGTATACTTTCCTGTCATTGACTGTAAACAATTGAGCAAAAAGTGTGTTAAGCCAACATTATGTAGATGTAAAAATATTGATTGTTTAATATTCAAATAATTTATGTGTTTGCTTCCAGTCTGATGTTTTTGCCTTTACAGTTGTTGCAATGGAGGTGCCTGTATTGTTGTTTGTTTTATACAAATGTAAACCCTGCCATTTTGCATATGTGGCATTAGGTTCTGTGGGAAATTAAGGCGCACATACTAATGAACTACATTGTTTCAATTTTTATATCTTTGTTGCTGTTGTTGTTGAGTCACCCAAAGTGCCTGATGATAATCCTCAGAAGTGCTAGACTTGCAGTTGGGAGGCTGGTGAGTTCTCCAAAGGAAAAACCCAGCCGCCGATGGTACCGGGCAGACTGGAGTGCAGGGCACCGGAGCGAGAGATGCTCGGCCGATTCTTCTTCCTCACCGCAGTCATCGGTCGTCCTCACACTACCCCGACAGGTGTTGCCATTTTCGGAGGGTTGGGTGGTGTCCGCACCGGAAACTAATCAGGTCGATGAGGTCTTGTTTCGGTAACTGGGGCTCTCCCTCGGAGTTAGATTTGGTAGACAATAAAGATTGGATGCGGGGATGGCAATAAGGTGGGGGTTTGCAGCTCCTGCGGAGTATGGCCCTTCGAGTCTGGGTATCAGGTGGAATGGGAGGTTGGGGAAGGGCTACGAGGTTGCAATGGCCCGGTATCCAGATTAGTTGCACCCGCTTAGTTGGTAGGAAAGCCGTAAATTGGGATTGGATTAAAAGGATGGCGGTGTCTAAAACATTGGGGTTGTCGAGGGCTTGGAGGAGCGATTTGCAGTCTGTACTGATGGAGGTGGAAGACCAGTCATTGTTCTGATCGAGCCAGGTGACGGCCGCGTTCAGTGCAGATTTATCGGCCTAGAAGGAGCTGCTAACAGTCCCTGTTGGTGCATGCCAGGAGTGGATCATAGAGTTGCCTCGTCGGACCACCATCCCGGCCCCGCCATTCTCCATGCCCTTGAGATGGAGCCATCAGTATAGACAGACAGATCGGTCTGGCCATGTGCCGCAAGCGTTTCTTCTGCTGCGGCCAGTTGTTGGGAGGAGGAGGAGGATTTCCGGATGGGTGCAAAATAGATGGTTGGCTGGGGCGGCAGCGGCCATGAGATATTAGGGTTATTTACAGTCTCCGTGGTGGTTGGTAGAAGATTGTGATTAAATAGGGTCGGGGTGGTAAAAGTTCTCCAGTCACCGCGTTTGAGGCGTTTCGGGACATGCTTTTCGAAGAGCACCCTTCTGTCGTCATGGAGGGGGAGGTGGACCCAGTCGTCAGCCTTTTTGAGACAGGCCAACTCTAGCTGGGATGAGATTGGAGGTAACTGAGCCTCGTGCAGTATTGCGTCTGTAGGTGTGGTTTGCAGTTGACCCGTGACGTTTGAGCCGCGTCAGACTGCGCTCTCTCCATCTTTTGGATGTTGGTGGAGGAGGCCCAGGGTGCCCAGGCAGGAGCTGAATATTCGGCAATGGATCTGATGATCGCTATGTAGATCGATCAGATATCAAATCAAAAGCCTTTATTGTCATCATACACAGCTGCGTATGAGACATTTTGAAGTCTTTGATTTACACCCCATTAACGATCGCATGTTGGGGATGTGCTACTAGTTTTGACTGAATGTATATCGGTTATTGATGCCTTGATGCGCGTACCTCGACCAGCCCGGGAGATCTTCCTCATATCAGTAAAGTTGGATTGAGGAAGCAACAACGAATCACTATAGTGATTATTTCTCCGTGTTTCAAGGTATGCTGTTTGTTGTAGAGGCCTGTTTAGTATTTGGTTTGCAATATACACTGTTTAGCGTGTGAGAGAGAAGGTAATGTTTAGTAATGTTTATCTACTTTTGAAGTGTGTGCGTGATGGTGCGAGTCCCGGGTCATGGATATGTATGTAACATTCATTACGCTACCTTCGCCTGCCATTACCCTGCATAGTGTCTATGATGTTATAGCAAGAAATTTATGTTATCGATATTGCATTGTTTACCTTGCCGAGTAGTTGAGAAGGACTTCTCGAATTTGTCACATCAATCTAAGATATTGAACATTGTTATTGCACATCCCGAAGTTATTGCACGGAAATGATTGTGTGTCATGCTAATGCAGGTTCAGAGTCCTGATTGCTGTGGGAAAAAATGTCCTTAAGTCTATTTGTCCGTGCTTTGTGAGACCTGTAGCGTCTGCCAGAGGGTTGCGAACAGGTTGTGACCAGGGTGGTATGGGTCCCTAACAATTTTCCCGCTGAGGTAGCGAGGGCTGGCAATATCATCCAGTGAGGGCAGAGAGCAGCCGATGATCTTCTGGGCGGTGTTGATCACTCTCTGCATCGCTTTTCTGTCTGCTGTCATGCTTCCAGCGTATCACACTGTAATGCAGTATGCCAGGATGCTCTCCACAGTGGCTCTATCAGTGTAATGGAGGAAGAGAGGTGGGGACCAAGTCTAACAGTTTGTGGACGGATGGTTAAGAATTTCTAATCCAGCAGCAGAGGAAGAGGATAGTCCAAGGTTGGAGAGTTTGTCAGCCAGAATATCCGGTATTATAGTGTAGAAGGCTGAGCTATAGTCAATGAAAAGCATCCTCACATGGTGCTCCAGGTGGCTGAGTGCTGTGTGCAGAGCTACAGCGATGGCGTCCTCAGTGTACCTGTTTGCTCTTTAAGCAAACTGGTGAGTGTCAACTGAGGGAGGGATTGTATCCCTGATGTGGCGGGCGACCAACTTTTCAAAGCACTTCATAATCACAGGCGTAAGTGCAACAGGCCTATAATCATTCAGGCTGTCAATGGTTGGCTTTTTAGGGACAGGGATAATGGTGGCAGATTTCAGGCAGGATGGGATGACGGATTGTTGCAGGGAACAATTGAAAATCTTTGTGAAAACCCCAGTCAGCTGGTCAGCACAGGCTTTGAGCACATTCCCAGGTACTCCGTCAAGGCCAGCAGCCTTGCTGGTGTTCACAGTCTGCAGTACCTGTCTCACTTCATGTTCCTGAAGCAGAAAAGTCTTTAAACATGCTTTGTTGAATTCACCCGCGACAATAAGGACTCCATCGGGGTGGTCAAGCTGCTGTTTGTTTACAGTCGCTAGCAGGAAGCTAAGTGCCGTGCTAACGTTAGCATCCGGTGGGATGTAAACAGCCATTACAATGACTATCGTTAGCTGCCTAGGTAGCTAGAAGGGCCTGCACCGAACTGCCAGAGCTCTAAATCAGGGGAACAGTGAGTGTTAATGATCCTACTGTTGCAGTCTACCTCAGACTGTAGTTTGATCTCCACTTCATCTTTGTACGGTCGCTACAGACCAACGCCGAGTCATCAGCATAGACAGAGACGAGGGTGGAGGACTTGAAGGAGTCTAGCAGGTTGTTGATGTAGATTGTGAAGAGAAGTGGCGATAGCACCAAGCCTTGGGGGAGATCTTCCTTAAAGCAGCGGCCTGTTGTACTGTTAACCCTCACACACTGTACGGTTGGTGAAGCAGGCCTTGATCCACTCGACGAATCAGAGGGGTATGCATTTTCTAGAGGAGTTCTGCACGCTACACTTGAACATACTCTTTGCTGAAGTCGAAGAAGGTAGCAACGGAGCGTAGACATTGCTTGGACTTGAACCCATCCATGACGAATTGGGACATTGATCGGCGGTGCAGCGGCCCTTGCGGAAACCCGTCTGCCAGGGACTGCGTAACAAGTCTGATAGACGGTTGACGATTATTCTCTCCAGAGTTTTGCTTAGATTTGACGTAGGGCGATTGGGCGGTAGCTTCCGCCGAGGTGAGGATGTTTTCCCTTTTTGCGGTACGGGATGATCTCCGCTATGTGCCAGGCGTGGGGGCACCACTGGATAGTCCAGCTGCTGTTGAAGATTTGGAGGAAGACGGGGTGAGCAGCGGTTGGAAAGTGTTTCAGCATTTCGGGTGCAATTCGGTCCGGACACACCAGCAACTGCTGAGGGGAAATCTGTAGTCTACGAGCATCTCTTCAAAGCTCTCACCTGGCATATTCGATGACAAAGGTTTGTGAGAGATCATCCCATGTGGCCTGATGGGCTTTGAAGTCCCCACAAATGACGCCAGGGCAAGTTGGGAGGGATGGCAGCCACGTAACGTAACTGTTTGTTGGACCGGAGAATCAGGAGGAGACAGGGGGGACATAAACATTGGTGAGAGATAGATTTGACCTTCTGGCAGTGGGAATTAGGATTTGCTGGATTTCAGCAGGGCCAGAGGTGATGGGCTGCGTTGGGATGTAGGGAATGCCAAGGCGATCATAGGTGAGAAGGCCAAGCGTGCGGTGAAGTTTATGCCACTGTTTGCACAGTCTTGACGAATTGCGTCATAGCCCGGGAGGAAGGGGGTGGGGTCTCCAAGGCCCAGTTTGGTTTCTTAGAGCAATATGATGTCACTCTTCAGTTTCCTGACAAATGTACCTAGTTCTGTTATCTTTGTTGCCTAGGAGTCGCAGTCGCACTGCAGTATGGACAGGTTATGTTGGGAGTATGAGGGTAGTTGGGCTTTCCTGGGGGAGGGTTTGGGACTTGATGCAGGTGCAGCGCGGGCACTCATTTTTTCTTCTCAGTTTGTTGAGCGCCGATGTAGTTTCAGGGCACATTTGACATGGAAGCCTCTTGCACAGGAACTGCATCAGAGAGCACATTTGGAAGGCCATTTGACCTGGGAGGTAGGGCATTTGAGATTTGGTGGTGGGCAGTAAGCTTTGTTGCAAAGTGCAGGAACATTAAGCTCTTTAGGGTACATGATTCCTGACCACTTAGTGGATAGAGGTCTGTGAACTTGGGCTTCATGAGAAGTGGTGGCGCTAGGTGCAGCATTGCTCCATAACCTAGCGCAGCTTATTCTTTGTTTATAGATCAATATTTCAGTAATCGTAACATGTATTTTTTAAAAGTTGTGGTGTGTTTTCGTGCGTGTGTACATATGTTATCCCAGCTGCCAAATCTTTACCTCCTTCTAACATAATTGAACAATGTTTTCCTTCACCGGGACGTGGTAGACTGGGGCCCCACTAAGGTGGGGCAAGATGGCTAGTGCCTGGTGCCCGGGCTTCCCCTTCCCATGGGCCCACCATGTTGGGTGGGACCTGACTGTTGTATGTGGTTATGCACCAAACAGCAGCTTGACGGGGTACTGGAGAGTGCACCTCATGCAGACTCATTCTGCAAAGGGACTTCAATGCCCACATGGGCAATGACTGTGAGACCTGGAGAGGCGTGTTTTGGATGAATGCCCCCCCCCCCGGATCAGAACCTGAGTGTTGTTCTATTATTTTACTTCTGCATTTGTTGTGGATTGTCAATAACACCATTTTCAATCAAAAGGGTTTCAATATGTGCCCTTGGAACCAGGACACCCTAGGCCGCAGTCCGATGATCGACTTTGTGGTCGTGTCATTGGACTTGCGGCTGCATTTCTTCAACATTCGGGTGAAGAAAGGTGATGAGCTGTCAACCGATCATCACCTGGTGTTGGGTTGCTCCCAATGGTGGGGAAGATGCCGGACGGGCCCGGCAAACCCAATGGGGAACGCCTGGCAGAGTCCCCCATCATAATTAGCTGAAAGTACCACCTCCGACAGCCTGAGTGGACCATGTTCTGTGCCTCTAATGCTGATGTGGCATATGATAGCTGCGGCCCCAAGGTATTGCGGCAACCCCAGAACCCACTGGCGGACAGAGGGGGTAAGGCTGGCCATGCGGCTCTGTTGGTCTCTGAAGCAAAAACCGGGACATGGGCAGGAGTATGGTGAGGCCATGGAGAACGACTTCTGGGTGGCTTAAAGGAAATTTTGGTTCACCATCTGAAGTCTCAGGAGGGGAAAGCGAAGCACCATCAACATAGTGCATAGTAGGGATGGGGTGCTTCTGACCTTCACTCAGGATGTTGTGAATGGGTGGCTGAATACTTTGAAGATCTCAACTCCACCGACATTTCTTCCCAATAGGTATAGCTAGGTTTCTCTTGAGGCGGATTCTCCTATATCTGGAATTTAAGTTACTGAATTCATTAAAAAGCTAGTGGATGAGATCCGTCCTGAGTTTCTAAAGCAGGGGTGGTCATTACGTCGCAAAGGTTCTACTAGTAGATTGCCTGAGAGTAAGATTTGATCCAGTCTGTTAATTTCCTTTGGGCCTGAACAATGTCTTGTTTGGTCATGGCACCACACATTGTTTGAACATGCATACCACACTCAATTAACAGTCAGTACAGTCTCATGTGTCATCATAGGCGCCATCCAAGCGGCAGCCAGTTGCAGTCGTTCCCTAAGTCCTCACTTGTATTCTGTGTTTTTACAGCTTTTTCACAGCTTATTTATCCTTTTTTTACGTTTTATTGTCTCTTAAGATTTTACTTGTTACTTTACTTTATATTTTATACTCCATATTAATGTTTTACAACTTTACTTTCAAGACTCTACTTCAAGACTCAAGTTGTGTGAGAGGCAGTCTTTGATCTATTAGTTTAATTTATCTTTGCAAATTCTGGACATTACATTTTTGACCCATTCAGCCATGCCTCCGCTGTTTTAAACAAAGGATCAGCTGTTAGCGCTACGCAACACCTTGATGCCCATGGACCTCCCCGCAGAGTTTAAAAGGAAGAGAAGAGGATGCAGAGCTGGACGAAAATGTCAGGAGAGAAAGCGACACTTCAGACCCAGCATTCCATCTATTATTATGGGGAACATAAGATCTCTCCCCAATAAGACCGAAGAGCTAACGGCGCTTACCAAACTACAACGACAATATCGGAAAATCTGTATTATGTGCTTCACGGAGACCTGGCTGAATGATCTAACACCAGACTCTCTCGTCTCCTTGGATGGTTTTCAGCTGGTGAGGGCGGACAGAAATGCTGAGGAGAGCGGTAGGAAGAAAGGTGGGGGACTAGCTGTTTATATCAACAGCAGATGGTGTAGCCCTGGGCATATTACGGTGAAGGAGCAACTTTGCACTCGAGATATCGAGCTAGTAGCTGTTAGCATCAGGCCGTTTTACATCCCCGGGAGTTTTCGCACATTATCGTAATAACTGCGCATATACCTCCTTCCGCCGATGCGGCAGTCACTCGCGAGCTGCTTCACGCTACTGTGTCCCGGCTGCAGACGTTACACCCCCAGTCTCTTCTTCTTATTTCTGGTGATTTTAACCATGCTTCCTTGGCTTCTACTCTCCCCACCTTCACTGAGTATGTGAAGTGCCACAACAGGGAATAAAAAACTCTGGACCTGCTGTATGCCAACACAAAGGACGCATACAGCTCAGTTCCCCTGCCCCCACTGGGCCGCTCGGACCACAACCTGGTCCATCTGATCCCCACCCACATCCCTATGGTGAGGAGAAAAAAACATACCACGAGGATCATACAAAGATGGACCAAGGAGACCCGCATGGTACTAAGGGACTGTTTTGAGACCACTGACTGGGAGGTGCTGTGCAATTCCCATAGGAAAGACATTGACAGCTTGACCCACTGCATCACAGATTATCAACTTCTGTGTTGAGAAGACTGTATCCTCCAAGAAGGTCCGTTGTTTCTTCAACAATAAGCCGTGGGTCACCCGGGATCTAAGGGCCCTCCTGAACAAGAATAAGAGGGCTTTAGGTGTGGGGAGAAAGATAGTCTGAAAATGTTCCAGAAGGAACTGAAGAGAGAGATAAGGAAGGGAAAGGCCATCTACAAGAGGAAGCTAGAAAACCAACTCCAGAGAGTCAACGCCAAAGAGGTCTGGAGGGGCTTGAGGACCATTTCGAGCCATGGAGGCAAAAGTGAGAGAGATCCGGAGTCCGGAAACAGGGAGTGGGCCAATGAACTGAATCAGTTCTTTAACAGATTCAGTTCTGCCCCCACTCCCCTGACCCCCCAGACCAGAAGCAACTCTCCCCCTCTTTCTCCTCCTCCTCTTCCTCCCCCTCTTCCACCGGTCCATGCATTACTGTGGATCAGGTGATAAAACAGCTTAAGAAGATCGAGGCAAGGAAGGCTACCAGTCCAGACGGCCTCAGCTCCAGACTACTGAGAGACTGTGTGGATCAACAAAGGTAATAGTAATCAATTTTCGGAGGAATCCTCAACAGACTACTCAGGTGAACATCCAGGGTACAGACATTGAAATCGTGGAGGATTTTAAGTACCTGGGTGTTCACCTCAACAACAAACTAGACTGGTCCACAAACATAGATGCCCTGTATAAAAGGGACCAGAGCCGCCTCTACCTACTGAGGACACTACGGTCCTTTGGAGTGTGCAGGACACTGCTAAGGACCTTTTACGACACTGTGGTGGCATCTACAATGTTTTATGCAGTGGTCTGTTGGGGATGCAGGAGCACGGAGAGGGACAGGAACAGGCTGAATAAGCTGGTCGAAGGATGCTGACCAGGATGATATCCATCATGGGCAGCATCTCCGACCCCCTGCATGAGTCTGTGGAGTCCCTCCGAAGCTCTTTCAGCAATAGACTGCTGCACCCTTATTGCAGGAAGGAGTGCTTCCGCAGATCCTTCCTCCCATCAGCTGTCAGGCTCTTTAACAAAACAAATGGCTGAGTGTTAAGACCTACCGTATGTATACACTTACATCTATTTGTATGTATGTATATTTAAATATATGTATGTTGGTGGTCCGTGAATTTCCTAGTGACGCCTTTAGCTGTCGGAATCAATCCAACCCTCAAAAACTATTTTATGGCTATAAAACCTCTACTGCAGCTACAGCTGCGACACATAAAAATCATCTTTACAAAGTCTTTTTCTTGAGCCTGTATCCGTTTTTGCTACCGCAACCAAGATGGCGCCGTTCAAGTGGCAGCCGGTGGCAGCAGCTCTGTCCACTCTTGCTCGTTTTGTGTTTTTGCTGCTTTTCTGTCTTAATGATTTGATTTGGTGATTCTTAATGATCCCATTTATTTTGCTTTGTTTTGTACTTTGTGCTTTTGCTTTGTTGTTCTGCGGCCTTTGCGACTTTACTGTCTAACTTGTAACTATGTGTAACTATGTTTTTATACGATTTAGTGCTGAAAATGTTCATTCCTGGTTGTGACAGGCTTGCTTGCTTTGGAGTTGTCCAACGTTTCTTAATTATGTCCAGCTTTTTTTTCTTGAAAAGTCCGTCTTGAAAATGGCTTTGACAGTAAATCTGCAAACAAATCCATTTCTTCTCCTCCTTCAGCCATTGCGGGTTGACAAAACCGCTATTGAATCAACACAACAATATATTTGCTTGTGCAGCTCGCTCCAGATACAGTTTGGTCGCTCTGGCTCGTCCACTCTATCAATAGCCAATCATAGTTGGTGAAAGCGATGATGTATCCCTAGGCCTGCGAGAAGGCAATGACGTATCCCTATGCCTGCGAGAAGGCAATGATGTATCACTACGCCCCCGAGAAGGCCTTTGTGTCCCCAAATTGAATTCTGATTGGTTAAAGCAACAGTCTTATCGACGCTTGTTTAATGCAGCAGAGCCTGCAGAACTAATTGTGAAAGCCTTGAGGCAGATTTCTGACCCTGGCAAAAAATAATGGCTGAAATGTGATTGGTTAAATGCTTCAATATGCTTCAATGCTTCACGGGAGTGGTATTCATTGTCGGATTGTACTGCGTGATACTGGATACATCCCTGCGAAGGTACCTGCGTAATTCCTACGCAGATTCCATGGCCATGCAGCCACGCTACCATTCTCCTCGATGTCACTTGTCTCCATGTTCCGGTTTAGTTTCGTTTTCGATTCGCAAGTCCTTGTTGGTTTTGTAAGGCCTTTCTGTGTTATTAAAGTTGTTGTCAGCACAAATCGCCTCATCCCCTCCTACTTCCCCGCTACTGGGTTCTAATCCCTCCGACCGCGCCACGGCGTCTCGGCGCAATCGTAACAGAATGATCCAACCACATGGACCCAGCGGGACTCTATTGACGCTCTCGTCGACGCCAGCCACCCAGCTCATATCCCACCGACCACATGGATTCAGAGGGAAGCTCCCCAAAATCTTTTTGGGAATTTATATAACACTACACCATGGAGTGGGCAACTTAGAGACGTTTCGGCAGCGGAAGAATCCCGACTAGGAGGTAATTCTGAGCCTCATTTGGCCCCGGTTGAATGCCCCAGCTCAAGTTTCACCGATAAGTGAACTCATCCCCGAGTTATCTGAATTCGAACTCCAGCTATTCTTTTTCTCAATGGAGGAAGAATCCCCAGACTCCATCGGCCCCGTTGGAACGCTGCATCTTTGTTGGTTGGGACTCGGATTTTTCTGATTGTGAGGATGACCGGGAGCTAATTGATTTGTGGGCTGGAGATTCGGACTCGGACTGTGATTCCCTCAGCCGATTCGGACTTCGATACACCCCCCCCCCCCCCCCGGAGGACGTTGACCCCGACTCCTTCTCCGATTACTCCAACCTGGATTACCCCAACCAGAATTTGCCGTGTCGGCCGGCCATCTACAATGGGCCACCACGTGGCGGCCGGCGTGCTGTGCCGTCCTCCTGGAGGAGGCGGCGAGCGCCGTGCCACAGGAAGAAGCGGAAGGAGGGCCCTGGACGCTCGAGCCCCTGATGAAGCTCCCTGCTCGACCTCGCCCGTCCAAGACCCTCGCTCGACCTGGCCCGTCTAGACTCCTCGCATGACCACGCCCGTCCAAGCTCCTTGCTCAACCTCGCCCGTCCAAGCTCCTTGCTCAACCTCGCCCATCCAAGCCCCCTGAATTCCCGTGCCGAAGCCACGCACAATACTCCCCTTGCTGGCTGGACCGCTAGTCGCACCCGTGCCGAAGCCACGTACAATATTCCCTATGCCGGCTGGACCACCAGTGGCACCCATGCCAAAGCCACACACAATATTTCCCATGCCGGCTGGACCACCAATCCCATCCGTGCCGAAGCCACGCACAATATTTCATGCCGGCTGGACCGCCAGTCGTACCGTGCCGAAGCCAGGACCCGGATGAGGGGGTTGGCGGTGGGGACTCGCCGGGGCCCCTGGATGAAGGGGTAAGTGGTGGCGGCGACTCTCCAGCCCCCCTAGACAAGGAGGTCAGCGGCGGCGACTCTCCGGGGCCCCTGGACGAGGAGGTCGGCGGCTGGGACTCTCCGGGGCCCCTGGACGAGAGGGGTTGCCGGCCCCCCGAGCAGCCAGGGTAAGGTGCTCGACGACCTTTCTAAGATTCTGGTGTCTGTTAAGGGCAGGGCGCTTGGCCAGCTCTTAAAAGGCCAGCGGGGTTGCCCGCCGGACCGGCTACTGCCACTCCTCTCCAAATGCCGGCGAGGACGCCCGCCGTACCGGCCACTCCCTCGCCTCGTCTCAGAGCGGCGCGGACGCCTGCCGGACCGGCCACTCCCACGTCTGGTCTCAGGCTGGCACGGACTCCCCCCGGACGATGTTAACGTCTTTCCTTATCCTTATCTCTTAGGAAGAGTCCGGCCTTCCTGAAAAGGAAACTCATTTGAGCCGCTTGTAACTGAGATCGTGTTCTTTCGGGCACGACCCACAACTCATGACCAAAGATGAGGGTGGTAACGTAAACCGGTTGGTAAATAGAGAACTTGGCGGCACTCTGGTCTCCGAGGGTGCAGCTCAGACATTTTGTTAACAAGTGAGCCAAAATGAAGAACATCAATGGGAAGCCTTGATGAGCAGCTGTGACAGGTCACAAATAATTCCCGAGGCTGTCGGGACCACACTTTGATCCTGATGATTGGATTGGATTGGATAACATTATTCATCCCGTATTCAGGAAATTTCATTGTCACAGTAGCAAGAGGGTGAGAATGTCGATTCAGGAAAAGCATTTTAGACATAAATTGATAGGTAATAAGTAAGTTAATAAATAAATAAATACATGAATAAATATATAAATAAATAAGTGTGTTGCTGAAATAAATAAATATATATATATATATATATATATATATACATATATGCATACATACATGCATGTAACTAATTTGGCCTGCAATTAATGTCTGAAATTAACTGTAAATAGTTTTGTAATTGTTTTCATCTTTTGATGTTGAAGTGGATAATTGATAGAAATTTAACTAGATTTTTATTTTTAACCATTGGAAAATCATTGATTAAGAAAAGTTTATAGGAGATGATAAACAAACTACAAAGACAATGTAAAGTTAAATTATTTCAAAAAGCTACTAGAGTGGGGTATTTTTATTGGAAAAAAAAAGGGTTTAATGTGTAACCCGATGCTTATTATTGAATGAATTTTGAGTCCTTGATAAGTATGCATTTTAAAGTTACGTGGTTTAATTGCTGTAAGGGCGCAGTTATATAGCCAGGCTTAAAATATTCATCCTTGCGAACAGGGGGTGTTGGTTCAAATCTATTAAGAAATATAAATTTATTCATTTGTTTCTAAATGTTAACTGATGTGAATATAACATGTTCACTAGGAAGAAGTAGAATGAATGAAACGGTGTCCTGTTACGAAATCAGTAAACGTCAAGCCAATTTCTTTCAACTGAAAATGCCTTTGCCAGCTTTACCTGTTTTGAACCTTACAGGGAAGGGTCTGAATCTGGTGCAGTAAATTGGATTGGATTGGATAACTTTATTCATCCCGTATTCGGGAAATTTCATTGTCACAGTAGCAAGAGGGTGAGAATGCAGATACAGGAAAGAAATTTTAGACAAAAAGAGATAGGTAATAATTTAATAAAAAAATACATGAATAAATATATATATATATATATATATATATATATATATATTTCAGCAACACGCTTATTTATTTATATATTTATTCATGTATTTTTTTATTAAATTATTACCTATCTCTTTTTGTCTAAAATTTCTTTCCTGTATCTGCATTCTACCATCGCGCTGTTAATCGTCCGGGGGGCGTCCGCGAGAGCCCGTGAAGAGACGAGGGAGGGGCCGGTCCGGCGGGCGTGCGCACCGGCCGGTTGCCGTGGAGTCCGTGTGGCGTGTACAGGTTTGAAGGCGCAGTCATTTTTCGTGGTCCATGATCGTTGTCTGTGGTGCGTGATCCGTGGTCGTTGTCCGTGGTCCGTGATCCGTGGTCGGAATCCTCCTAGTCGATTCATCTGCTGCCAGAACATCTCTGAGGTGCCCACACCACGTTGTGTCCATTATAAACTCCCCAAAAGATTTTGTGGAGCTTCTCGTTGAATCCATGTGGTCGGGGGGCTTCGAGAAGGGTGGCTGGCGTCGACGAGAGCGTCGGCGCGAGCGTGGTTGGCTTCCCGCAGGGTCCATTATGGTTGGATCGTTCTGTTACGATCGCGCCGCGTCGTGGTGGCACGATCAGTAATGGATTCGGACCCAGGCGCGGGGAAGTAGGATTTGAAGAGCTATTAGCTTCAAAACAACATCTTTAATAAATCAATGACACTAGGACCATTGATATTTAAATACCAAGGCAGGCTGGAACTTGGTTGGGCGAGGCGTCTGGATGGGCGAGGTCGAGCGAGGAACTTGGACGTTCTGACTTAGCTGTGGTGGCAGCCCGGTGCGACGGGCTGAGGGAAGGGTCAGTTTAAAGGTGGATGGAGGCACAGAATTACCTCCTGGTTGAGATTCCTCCGCTGCCAAAACGTCTCTGAGGTGCCCACACCACGGCATGTCCATTATAAACTCCCCAAAAGATTTTGGGGAGCTTCTCGCTGAATCCATGTGGTCGGGGGGCTTCAAGAAGGGTGGCTGGCATTGACGAGAGTGTCGGCGCGAGCGTGGGTGGCTTCCCGCTGGGTCCATGATGGTCAGATCGTTCTGTTACGATCGCGCCGCGTCGTCATGGCGCGATCAAGAATGTATTAGGACATACATATACGCATCTGTTACAACCTGCATTTAATCTTGAAACACAGGGGGGAATAATTACAACAGTGAGACGTTGTTGTTTCCTCAATCCAACTTTTTACTGTCATCTTTATCAACACAAAAACCCATAACATACAATTACACCCATATATATATATATATATATATATATATATATATATATATATATATATATATATATATATATATATATATATATATATATATATATATATATAATCAACACATTAGAACCCAAAACATAATGTACACACACTCGTTCAACACACGGTCATAACTTGTTATATCTTTTCATTGTACAACTTCTCATCTATTCAACAGGGCAAACAATGCAATATCAATAATATAACATCCTTTCTATGACTGTTATAGACACTGTCCAGGATAATGGTGGCCGAAGGTAGCATGCTAAATGCTATTCCATGTGTGTGACTGGAGACTCGCACATTCACGCTCGCCATTAAAAGTAAATAAACATTAATAACCATTATCTCTTTTCTCACACGCTAAACAGTCTATGTTACAAACCCCAAACTCAACCAGCCTTTACAACAAACAGCATACCTTGAAACACAGGGGGAATAATTACAACAATGAGACGTCGTTGTTTCCTCAATCCAACTTTTTACTGTAATGATTCCAAATCCCCCGTGCCTCAAACTATGTGCTAAGACATCAATAATCGAATGCTGATTTTCTTTAACATGCCACACACTTGTCAAATGGATCAAAGGATCAACAATCGAACACCGATACACACATCCAATCCAAACCTGTACATTCTCAACATGCAATCGTTAATAAATCAAACACTCTAGCATGTCACACATACATACATATACGCATACATACATATACACATACATACATATACATACATATACGCACACATACATATACGCATACATACATATATATATAAATATACATACATATATAAATAAACATATACATACATACACATAGATGTACATGTATACATTCGGTAGGTCTTAATACTCAGCCATTTGTTTTCTCAAAGAGCCTGACAGCTGATGGGAGAAAGGATCTGCGGAAGCGCTCCTTCCTGCAATGAGGGTGCAGCAGTCTGTTGCAGAAAGAGATTCGGAGGGACTCCACAGACTCATATAGGGGGTTGGAAGTGCTGTCCATGATAGACATCATCCTGGTCAGCATCCTTCGCTCTCCAATTTCCTCCACAGAGTCCAAAGGACAGCCCAGAACAGAGCTGGCCCTCCTGACCAGCTTATACAGCCTGTTCCTGTCCCTCTCCGTGCTCCCGCATCCCCAACAGAGCACTGCATAAAACACTGCAGATGCCACCAGTGTTGTAAAAAGTCCTCCGCAGTGTCCTGCACACTCCAAAAGACCGTAGTGTCCTCAGTAGGTAGAGGCCGTGACCGGATGTTTCTTCGAAAGACGTTTGGTCGACGGACGTTTGGTCAACGGACATTTGGTCGATGGACAGTTCGTTGAACGGACGTTTCGTCAAACGGACGTTTGGTCGACGGTATCGCCGCCGGACATTTCGTCGAACGGACGTTTCGTCGTCGCCAGATTCGCTCGCTCGCCCCGCCCCCGGATTCGTGTTTGTACATGTTTTTCAACCTCTGCCCGTGGGCCATACACGGCCCATTAGGCTTTTTAATCCGGCCCACGGGTGGCGTTGTCCAAATTATAGTAAAAATCAATGACCTCATTCATTTCCCTTTGCCCTGCAATATCGCTCACCACTGTCAATTTAGAGACCGCTCTCTTTCGTTGAATAATAATATGTTCTTAATGTTGAAAGTACATTTGAAAATACATTTTCACCTTAAATTGTGTCTTTTTTCTTATATTTCAATCCCCAGGTTTGATAAATTACATTGTGTCCAAATGCTGTCAAACTAGCAAGTCAAAAAGTTCGCCCACCCCTGGTATAGACAAATTTGCCTCTTTTATACTATTATTGTCCCAAATTAAACACATTATCAATAAGCTGCCATTGACGGCGGTAGATGTCAAAAAGTCTGTTCGACCGAACGTCCGTCGACCGAACGTCCGTTCCGCCGGACGTCCGTTCCGCCGGACGTCCGTTCCGCCGGACGTCCGTTCCGCCGGACGTCCGTTCCGCCGGACGTCCGTTCCGCCGGACGTCCGTTCCGCCGGACGTCCGTTCCGCCGGACGTCCGTTCCGCCGGACGTCCGTTCCGCCGGACGTCCGTTCCGCCGAACGTCCTAATCACTCAGCTGCCGGGCCGCCCCATTTATTAAAATATAATTAATAAAAACAGAAAAGCTGTAAAAACCCAGAGAACAAGTAAGAATGGACGCAGCAACTGCTGAAATTTCACAAGAATGAGTTATTCAATCAAATTATGTCCAAATATTACTTGACAGCCCACTTCTCAAATTAAAACCGCCCGTCCTCATCGAAGCGTTGTTTAAAACTATTCAAGGCTCCATAGCCTGAATGTAAAAATGCATAATTCGTTCTAATAGGAGAGTCGCAACTCTCTTTCTAAACGGCCCTGAGTTCACCTATCAGTGCAATGGCTTCATCTTGACCTCATTGTCTTGACTTCCTCTGTTCTTTATGTCTTTGAGTAAACTTTTCACCTTAAAGACAATTAATTCTCTCTAATTATGAGGTAAAATCATTTCTGACAGACCTGAAACAGGAGAGTTTTCGTCTAAATTGAATTCAGACAGTTAGGCCAAAAAATGTGTTTTGTGTGTATAAACTTCTGGCGTTAACTGTACACTTGTTCAGATGTTGATTGTGGGCACAAAATTTTCTGGATTTGAACGCACACCAAATTTTAGGAGGATATCGATGCGATTCTTTCTTTATGAATTTGCTAATGTGCTCCTTTGACCAGTGAAGACCCCTGACAAAAAACATGCATAAAATCTAGTGGGCCTTATGAAGGAAGGGGAAGGATTAAGTGAGATTCTTTAATTAACACAAATGCATCCAGCCACCCCCGCACCACACTTATGAGGATAAGCGGTTATGAAAATGAATAAAAAAATGAATGACTTCCGTTTTTTTTGTAGGAAAATTTAGGTGCATCAGGGTTTCATTTAAGGGAGTTAGTGAGTGGGTTAACATGTTGGAGAAAGGATTTTCCCAATATATTAATACAAAAAAGTAACACCCAAAAGTAATGCATCGTCTTAGTGAGAAATAATAATAACATACTCTTCAACCTCTTAAATGTTTCCAATGGATAAAATAAAAGATTTTTGGAGGTGAGTTAGTCATATATTTAATTATTTATCATACACATCACTTGTACTACAATCAATGGCTTGATTGCAGCATAGACTAAAGACTGGGTTTCAATAATGAAGCGCCATTCATCAAGGGTATATTCAAACCCCGCAATCTCTCACTGCTGCAATCACGTTATAATTACAGCCACAACTGCAACAATGAAAAATTCTTGATCTGGGAGAATTTGTGTGAATTGTTATTTGCCAAAAACAAAATGTTGAGATGTTTATTGTTTCAAAGGAAGACCATCATTGAATTGTGCAAATCAAGAATATTAATGCACTATCACTTCAATCATAAAGTTCCTTTGGGTTTTCTTTCTTTTCTTGTCTCAGATTATTGAAATTATACGTTTAATACCCAAAAACTAGTTACTATCTCAACTGGAAACAATCACTACATTTTTAGGGGAGAGGAATTTAGACCCTTGTATTAAACAAGCGTTTGATCACAACACAATGGCAACTATAAACAAGGCTTGCAAATGCCAAGTGATGAAAACCTTGGGGAGTATTTACACCTGCATTGTTTGTTCTAGACTAGACTGAAAAAGCTTGTAGTGCGCACTTTTTGGGCTAGTGTGAATACAAACAAACCAGTGAACTCTGGTGCGGAGCAGAGAGATGAATAGAAATGGTCTTGGTTCATGTCCAATGTTCCCAATAGCTTCCCGGAAACTGTGGGATGCAAGCATGAAGCATCCTACATTCTGATGGGAAAATATATTTTGAATATGACACAAACTTTAAGTTAGTTTTTATAACAAAACACATTGATCAAGCATGCCAAAATAAACTTTTGAAATGATTAACAGAAACATAGCCCAGTGGATGAGTGGTTAGCGCGTCAGCCTCGCAGTTATAAGGTCGAGGGTTGGATCACAGGTCCGGATATTTAGTGTTTGCATGTTCTCCCTGCCTGCGTGGGTTTTCTATGGGTATTCTGGTTGCAAATATATTGTTTTGTTGATTTAAAGACATTTTCAAGACAGACTATGCCAGAAATACGACAGGACAGGCTCGACTTTCATCATTAGCTTCGATGGCGATAGAAAAGACGGAAGAAAGAAAGGAGGATGGATATTGTGTACATTAAAAATGATTTTTGGTGAGTAAAATATGGCTATATTCCTAAATAATATTTCAATTGTGGGCCCGGTTCTGATATCTGAAAAGCTCCAGTGTTTGTATTTAATCACTAAATGCTGCTAGGAAGTGGATTTTACCCCATTTTACCCCAGTTTAATTTTTGCCGTTTCGCCATTGACGTCCATCGCTGCCTTTTCCCGAGGAAATCACCCCCCTGGCCTGGTTGTAATGTCTCAGAAACTCCAGTATTTGTATTCAATCAATAAATGCTGCTAGGAAGTGGATTTTACCTACCGTAATTACTCGAATATAACACGCAGATTTTTGCTATATAATTAATTCCAATAGTTGGGGGTGCGTGTTATAATCAATAACTATTTTTTTTTTTTTTTTTTTTTTGTGTCTTGTTACATGGCCCTTAGCCTGGTGCTTTTTCTTGCCAAATAAATTGAATTGAAATTGAATTGAATAAAATAAATTACAAATTTTCGATCGAAAAAAGCATTGTCAAACTCACTTTGACGCACGGATTTTACGTCATCTCATAGAGCCGACGCACGGATTTTACGTCATCTCGTGAAGCCGACGCACGGATTTTACGTCATCTCGTAAAGCCGAGACCACCACTGCCCCCCTCTAGCCTCGTACCCGTCTCAGTTCACCCTCTCTCAGTTCAGTGTTATAATCAATAACTAAAATCAATTACAAATTTTCGATCGAAAAAAGCATTGTCAAACTCACTTTGACGCACGGATTTTACGTCATCTCGTAAAGCCAATCGGATGATGTGTTGTGGGAGGAAGAGGAAGTGGATGAAGGAAGCGTGGACGTTGATAGGATTCTCAACGAAGAGATGTATGAGAGGACAAAGAGAGAGAGGAACTCTTCATTTGAAGGATTCTAATGAATAAATTTGTTTGAACAAAACAATCGTGAAACGAAGAAAAAAAGGTAAGATTTCTGATTTTCGTCAGCGGGAAATTTTAGGTGCGCACTATATTCGAGTACTGCGTTTTTCCAGATTTTTTTGGCCCAAAATTACCTGCGTGTTATTTTCGAGTGCGCGTTATATTCGAGTAATTACGGTAATTTTAGTGCATTTTTTGTCATTTCACGTATGGACGTATATGGGCGTATTGACGTTCATCGCTGTCTTTTTATCGGGTAAATGATACTCCGGGCCCGGTTCTGATGTTTAAAAAGCTCCAGTATTTGTATTTAATCAATAAATGCTGTTTTTGGCTGGATTTTACCCCATTTTTGGGCAATGTTTGCCCATACGCCATTGACGTTCATCGCTGTCTTTTCCCGGGAAAATCACCCCCCTGGCCTGGTTTTAATGTCTGAAAAGCTCCAGTATTTGTATTTAATCATGAAATGCTGCTAGGAAGTGGATTTTACCCCATTTTTGTGCATTGATTCATTGATTATGTTTTATGTGTCGCAGCTGTAGCTGCAGTAGAGGTTTTATAGCCATGAAATAGTTTTTAAGGGTTGGATTGATACGTTGAAGGCGCTACGAGAAAATGCACGGACCGCCACTGGTTTACTGACCGGTTTTCTGCTAATTTGAGAGTTGTTCTCAATGCCAATATTTCAGCTCTTTGTGCTGACTGAGAGCCTGAAATTCTTTCTGCTTGGATTTCTTCAAAACCTGTTTCTTTGGGTTGGGATTCTGCAAATCCAGATTGTAGGCCATCGTTGCCTTTGAAGCAACATCTGTCCGTGAAAATAAAAAAGTCCGGGTTGTCTCGTACAGTTCAGCAGGGGGTGAGTTTTATTTTGTAGTTCTTTATACACAACAATGCGGTAGACCTTCAGCCATGTTTACTCCCAGTCAGACTCGCGCATCCAGCCACTCCTCCTTCCTCTCCGCTTCACGGCGCTCGCCTCCCCCTCCGGGTGGATGACCTAGCACAACCGTCGCCCTCTTTCGTGAAACGGGGCAAGTCTCGGCAATGTGTCCCTCCAAAAAAGGTAGCCAGCGTGCGGTGTTCAACACTCCTACCTGAGTCGCCCCGCCGGCCACCATGCAGCGGTCACTTGTAAATGGCCAAACGACAACCAGGCAGGGGTCCGTGGATGCCACGTCCCGGGAATGTTTTGGGGGAAACTTGTCCAACAGGTGCCAACACCATGGCGTACCCCTCACAAACTCTCTGTATATAAATAGACAGAACGCGGAACTGATTGTCTCTCAGACGCAGCTGGTCAACGAGAGGAACGGGAAGCCAGGAAGGACACAAGAGGCGTACAGCAAACATGCACACACAGGGAAAAATGAATAACAAAACCCAACTGATAGATCGGAAAAACAACTTCAGGAGCAGGTTAAGAAAGAGTCAGACCAATTTAAAGGAAATAGGTTTATTACCAGACTGCAGAAATGGGGAGAGCTCGAACAGCGTGATCGCTCACAGTCTGTTGTCCTTGCAAGCTCTCACCGAATGACCAGTGAGTGAGTCTTAAATACAGGCAAAACTGACAGTTGTCAGCAGGACTTTGGACAGATACGTTTCAGTCATTTGCAGGGCAAAAAGTAATTGATCAGTGTCGGACAGTTGAGTGTTTGTGCTGACATGTCAACCCAATCACAAGACTAAGATTGATTAATCAGTCAGACAGTTGAGTGTTTATGCTGACATGTCAGCCCTTCACAGTTTGTATGAGAACAATGCTTTTATACTCACAAAAACTGATGTAATCTTACAATTCCCTCCTGCTGTGAGTATAAACACATCGGGACCTCGTTAGCAACGCTACTTTTGAACAAAATTCTTCACAAATCACTTTGAACTGGAGTTTAGACCGACCAGGAGGGGGCGAAAGACCCTCGTGTAGTTGAGGGAGAATTCCTCCCTTGACCTCCCGTTTGGGATGATCACCTCATGACCTGGTGTCTCAGAATAGTGTCAGACAGTAGCACAACATCAGGGTCGGATTGGGATATGGATTGTTGCATGCGTATACGCGTTAGCATTAGCTGGGTTTCAACAATCATGGTACGTTTGACTGTGGCATTAATGGTACGTTTGTTCAAACCTGAGAAGCAGGGCAAACAACAGGTTAGGATAACAAGCACGAAAGCAATAACAGTTACGAATGGTACTAGGGCTTTCAAGAGTCTTTGTCCATGAGCCCGAGAGGAACCGGTCAAGCCATCCTTGTTGTGGAACCGGATATTTGGTCATAGCGTCCTGCAATGTTCCCTCTAATTTTTCGTTGGTCTGAGCAGAAAGTCAACCTCCCTGAGCGCACTGAGTACCAGTGTGAGCGACATCATCGGTACTCGGATGATTCGCCTAAAGACGTTTCGCCGACGGACGTTTGACAGACGGGCAGGTCGCCGAATGAACGTTCGGCAGAACGTCCATTCGGCGACCTACCAAATTGATCTCAATACTTTGTGATTCACCGAATATTTCTGAACACACCAAGATCAGATAAGTCCCTGACTTTGTTTCTTAGCGGAATGCCAAAAAGTCATACAATGTAATATTCCAACTGTTGTTTCTTATTTCATTTTATTATACATTTGCCTGCAATGAAGTATGTGCTTGGCCTTGCAATCAAAAACGTTTTGCTCGGTTTTAGTTATGCACACATTATTATTATCATACTTGCTTACAATGAAGTACAGTAATCCCTCAAGTATCTTTTCAGATGAGGTGGTTCGCTTGGCTTCATCAGCCCGTGATCTCTAACTCTCGGTGGAAAGATTCGCAACCAAGTGTGAAGCGGTCAGGATGAGAATCAGCACCTCTAAATCAGAAGAAGATGAGATGAGATGAGACTTTGATACTTACATTAAAATATCATAGATATACACTGACACCTCGCTACTTCGCGCCTCGGTTATTGTTGATCCACTCCTTTGCGGGTCAAAAAATATTCTTTCTTTTTAATTTTTTTTTTTTTTTTTTTTAAATAAATAAATCCAACGGTTGCCTCCCGCACCACTAGCAACGTTTCAGAAAGCCAATGCGGACGCCGATTGGCCAATTCCTCTCTGCATTTCTGCAGCCTTCATCAGGGTGCCTGAACACTCTATCCATTCGAAAAAGCAAAAAATGCTAACACTTAATGAAAAAGTGGCTCTGTTTGACATGTTGAAAGCGGGAAATAGCTTCGCGACCATAGCTGGAAAAAAATACTTATTGAATATACCGTTGGCTACATTAAAAAGGAACAGACTAGCATCCATAAAATTGCCTCGATATCATTCTCGAAGGATACCAAAAGGCTCCTAAACATGTAAAAAAAAGTCCAACGTCAGAATGGAAAGTGCACTTTCTTTCTGGATCCAAGATTGCAGGCAAAAGAATATTATCCTGGATGCAAATATAATCCGAGGTAAGGCTAAAGCTTTACACAATGTTATGGTGCCTGAAGGTGGTAATGGTGACGAAGACGGCGACGAACACGACCCCCAGCCTGTTACCTCAAGCCAGACTAGCCCGTGAAGACCACATACGACTTTCATTGCCAGCAGGCGTTGGTTCAAGAAATTCAAGCGGCGATTTGGCCATAGCATGTCATAATATGGAGATGTGGCCTCTGCAGACGAAGCAGCAGCGAGACGTTATGTTGAAGATGTGTTCCCTAAAATTATTGAGGAAAATGGCTATAATAATAAAAAGAAAATAAAACCACCAGAAGCCACCCTTGCTACTAGAACTCAGCTCTCAAGGAAAAACATTATTATTCTTCTTCTTATTATTTTTTAAACTTCATAAAAATGTGAAAATCCACGCTGAAACTCGTAATCAGAGGCCACTCTAACTACTAGAACTGAAGGAAAACAAAAACAAATATATATATTTTTTAATATCTGGCCCCCCATTAACCGCGATAATCGAGGTATTACTGTATGTCACATGTTACTAACCACTTTAGTAACTTTTTTCTTCTACCATACATTAAAAAAAAATCTGATGACTACTTATTTATGTGTCCTAATTATGATAAAGATTTAAATCTCATTGTAGTCGTATAATGGCAAAAAAGGTATTCAATTCAATTCAAAATAAAACTTAGTTTCCTTGCAAAATAAAGCATTGTTGTCAACGAGGATCGTGGGATCTGACCTTTGTTTCCATTTTCATGATGTAATGTCTTCGTGCAGACAAAACACAACAAGTTAAATTTAATGACTTGTTTCGTGATAAAACAACAAATAACAAACATTGCACATATCCATTGTTTATGACAGGGGTCGGGAACCTTTTTGACAGAGAGAATCGCAAACAATTTATATTTTCAAATATTATCCATTGAGAGCCACACTCAGAATTTAAAATACATGAAAAATATGTGCCTTTTTGTACTCAATTCACCCCTTTTAAAGCAGAAAAAGTCTCTGAATTCTTTTGACAACATTGTTTCCCTGTTGCTAATCAATGCCACAGTGCCGATGCTTGATGCTCCTATTGGTACGTTCAGAACTCCATATATGAACTGACAGGTTATTTGGGAGCCATATGCACCCACCAAAAGAGACACAGAAGGCTCTCGAGCCATAGGTTCCCTACCCCTGGTTTATTATATAAGTGGTAGTTAGGGTTGGACCTGTCACCTTCATGTTTCTGTTTCCCATGTACTCGATTCCACCTGTAGCGTTGCTTGGTTTCTTTTTGCTAGTCCTGGACGTCTTTGGAGCCGTTCAACAGTGCCTCCGCTGTCATGCACGCAGGATCTCTCCCCGGTCAGATGGAGGAGCTGTCAGTGCTTGCCTTTCTGCAATGGGAGAGTTGTGTTCTTGTGCGCTTTGAAGCCCACCCCACCGGCCTCTCCGCTGCTGCTGATTCGGTAATATGACAGGTTAGGAGGATCTAGGCAAAGTAGATGATGATCAGCTCCAGACTACTGAGGGACTGTGCGGATCAGCTTGAAAGAGTGATTCTGCATATCTAACCTCAGTCTTGGTCTGCAGAAGGTCCCCACCTTGTGGACTTCCTGTTTTATTTGTTTACCTAGGTCTACAATGTCTTCTGTGTTTGTGCTTGCTACTGTCTTGCTACTGCAACCAAGGGAATTTCCCAAATACGGGATGGAATAAAGTTCAGATCAAAAAAAAAATCTAAAACATTTCTCGGTTAGGCTGCTAACTCTAGAAGCACATTCTTAGAAGGCTCCTCTTTGAGTTTCCTAAATGAATTTATGTATATATGTAATCTATGAGTGGGGCCTATCATGCGGCTATAAAAATGATTCTACAAACCCATTCTATTTATTAAACGTGACTGACACAACAGTGCAAATACATTTTCACCAATTCGGTGTCTTTAAAGTGTAATAACTTGTTTGCTGAGTGTTGCTTGTTTCAGATGAAACCTCACTGTTTAAACTGTCTGTGGAGGATAAATTGGAACAAAAACCCATAGTCAATATGACTCTTGCTGGAATAGTTTGGTGATGCCCCTGTCTTAAACATTCACACTTGCGTTAATTTTCAGCATTCAGTAAGTCACCATTTCAGCACTGTGCGTCCGATGGGGTAGCCATTCGGCCGGCAGTCTATCAGATTATCTTGAAATAGATGCATCCAATGCCTTTCTAATAACTGTATAATCCTTTCAGATTTCCCTTATTTTTACACAACTCACTCTCACCAGTGTTGCTGTTACAGGAGAAGCAGAATAGCAGTGTTTTTATATTCTCTTTCATTAATTCCAAAAGTCATTTGATGTTCTGGGTCTTGAATCCTTTCCAACAACAGGCCAAGGCTCGCTGTTTGCACTCCTCTTTCTCCATCTTCTTTTCTCCTCTCTAAGGACATCAAGGGAGATTTACTCCATCTTATCTATAAAGGGCCAGAATGAGCTCCAACAACTGAGCAAAACAACTACCCACAGCTGGCTCCCTATCTGTTCCACTGTGACGACCAAAGTTACCACTTGCTTTCAAGAGGACACCAACACATTCACAAATTTTCAATCTGATATTAAACACAGGTTCTCTCAAGCCTGTTAAGGACTGGCTTACTGACACTATGTGGGTCAATGTCATTGTGCTACTTTTGCTTCTCATATTGAATGTTATCATTTAATAGTGATATAATTGCTTGGGGTGAAGTGAGCTAACTATTCAGTGTGGACAGTAAAGCAAGTTTTGAAGCCAACAAATGGACCACAATTAATAATTCAAGTAGAACAATTCGGAGGGGGATGTGGGTGGATGGGGGTCTTTTTAGCTGAGTGGTCATCACATTAGCTGGGTGCACAATACCCTTTAATAGTGCATTCCCTACCAGGAGTAAAACATTCATTAATTCATGTTCTTAACCACTTATCCTCACAAGGATCGCGGGGGATGCTGGAGCCTCCCCCAGCTAACTACAGGCCCCAGGCGGGGGACACCCTGAATCTGTGGCAAGCAAATCACAGGGAACAAGGAGACAGTCAACCAATCACACTCACAATCATACCTAGGGGCAATTCAAAATGTTCAATGAGGACCGAGCTGGGATCGAATCCTCAACCCCATAACTTTGAGGCTGATGCGATAACTACTCACTGGATTATATCAGTGCCCCAATAAAATGATAAATGCCTGAGTCATATTCTCACTAAAAAGGGGGCATATCATCTACAGTATTATCTTGAATAGGATGTGGATTTGTGCAAGACATATTGCAATGAAACAATTAGATGTAACTTTTTCTCACATGCATATTCTTGGGGGCGACTCACACAAATATATAAGGCACTCTTAAACGCATAAAACGTTGTAAAGCGTCTCATGACGGTTAAGCTGTTAAGTGTGTGTAATTTCTGATTTGTGCTTGTATTTCTAAAAACACAAACATAATATAAAAATGCATTAGCTTCACTGTGTTTTTTGGCGTATAGTCCCCCTGGCGTGGGAAATAGACAAGTTGATCGGATGACGGGTGGAGGATCCCTTTGGCTTTCAAAGCAGGTAGATGATAACTGCCATCAGCTGTGGCCGTCCCACCTGTCAGACATGTAACCTGTAATCAGATAAAATTCCTTCGACCTGCCTCCAGTGTGGCAGTTCTCAGGAATGGAGGGGTGGGGGGCATGCATGTGTGAGAGAATGGAAAGATATGGACATAATTTGAATCTTTAAAATCTAAATCTCTGTCCACCAATTCAGGGTCTCCCTTGCGTGTTGCTTGTAGTTGGCTGAGATTGGCTTCAGCAACCCCTGGGACCCTTGTGATAATAAACGGTATGGAAAATTGACGAATGAACCTCTGCCTATCATTGGGAAATGAATGCTCTATCAACAACAGCACACTGGAAACAAGGTATCATAACTGGAATCTTGATAAACATGAGAGGTGCTACCCATTGTCTACAGGCACTTTCACAGTCAGACAATACTGTTCTGATCAGAATAATGATAGTTTGTCTTCTGCTGTCTTGTCATTGTGATTTTATCCTATCATTTTGATTATTTCTGTTATATATCTAGAGACTGGGTTGTGTTACAACGATGATGAGAAGCTTCATCATAAGATTCACATGCCTGACAATCTGACCAATGTTTGGAATTATGCACTGTACTTTTAGACTTCAACCAACTTATTCCACACTCTTATTAACCATGACCAGTCCACAAAAACCCCTATTAGTTGCTAAACTCACAAATTCAGAATTGATAGATCTCCTCCTAATTTAATGTTTCTTTCATTGAGGGAGATTTGTTTTATTTTGTCTCCTGATAACAATCCCAAAGACATCAATCCATCAAAGTGACAAAAGAGTGAAAATAAATTATTTTTAGCCTAATTAACCTGCCTACTCCTCTCTGCCTGCACTGCTCAATCATGGGAGTAAATAAAGGCACCCATGAATGTAATTGTTTGTTTTCTGTGCAGAGTTTGGAAAGGAAAGCATTTTCTGAACCCAAGGAACTGTGGAAGTGCTATTTTGCTTTCATTGCCAAAATCCCCCAAAGTTGATGAGGCAGCTGAATGCACAAATGAAATTTTTCTAACTCGTGTGCCTTCTGACGTAAATTTATGCATCAAATAACATGCATATCAATATGGATTAATCATAATACAGTCCTCTGTTGTTGAGAATTTCTCAGACTTTGTATTCAAATATTTTTTTTCAACTGCAGGAACCTGGCATACCAAAATTAATTGGAAGTTGCACAAAGATGATGTATTATCATCTTTGTTTGTTTGTTTGTTTGTTTCAATGCTTCACTATCATATTTATTTATTTTAACATTTTATTTGTCCGTCCTCGTGGCCGAGTGGTTAGCGCTTCGGCCTCACAAATCTGATATTGAGGGTTCAATCTCAGGTTGGGACCTTCATGTGTGGAATTGCCATGTTCTCCCCAGGCTTGTATGGGTTTTCTCTGGGTGCTCCAGTTTCCTCACATATCCCCATTAGTTGTGAATCAAATAATTTGATATGTTTACAAAGCTACTGTGTAGTTTCAATGAACTCTAATTTATTTTTGCATATAGTAATTCATTTTATATTCTGCCACATCTTCCCATGGTATGCGATGCCATTGTCCATGGAAAGGTTTAAGCCTTGGCTTATTCTATAATAAAAATTATTCACTGACTTTGGTTATTTTCAGTCACTATAAGTTTGCACCCAACCTTTAATTAGACTTCAGTTCACTGTTTTCACCGGAACTCTCGGTGGAGATGACTTTCTTACAATTAGATAGCGGCAACCAAGTTTTGGCTTTTGCTACCTTTATAGCTGTTGGGGTTTTCACTAACATTTGGAATGATGTCCATCGCCCCTGTAATTTGTTTGCGAAATGCCATAGTTTGGTACCATGTCTCTACATAATGCTTCCCTTTTCTTTGATTTAATGTAATTAAATCAATGTGATTTGTTTGAAAAGGATCAATTAGTGGGGGAAATCTTCCTTTTCTGACCTGTGATTATGTTGTGGGATGTTTTAGTACAGATTGAACATGATTTGAATAGAAAAAAGTGTAGTTATCAAAGCCATTGAAATAATTTCCATTGCCCCTGTAATTTGTTTGCAAAATGCCATAATTTGGTATCATGTCTCTACATAATGCTTCCCTTTTCTTTGATTAAATTCAATTAAATCAATGTGATTTGTTTGAAAAGGATCAATTAGTGGGGGAAATCTTCCTTTTCTGACCTGTGATTATGTTGTGGGATGTTTTTAGTACAGATTGAACATGATTTGAATAGAAAAAAAAATAGAGTAGTTATCAAAGCCATAAGTTGTATAATGTTGGGTGTGCCTGGAAGAAGGATGCATGCAGGGCAACTTGCCCTGGAAGAAGGATGGGTCACAGGCCAACATGCCGAGGGAGCAAGACAGGTCACAGGTTGCCTCACCCTGGGAGCACGATGTGTCGCCAACCGCCTTGCCCTGAGAGCAGGATGGGTCGCCGACCACCTCACCCTGGAAGAAGGATGGGTCGCTGTCGTCAGGACCCCGTCGTCCAAGTTGCCACGGTTAGGGCCCCCCTCGTCCAAGTGGCTACCATGAGGGCCCCCATTATTAAGGTCGCCACTGTCTCCATAATAAAAAGGAAAAAGCCTAGGTAGTGGTCCGTGGAAAAAATGTCCTGGGAAGGCTCTGGGGAGATAGTCCAAAAGAGGCTGACACCAGGGCGTACTTCTTACATACTCCACTAAGGTGAGCCAGGGTCTTTCCGCTGGGTCCCTAGCTGTTCGGATCGTTCTGTTATGTGAGCGGGGTGCGAAGAGTGTTCAGACCCAAATGCAGGGAAGCAGGCAGAGGCAGGGAGTGACAGTGCACTAACATAAGTTTAATAACTTGAGGTTCTCAAAAATCAACAAAGAACCAAAAGAACAAAACCAAATCTAGCCAAGGCTAATGACGGTTTTAAATATCTATTAACGGTCAGTGTTTTCTAAGAAAGCCTACGGCAGGGACTTGAAAACCAAGAAGGCCAGTGACATGGTGCCTGGGTTTGAATCAATTCTATGAGCGGGCGGCGTCCCGTAGAAAATATAAACTGACGACAGAAAATATTTTTTTAACAAGACATTCAAGAATTTGATGAAAAAATGTTATATGACTCATTTTGCAACAGCCTGCAATTTGAAAGCTTGGTCATTGAGAGATTCAGTAGAATTTTGAAAACCAGAAGGTGGCGTTATTTCATGGCTAAAATCACACGCCGTTACATCGACGTGATAGAAGACCTAGTCTCTAGTTATATCTAGTCTCTAGTTATAGTATAACTAGAAACTAGGTCTTCTATCACGTCGATGTAACGGCGTGTGATTTTAGCCGTGAAATAACGCCACCTTCTGGGTTCACTTGTTTAGATTTCATTATAACTTATTGTTATAACTGTTATAACAGTTATAACTGTTATAACGACAGCTACCATCGAGTATTAAAATGAAATCTAAACAAGTGAACCGCTCAACACATTTTCCATAATCTGTATGCAGAGTTCCTCTGCCGATGAGGTAAAATAGAAATGAAATGTAATGTAGGGGACGTTGTGAAAATATCAAAATTGAGAGGGGTATTTGCCAAGAAATATGATCTCAAAATATGAGTTTCAGACATGAATTATTCACCGTAGGAGAGTTTGTGTCTGTTCGTTGTTGCGTCCATAGACTTAGTGAGTGGTGCGACTTGGCGCTGAACGTCTCCAAAACCAACCATGGAACTCATCCTGGACTGCAGACAGAACAAGCGCGCTTCACTCTGCTGACCTCACTTGGACTACTTATTTATTTCTTATTTATTTGTCTGTCTGTTGTTATTTGTGCACTATGTGGTGAAAGCGTTAAATCTCATTATAACTGTATAATGACAATGAAGGCATTCAATTCAATATATTGACACATGTAAACACATCCAGTATATCAACATGTATGAGCGATGCATTCGTGGAGAGTTATCCGTCGATGACACAAAATATGAAATAAAGACCGCTGCATTTCCAACAGGGTACTATGAACATGTTTCAATTGGGGAGGAGGTGGAGAAAGTTGTTCCCCTTTTTAAAAAAGGGGACCGCAGGATGTGTTCCATTTACCGGGGAATCACACTCCTCAGCCTCCCTGGGAAGGTCTATTCTGGGGTACTGGAGAGGAGGGTCTACCGGGAGGTTGAACCTCGGATTCAGGAAGAGCAGTGTGGTTCTCGTCCTGGCCGTGGAACAGTGGATCAGCAGGGTACTCAGGGGGTCAAAGGAGTTCAACCAACCAGCCTTCATGTGCTTTGTGGACTTGTAGAAGGCGTTCGACTGTGTCCCCCGGGCAGTCTTGTGGGGGGTACTCCGGGTGTATGGGGTTCTGGAAGTCCTGTTATGCGGAGTTTGGTCCCTTTTACACCGGGATAAGGTACTGGTCTACGTAGCCGGCAGTAAGACGGATCCGTTTCCAGTGGGTGTTGGACTCCGCCAGGGATGCCCAATGTCACCGATTCTGTTCATCACTTTTATGGACAGAATATCTAGGTGCAGCCGTGGCGTTGAGTATTGCATCCCTGCTTTTTGCAGATGATGTGGTTCTGTTGGCTTCATCAGGCTGTGATCTCCAACTCTCACTGGAACGATTCGCAACCGAGTGTGAAGCGGCCGGGATGTGAATCAGCACTTCCAAATCTGAGACCATGGTCCTTAGTTGGAAAAAGGTGGTGTGCCCACTCCGGGTCAGGAACCAGGTCGTTCCTCAGGTGGAGGAGTTTAAGTATCTTGAGGTCTTGTTCACGAGTTAGGGAAGAATGGAGCGGGAGATTGACAGGCGGATCGGGGAGGCGTCTGCAGTGATATGGACTCTGCTCCAGTCCATCGTGGTGAAGAAGGAGCCGAGCCAAAAGGAGAAGCTATCTATTTACCGGTCGGTCAAAATTCCCACCCTCATCTATGGTCACGAGCTGTGGGTCGTGACCGAAAGACCGAGATCCCGGATAGAAGCGGCTGAAATGAGTTTCCTCCGCAGGATGTCCGGAATCTCCCTTAGAGACAAGGTGACAAGCTCGGTCATCCGGGAGGGGCTTGGAGTAGAGCCGCTGCTTCTCCGGATCGAGAGGAGCCAGGTGAGTTGGCTCGGGCATCTGATCAGGATGCCCCCTGGACGTCTCCCTCGGGAGGTGTTCCGGGCACGTCCCACCGGGAGGAGGCCATGGGGCCGACCTCGGACACGCTGGGGAGACTGTGTCTCCCGGCTAGCCCGGGAACGCCTTGGGATACTCCCAGAAGAGCTAGATGAAGTGGCTGGGGAGAGGGAAGTCTGGGCTTCCCTGCTGAAGCTGCTGCCCTCGGGACCCGACTTTGGATAAAGCGTAAGAAAATGAGATCAGATGAGATGAGGTGGAGAAAGTTTCGAAAACAACGGTCCTCAGTGGAAGAGGGCTGAATGTTTATAGTTTGTCGAGGATATGCAGGAACTCGTACAAGCCTCTAGGAGGGCACCCCACACAGATATTTCCTGTAGACGAAAAATTAAGTTGTCCAGCTTTGTTCATGGACAAGCAATTTTTTTCAAGACAAATAGGGCGTTTTTTTTTTCGAGAATTGAGGCTCCTGTTTCAACAGACTCTAACACTGAATGAGAGATTCATACTTTTTGATTTTTTCACAATAGTTCAGGGAGTGGTCTTCGAGAACTTATATATTTTAGCAACTAGGTCTTCCTCGGCCCTGTGTAGGAAGTCCGGCTCAGGTCTCCTCACTTGCTCCAACTGATGAGGGGCTATGAGAAATATTTTGTTTTTCCATAGTTTTAAGAAACACTGTCGCAAATCTGTAACACCTATAACACTTCCCACAACAGGTGTCAAAATCGACAGGAGGGGGGGATGGGTTGGGCTTGTATGTTTTACGAAGCCTCACTTTTGTTTGTGTCTTCTTCGTATCCGCAAGTAAACGGATAATACAGTAATCCCTCGAATATCACGGTCAATGTAGACCAGGCATGGCCGCGATAAATGAAAAACTGCGAAGTAGGATCACCCCCATTGTTACTACCACAATACATGTTTTCGGGCTTATACAGAAATACAAGTACAGTAATACCTCGACATACAAGTGCCCTGACATGGGAGCAATTTGAGACATGAGTAAAATTTTGGGCAAATATTTACCTTGAGATACAAGATATATTTTGATTTACGAGCATACAGCGGATGGGAGAGGCTGCTCATAAGAATGTCATGGGCACTGTCTATCTACCTGCAACTCCCTCGTGTAATGTCTCTCTGGTCGCAACTCCCTCGTGTAATGTCTCTACGAGCACCGGCATTTCATTTTTTCAGTGTTTTTTTTTCCGTTAGTCAGTGCGAATGGTGGAGCTTGTTCGCTAATACGAGAGGAGTACTACTTCCCGGGCAAGTTGGCAAGTGGGGAGTCTCCCCAGCATGCCCTGTCTCCTGGCTGGCCCGGGAACGCTGGATGAACTGAATCTTTCTTCCAGGGAGTATCTCAGATTACAAACCTTTAAAACTGAAAGTGATCCACTCCGGTAACCATTAACTCTTAAATTATTCGTAATGTATTGTACTGTTGTACTGTGGTGTGTCTTTTTATCATGTCAATGTTGTTTGTTATGTTGCCTTTCTGTTGCCTGCTTGATGTAAATTAGCATGTATGCTATATTTTTTTTTACAGCATATTCTAATAGTATCTTAATAGAGGTGCATTAAAGTGCACTGTCTCTTTAAAATATGCATCAATTTGCCCAACTGCTTATCCACATAAGGGTCGTGGGGGCTCTTGGAGCCTATCCCAGCTAACTATAGGCTCGTGGCAGGGGGCACCCTAAATTGGTGGCCAGCCAATCACAGGACACAAGAAGACGGACAATCATTTATGCTCACACTCATACTTAGGGGCGATTTAGAGTGTTCAACCAGTCTACACTGCATGTTTTTGGATGTGGAAGGAAACCGTAGTACCTGGAGAAAACCCACGCAAGGCCAGGGAGAACATTCACCGAGCCACCGCCTATCAAACAAATCAATAAAAATAATAAACATCTTTTTCCATCAGTTGAAAGGATTTTTGGGTATGATGTAATCATTATTCAAGATGGTAAAGCATCTTCCTCTGAAGCAAAAACTGTGAAAACCTGCACTTGGGGTCAATGTAATGGCCTGTAAATAATCTGGATCTCAATCCAGTTCAAAATATGTGGTGTATTTTAAAGAAAATGGTCCAAGACAGAGCTCCTTTCTTGAAAGCTTATCCTGCAACTTCAATGATAGAATGTTGGAACCAAATAGATGAAGATAACTATTTGTCACTCATTAGGTCCAAAGCTCAAAGACTTCAAGTCAGAAGTTATTATTATTGTGTATTTATTTGATCATTCTTCATCCATTTTTCCTCTTATTGGTTGGAAAAAGTCAATGTTCTTGACTATCCCAATGGTTTATCTTGATTTCTTTGTATTTGTTTTAGATCCAGAAAGTTATTTTTTAAATGACTTAGGTGTGTCATCTCTCTTAGTTGCTTTTCTGCCAGTGAGACTGGTGATTCTATAATTTTTGCCTGGGGTTGTAATAATAAATGGAATAGCGCAAATGGCACACAGGTAGCAATTTGGAGGGCTTTGGGGGAAGGTCTTTTTTATTTAATTATGAATATTGCATTTTACAACAGAAATTTTACAATTAAAAATGTAAACATGTTATATATTCTATTCAAAATGCTAATCAGATTGCAATGAGTGGCCTTTTGTAAAATCTGAAGTCAAGTCTTTTTTTTGCGGACAATTGAAATTCTGTTCTGGATGGCTGCATTTCTCAGGATAATCAGCCATCAGTTGGCCTCTGATGAGACAGTTTCATTGAGTGAGTTAAAGGTGCAATGTGATGAACCGCTGATTGGTTCATCAAGGAATGTCCTATATTGACAACTGCATCCCTTTACATAGTCCTCACCTTTGTTCTTTCTGTTCGTAATTTAGCAATCAACCAGATGACCATCTATTAATGAGGGCATTGTCATGCCACATGCAACTCCATCGTCATAAAGTACAGCCAGACAGAGCTGGTATTTACGTTGGTCTTTATCTTTTTTGTCAATAGAACATGTAAGTTATTTTACATTCCAACATATTTAATTAACGACATTAGTGTTATTTTTTCTTCTTTCTTTTATATGATCCTTCTCAGTGGGACGTGGATGAGTGTTTATCACTTTGCTGCACATATCTAAGTTCAAGGGTTAAACCTCAGGCTCTGGCCTTCCTTTGTGGAGTACCTGTTCTCCCTAAGCCTGCGTGGGTTACCTCTGGGCAGTTGCGTTTCCTTTCTTCCACATTCCAAAAATATGCATGGTAGGTTGATTGGACAATAACATTTAAATCTTCTCTTAAAAAACAAAAACAAAAACAAACCTTAGTGGGGTGATGAAGGGAAACAAGAAGCACAGGTGATGGCGAGAGCACATGGAAACATGTACACAGGACTGACAAATACACAGGGTTTAAATAGGTGAACTCAATCACAAGGACAGGTCACACAGAAGAAAAAAACAAAAACAATCCCTAACAACTAACCAGTTAGTGTCTATGTCCCTTGTGTAATAAAGACGTAAGACATCTGCCGTCTCAGTTTTTCGATAGCTCGGTCGATTATTTTTTCACGGTCCTAATTACAAAACCATCCGAAGTCTAAAGGAGAAGGGGTTACGCAAGCAGCTTGAATGTCTGAGATCTGTGTGTGAATGTGTGTGTGTGTGTGTGTGTGAATGTGTGGAACACAGTCAATATTTTAACAACAAGTTCTTCCAAAAAAGATTGTTCTTGGCCATCTTACCAGAACAATCCTTATTGGTCATCAGTACAGTTCAATAAACAATTGGTGCTTCAGAGGTTGAGACAAGTCCTCAGGTCCTCCTTTGAAAGTCGTCCAAAAGTCACACAGCCATACAAATGATATGCTTGCAAATAGCGTTCTTCATTGCTGGCAAAAAAATGGATAAATGATATGTACAGTCGTACCTCTACTACAAAATCTATTGGTTCCAGAACTTTTTTCATTAATTTAGAATTTCGTAAGTAGAGCAGTACTTTATATGTAGATTCTCTAATTAGTTCCACGGTCCTCACAAAACATTGTGAAAGAAGCACTGCATCCACGACAATTTTAAACCAACTAAACTTTTAAAATTTGATGAATGTGTCACAATTTTGTAGGAAAGATGTGAAGGCACACAAAAATGAGAGAAAATTATCATAAAATTATTTTATAAGCCATTAAAATGAATAATAAACATGCAAAATCCATTCTTGTTCAAGCACAGATGCACGAGTCTCAGGAAGCTAACATGAGGCGACAGAGAGCACACAAAACATGAACACACATCTGAAAAACATAAAATTAACAAATCAAAACAACATTGCATTGAACTTTTAATCATTTTCATGAACGTTTTATGATTTCTTTGCCATCCAATTTTTCACTCATTTCATTTATCGCCACTTCTTCTTATCTGTTTGGGCTTGAATTCCCCTTCGGCAGTGTTTGTTGACGGAGGTTTTGAGAAAATCGATCTAAAAACAATTGCTTTTGACGACTTTTAATAATGTTTCTAAAATGCACAAGACAAACGTCATCAAAGTGGCCGCTCGGATGACTCCTGAACACTTTTTCCCAGGATGTTTTTTCATGAAATCGGAAAGTTCATAAAATTTCTCACTCGTTGAACTCCTGCTCCATTGAGAGTTAGTTTTGGTGCCCCTCGACCAATTCGTCAATGTCCTCCTTCGTGACTAAAAGCCTCATCACCTGCCTGTGCGACACAATTTCTCCCACCGCTGGCTGCGGTTCAGGTTGAGGCTCGACTATGAGTCCGTCAAAGGCACTCGGGCACAGTTTCCTGCAAACATAAGTTTAAGCACCCAAAGACGAACGGTGGTCAAAAGAACATAAGATAATCATAAAAGATGGAGCTTTTGTTGTGAGACAGCCAATGAGAGCCCAGTAGAGTGTAGTGAAATTGTCAAGCAAGAAGCATTGCATCCACGACAATTTTAAAATAAAATTACGGACACAGGAAATATATTGACGTTATCGTAACTTGGATTTTGTTTTCGTATGTTGAGGCACTCATTTGCCTCTCAAAAGGATGCATGACTGCAAAATTCCATACCTTTGTAGGTAGAGGTACGACTGTATATGAAAAATACCCTCATCATGCCCTCCTGTTTATTCTACATTTACACAATCCTCAATAAATATCTTCCTCATGTCTTTATTTAATTCATTCATTCTTAAGAAACAAACACAGTTACTCTCAGAGGGAAGTGTGAAGATGCTCTCAGTATCCCCTTACTCATAGACTAGCCTGGAAAACAAAGTCACATTCGTCCTCATGGTCATCATCTGCATAGATCAGTATTTTTACCAGCGTTGTAATGTATTAAGAGAAGATGCATTTCTTGTAACTTGGAGTTGGTGGGGCAATTGCTGCAGTTTAAAGTTGGTTGATCAGATTCCCATTTGTGTCATATTCAGAATATACTTTCCCGCCAGAATGTACTATGACTTCAGGCTTACTAACAAAGTGCTTGCCTCTATCTGCTCGTTGTGTTTGTGTAGCATTCTTCACAGCAATGTGTGAACACAGTACTATATGGCTTTGGTGTTTGTAGTATAAACAATTGAGCGGTGTTCTGGCAGTTGTAAAAGCTGTTCAAAGAGAAACAAATCATTGTAAAAGCTTTTCTTGACCTGTCCAAATATCCTGTTCCGAGAGTTCAAAGAGAAGTGTCATATCTTGAGAATCTCTGTCCTAGCAGATGTCTAAGTTAAAACCCAATAGTATTTGATTTCAAACCAGCCATGTTCCTTTGTAACTGAAACCCACCCACTAATATTCAAATTAACGCTCACTTCGGGTGGATATAATGAGGGCTTTTTAACTGGAGTCAGATCTACGAGGAGTTGTCTTTTCCTTTGCTAATAAAGACAATTGACCATGGAAGCTTCAATGTCTTGCCTATATTTTGTCACATTTTCCCCAAATCTTTCAGACCAAAATTAAGAACATCTAACAATACCCCATTGTAATTGTTGACGCCTTCTTGTATGCATAATGGACAGCTGCTAAGCCTTGATAACATGAAGGCATGCCCTGAACCCAGTGGCAGGCCATGCATTTCACACCTAGGCCTTCAGTAGTGCTGTGTGTGAATCAATCCAACCCTCAATAAGTATTTTCTGGCTATAAAACCTTTAATGCAGCTATAGCTGCGACACATAAAAAAGAATCAATAATAACCTAAAAACTTGAAATATTATTTAGGAAAATATACATTTTACTCACCAAAAATTCTTTTTATTTATTCATAAAATCCATCCTCCTTTCTTTCCTCAAGAAGATTTCAATTACTCTGTCGTACAGATTACACGTGCGTTTCAGGTCCATCAAGAAGTTATTTTCTATCGCCATCAAAGCTAATGCAGTCGAGTCTGTCCTGTTGTATTTCTGGCATAGGTTTTGATTCTGTTTCGGGCTGAAAATGTCAGTTCGACAGAAGCAGTGGACACAGGGATGGTCACTGTCAAACCCACTAATGTGTACAGCCGCCCCATGCTTTCTGCTGAAGGAAGTCAAGGAGATCAAAGGGAGATTTTCCTTGACTTCCCGATGTGCCACTAAACAATAGTGGACAGGTGGTAATGTAAATCCGTGTTTCTCTCAGCAATGAGAGAAATAAGTTCCACATAATTTCCTCTGTTTGGGGATGCAGTGCTTTCATCGTGTCCCCGAAATGAAAGTTTACACAGTGTATCAAAAGTTTTAAGATTTCTCTATTTTTCTTTACCTTTTCGTTGTGGCGCTCCGTTTCCCTGCACACTTGCTCGCTGAACTGTAACTCCACTCGGGTTGCCCCAAAAGTTTTGGAGAACACCATGGCTTATAAGTGTCCGGGAGTGCTTTGGTGTCTCGTTGCTGTTTTGGTTAAACAAGTCAAATTTGCAAATCCAGTGTTGCTCCAAGGACCATGTCGACCGGTGGCAAATAACAAGCACTCCCAGCAATTACACTTTGCAGTGTTCCTCGGAGCCCATGAGCCAGGGATAGCGCTTGTAATATATTGATAATGATAGTTGCCTCGGGTTATGGAAGTGTTTAACCACGCCACCTGGAGCCGTGGGGTAGCACAGCGTAACCCGGACGTAGTAGTGTTGTGTGTCCGGTTTGTGTGTGTGTGTGTGTTGTTGTTGGAGGTTTGCAATAAAGAGCTACACGTGTGTTAATTTGGGCTGCGCCGTCTATTGCTGTTATGGATATATTAACAGTTATATAAACTGCAAAGTTATTACAGTGGCGACGAGGATGGGATCCCTTTCCAGCGGTAGGGATTAAAAGTTTCGGACGAGGAGATTAAGGCGTTACAAGGAGGTAACGTGACTTTTCAGACTAGCATTAGCACGAGTGCTAAGCTAACGGCGGCGCTGCATCATGGCCAGATTCCTGGGAAATCTCGGCGAATACGAGGCACTTAAAGAAGATTTTGAATCTTATTTGGAACGTTTTGAGCAATGGATGATCATCAACGAAGTGGAGGAAGGTAAAAAAGCCAACGTGTTCCTGTCTATAATAGGTGCAGAGGCCTACGGACTGTTAAAAAACCTTTGCATACCAGAGAAGCCTAGTAGCCTCTCATATGAGGTGCTAAGTGGAAGATTAGCATCTCATTACAACCCGAAACCGCTGGTGATCGCGGAGCGATTCAAGTTTCAAAAGAGGAATCAGAGAGAGAACGAGTCTGTGTCGGATTATATCGTGGCGTTGAAGCAGCTATCCAGCCACTGCGAATTTGGTCTCCAGTTGGATGAAGCAATGAGAGACAGATTTGTTTGTGGATTGAGAGTGGAAGCTATTCAGAGAAGATTACTCACGGAGCAAGATCTAACATTTAAAAAAACATGTGAACTGTCGTTGTCCATGGAGATGGCATCAAAGAGTACGTTGGAGTTCGCTAGCAAAATGGAAGAACCTACCACATTAAATAAGATTGACCAGGAAAAGACAAGCAAAAGTGCGTGGAAATACCAACCAGCCACCAGCGATTGGAAAAGTAAAACCACAAGTGGAAAATTCAGACCACAGAGAAGAGAAAATCATCAACCCTGTTACAGATGTGGACTAAGCAACCACGCCGCTCAGGAATGCAGGTATAAAGGAGAGACATGTTACAAGTGTTCAAAAGAAGGACACATAGCAAGGATGTGTAAAACTAAAAATTGGCAAGGACACACACAGTATGTAAAAGGAAATAAAAATGAGACAACAGGAAGTGCAGATGATGAACTGTGGGAGTCATATCGCTTGAATGCCGTGTATCCCACAAATGCTGTCGGGAATTGGAGGAAGGAAATGACGGTACAGGTCATATTAGAAGGAACTCCTCTCGACATGCAACTGGACACAGGAGCGGCTGTAACACTGGTTTCGGAAATTGTGTATAAGAAGCATCTCTCTCATCTGCCTTTGGAAGTAAGTAAAGTGCAGCTGTCAACTTTTTCCGGAGAGAACATTCCTTTGATGGGACAAGTGACGGCCAAGGTAAAATATGGGACCCAGGGTGGGGAGTTACCATTAGTGATCGTAAAAGGTGACAGACAAGCCCTACTTGGCCGTAACTGGCTCCAAAACTTCAAACTGGACTGGGCACGCATCTTCTCAGTTATACCAGCAAGGGGCGGTAACGACGCAGATGTGGATACAGTGTTGCAGAGACACAAAGCAGTGTTTGCTGAGGAGTTGGGCACTATTCGAAATTTTAAGGCCAACATTACAGTAAAGCCAAATACCAAACCGATCTTCAGGAAGGCCAGACCAGTGCCATATGCATTAAAGAATGCAGTTGAGACTGAGTTAAATCGCCTAGAGAAAGCTGGCATTATCTCAAAGAAAGAACATAGTCAGTGGGCCGTGCCCATAGTAGTGGTACCCAAAGCAGACAAGTCAATTCGTATCTGTGGAGACTATAAGGTCACAGTAAATCAAAGTGTGGAAGAGGAGACCTATCCACTACCAAACGTTGAAGACCTTTTTGCCACCCTAGCTGGAGGCATTCTTTTCAGCAAGTTAGACTTGTCACAGGCTTACCAACAACTGGAGTTAGGAAAAGACTCAGAAAAGTATTTGACAATAAATACTCACAAAGGACTGTATGTGTATCATAGACTTTCATACGGAGTGTCCAGTGCTCCTTCCATATTTCAGAATGTGATGGACCAGATACTCCAAGGCTTGGAGCATGTCACCTGTTTTTTAGACGACATTTTGGTCACAGGAAAGACAAGAGCTGAACACCTGAGGAATCTGGAGGAGGTACTGAGCCGCCTGGAGAGCTACGGGGTAAGAGTGAAAAGAGCAAAATGTGATTTCATGCAGGAGAAAGTAGAATACCTGGGGCATCTGATAGATAAGGAGGGACTGCACCCCACTGCGACAAAAGTGGCAGCCATCGTTAATGCACCCCAGCCTACAAACGTCACAGAGCTACGGTCTTTTCTAGGACTATTAAACTATTATGGTCGGTTCATGAAAGACCTGTCGACGGTGCTGCAGCCGCTACATCAACTACTGAAGAAGGAAGTTGATTGGCAATGGACTACTAAATGTGCAGCAGCATTCAAAGATGCAAAAGAACAGTTAGTAAAAAGCTTAGTAGTAGTGCACTATGACACCAAGAAACCCCTGAGATTAGCTTCCGATGCATCCCCTTATGGAATCGGGGCTGTCATATCTCACATAATGGAAAATGGAGATGAGAAACCGATCGCATTTGCATCGCGTACATTGACAGAGGCAGAAAGCAAATATAGTCAGATAGAGAAAGAGGCTTTGGCCATAATTTTTGGCGTGACTAAATTTCATAAATATTTATATGGCCGAAAGTTCAGTTTAATAACTGACCACAAGCCCCTTCTTGCTATTTTGGGACCCAAGTCTGAAATTCCCACTTTAGCTGCTCTGCGAATGCAGCGCTGGGCGCTGAGACTGATGGCTTATGACTACAGTATAGAGTACAGAACGTCAGCAGAAAATGCCAATGCAGATGCGTTATCTAGACTGCCGGGGAAGGAAAAGGATAACACAGCGGAGGAAAACAGCATCTTCTATTTCTCAGTAGTAGATGAGCTTCCCGTGCAAGCTACAGAGATTGCACAGAGCACTCTCAGGGACCCAGTCCTATGCAAAGTACTGGAGCTGACTCGGTCTGGATGGCCAAGTCAAAACAAGGACGAGAGACTGAAACCATACTTTTTCAGGAAAAATGAACTGTCGGTGGAACAAGGTTGCATATTGTGGGGAATTCGAGTTATCATTCCACCAGCACACCGAGAGCGACTACTGCATGATCTTCACCTAGGACACCCGGGAGGGTGCAGGATGAAGGCCTTGGCCAGGAGCTATTTGTGGTGGCCGCAGTTGGACAGTGACATAGAACATACAGTACAACAATGTGACGCCTGTCAGAGTGTGAGGAAACTACCTGCAACCGCACCTCTACACGTCTGGAAATGGCCGACTAGAGTTTGGCAGAGAATACATATTGACTTTGCAGAGAAAGACCAACACCACTTTTTAGTACTAGTGGACAGTCATTCAAAATGGCTGGAGGTCATCGCCATGGCAACAACCACAGCAACCAAAATGATTGAGGCGTTGCGGAATATTTTTGCTTCCTACGGGCTTCCTGAGGAGATTGTTTCTGACAACGGACCTCAATTCACTTCGCAGGAGTACAAGACATTCCTGCTGAGCAACGGAATAAAACAAACTTTGGTACCAGCTTACCATCCCGCTTCCAATGGAGCGGCAGAGCGAGCAGTTCAGACAGTGAAAGCATCACTGCTGAAACAAGTACTCGAGGAGAAGAAACAAAAGGTCACAATAACTATGCAGCACAGGCTAGCTAACTTCCTGATAGCATACAGGAGTACACCGCACACTGTTACAGGATGTGCACCAGCGGAACTGTTTTTAAAACGTCAAATCAGGACCAGGTTCAGCTTACTGAAACCAGATCTCGCTTGAGTGGTGGAAGCAAAACAAGAAAAGCAGAAACACTATCATGATAGAACCACCTCCAAGCTGAGACATCTGTCTGAGGGTGACTCAGTTCTGATCCGGAATTTCCGTGGAGGGAAGGAGAGGTGGACAAAAGGAACAGTGGAAAAGAGACTCGGACCAGTCACCTACCTGGTGTGGAATGGTGTGAGCCGACGCTCGATCCACATTGATCATCTGCTGTACAACCAACCGTCCAGACCAGAGACATTGGAGCTTCCGGATGAGCAGCTGGACATCACAAACAAGTACCCTGTGGTGGTTCACGCAGATGTGGGGGGGAAAGGCACACCTGGAGCAGTAGGTGGTAGCCCGTACTCACCTGAACAGACACGTGTAACATCTTCGCCAGGCTCAGTGGCCTGTGACAAGACAGTTACACCTGACAACCGAGCAGTCAGTTCCCCAGAGGTGTGTGGGCGCAGGTACCCAGTGAGAGATAGAGCACCTCCGAAGCGACTGAATTTGTGATCGGTCAGTTGTGAGGAACGTCGTTCCTAAAATAAAAGAGTTCCTGTTCATACAAAAATGTGAAAAGAGTTCCTGAGATTGAAATGTCAAAGACTGGAATATTGAGTCTAATGGTTGTGTTAGCAGTAATAATTTAGTTACAAGTTGAGAAGTAAAATTATAAAAAGTTAATGAGGCAAAGATAATTGTTGGAGTTGAGTGCTAAGTCTAAATAGGAACTTCATAGTTAAAGGGGGAGGAGTGTAATATATTGATAATGATAGTTGCCTCGGGTTATGGAAGTGTTTAACCACGCCACCTGGAGCCGTGGGGTAGCACAGCGTAACCCGGACGTAGTAGTGTTGTGTGTCCGGTTTGCGTGTGTGTGTGTGTTGTTGTTGGAGGTTTGCAATAAAGAGCTACACGTGTGTTAATTTGGACTGCGCCGTCTATTGCTGTTATGGATATATTAACAGTTATATAAACTGCAAAGTTATTACAGCGCTCATAGTTAGCGATCTGAAAGTGGCGGACAAACCCTTTTCCCGGTTGTAACAGGCTTGCTAGCTTCGGAGTTACCACCCTTTCTTAATGATGTCCATCTTTTTATGGAAAAGTCCGTCTGGAAAATGGCTTTGTCAGCAAATCTGCAACCAAATCCATTTGTTTTCCTCAGTGTGAGTGGAGTTTGCGAGCTCTGGCTGGCTCACTCTGGCTTTGGCCCGCCTACTCTATCACTAGCCATAGTTGGTGAAAGCGATGACGTATGCTTACGCCTGCGAGAAGGCAATGACGTATCCCTACGCCTGCGAGAAGGCCTTGGTGTCACCAAATCAAATTCTGATTGGTTAAAGCAACAGTCTTATTGACGCTTGTTTAATGCAGCAGAGCCTCCAGAACTGATTGTGAAGGCCTTGAGGCAGATTTCTGACCCTGGCAACAAATAATGGTTGAAATGTGATTGGTTAAATGCTTCAATATGAAAACACACATCTGGAAGCAGTGCAACCAGGGGGAAAGCAATGGAAGGAAGCTGACAGACAATTTGGAATTATAGAATTATGGAATTATTACTATATACACTTATATAGTATTCATGGGCAAAATGTAATTAACATCAGTCTGTGATTCAGATATTTCTTAGGCCAGCAGAGAAGACCTTGAACGCCCTGATGGCACACCACTGCCTGAACCTATGTAGAGATGACAAGATAAGATAACTATGCAGAGTGTTAAACACTACCCAGAAGATCATCGGCTGCTCTCTGCCCTGACTGGATGACATTGCCATCCCTCGCTACCTCAGCAAAACATTGTTAGGGACCCCTACCACCCTGGTCACAATCTTTTCCAGCTGCTGCCCTCTGGCAGACGCTACAGGTATCACAAAAGAAAGACAAATAGACTTAAGGACAGTTTTTTCCACAGAGCCATCAGGGCTCTGAACTTGCATTCGCACGACACACAATCCCTCCTGTGCAATAACTTCGGGGTGTGCAATTACAATGTGCAATATCTTAGATTGTGCAATATTTTAGAATTTAACTTGCCCGGACGTGACTTTTTATATTACTTATTTATGTCTTTACTGAGAAACACACACTTTGTGGAGTAGCACACTAATTTTGTTATACCCAGCTGTTGTATAATGAAAATAAAGGCTTTTGATAATTGATAATGATTGAACCACATTGTCCAACTTTGTGCTATAGTAAGATACAGGCTGTTTTTTTTCCGACCACTGCACATCTCCTGCATTAGCACTGCAGGTGCATACAGGTTATGTCGGTTTGATATGTACAGGGACAATAGTTTGCTGTAGTCTCTCAAGGGCGTTGTTTTAACTGCATACTTTATCATGCAGCTTGAGCTCAAACCAGTCATTCCCAAGAAGGTCATCATCTGACCTACTATATTATTGCAACTTTGCATGGGAGGTTTCATGTTCCCCCTCAGCGAGTCTCTGTAGTAGTTTAATTGAGTCTCTATTGCAGTCTTCAAGCTTTGGCGCGCAGATCAAGAAATAATCCACATATTGTAACACAGTACTATTTAGTTGTATCTTCAAGGTCCTCCCTCAATACCTGGTTAAACACATGCAGACTATTTTTAAACCCTTGTGGCATTCGCATGTAGCAATACTGTTTCCCTCAGTATGTGAACACAATATTAGTGATAGTTTCACCTATAGGCATTCCCCAAATGCACGCACAAATACAGAGAAAAAGAGAGTCTTCCGGAATGTTTCACTTGCAGGAGAACGAAACGTTGAGGCAAAGTCCCATCTGCGTTCTGACCTTACACATATTTTCTGTTGATTATTTAATTTGAGGGCTCTGATTACAATGTACGTCTCAACTCTAAGGGGAGGGGTGGAAACAGAAGAGAGATGTCAATAGTGAAAACAAATGAAGGCCAAGAAGTCTTTTGGAGTCTGTGATGGACGCATGTGCAGTTCAAGGTGTTTTGGAGCTTCTTTGTTTTGTCCACTCCAAGCGTTCCAAGGCTCTTTGGCTTCTCTTTGTTTAGTCTAACTTAGGTTCTCAGAAGCAAAGCATTTACTTTGTTGCAAGCAAACATATACCGTATTTACTCGCATATAAGCCGCTTTTGTCGGACATAAAAATGATGAGTGAATCGAGGGTACAGCTTATATAAGCATGAAAACACGACAAGCACGAAACTGCAAGTTGGCACCACCAAGGGGCGATGACGTCAAGACAAAATGGCGCCGTGACGCCACGACGCAATGGCGTCGTGGCGTCATGACGCAAGCGACGCCCCGATACAGTAATTTATTTCAAAATAGATAAATTATAAACAGATAAAACTAAACAAAATGGATTTTGACGTCTATGAATAAAATTCAAGAAAAACCTATTTATCTTGCATAAAACGTGAAAAAAAACATGTTCCCATCACTGCTCGCTCAGGGCACAACCATCTTACCAAGGTCTCGGGGCAGCCGTCTTACCTAGGGTGGTGCCATCTAAACCTATTTAAACGTGCTCTGATTGGACAGACGCGAGTAGCATTGATTTTGAAATTTAAAAAAAATCCACATTGATTTTTTTCATTTTGTTTTTTGTTCAAAAGTGACAACTATTGGATTTATATGAACCAACGAAAGAATTGATATATTTTGAGATTAGAAGCAATATGGCTGCCACAACATCATAAACGTCTGGTCATAAAATTCTAATTTCTGTAATTAGAAAGCATCAGGTTCTCATCAAGATAGACTTGTCTTTTTTCAAATGGAATAATTTGATATTTGCATTTAAGAAGACAGGCATATTAACTTATGATATTGACCCTAATAGTATGCTTTTGAATCATACAGTAGCTCAGAAATGCTATCGAGGTGAAAATTGGGAATCAGGGGGGCAGTTTATACGTGAGAAATTGTAAGGCATTGTAAAGCATATTCTTCATTGCAAGCAAATATATAATAATGTGAAACTAATAATAATCTAATAATAATGAGCAGTTTAATTGTAAAGAAAAGAGTATTTATTCTTTATTGCAAGCCAATATATAATAATAATAATATTAAATAAAATCCTGACATTTTACATTTACTGTTAATATCAATCAGCACTCTTGCCTTCAAATGCCCCTCTCAGAAAATGAGATAAGATGAGACCACTTATTTATCTATTACTATTTCATGATGATTTATTTATCATTACTATTTAGTGAATATTTATCATTACTGCATATCATCTCATCTCATTTTCTGAACTGCTTAATCCTCATTAGGATCGAGGGGGTTGCTGGAGCCTATCTGAGCTGACTTTGGGCCAGAGGCAGGGGATACCCTGAAATGGTGGCCAGTCGATCGCAGGGCACAAGGAGACGGACAACCGTGCACACTCACACTCATACCTATCAGCAATTTACAGTGTCCAATCAGCCTCCCATGCATGTTTTTTGAACATATATATATATATATATATATATATATATATATATATATATATATATATATATATATATATATATATATATTTAAATTTAAATTTCTCACTAAGCATGCTAAATGGGATTAAATCATACATTTCTGTTAAATCACTTTGTCTCAGGATACAAGTGGCAGTGGCATCGGGATCGGCAGTGGCAGTGGCATCGGGATCGGCAGTGGTTAACAAATAGTAAAATAAACAATTTCTATATTTAAATCATGTTCAAATAATAGCTATACTAGACGTTCATAACTGGTTAGATTGATATCAGAAAAATACATTCTAGTTGCCATTTATCTGATAACTTTATATCTTAAACAGTTACAAAGCGCAAATGAAGCCTGCAAAAGTCAAAGCAAGAGTCCAATTAAAGAAAAAACATTTTTTCATCAGGCTTTTGTATCTAATGACAGAAAAATTCACCCCATTTAGATGAAACACACCAGCATCTTGACAGTGTTTTTGTTCTGCACTATTAATCTCCAGTTCTCTTAGTCTGAAAAAATGAAATGGAATTAATTAGGAACATGCAAGAAACCAACCAATTAATGAAAGCAATGCTTGTTAATGGAAACAAAACAATCTATGCCATTATTCTCTGAAAAGGCGGGTTGAAATCAGTTTGCTTGTGCTAACTTTTGACTCAATTAGTACAATGTAGGGAGAATGCAATTCCCTTCATTTTGATAATTAGGTTTCAATGGGTAAATTTAATTAGAAATTATAACATGGGCATGGCCAATGAGCAATACTAATTTTAATTTTTTTACTTTAAATTCTTCTCTCTCTCTCTCTCTCTCTCTCTCTCTCTCTCTATCTATCTATCTATATATATATATATACATATATATATATATATATATATATCAGTGGCGGGCCGTCAGGGCCTTCAAGGCCTTCTCTGCTGGCCTAAGAAATATCTGAATCATATTATATTTTGTCCATCAATACTAGCATTTAACCAATCACATTTCAGCCATTATTTGTTGCCAGATCAAATCTGCCTCAAAGCCTTCAAAATCAGTTCTGCGGGGTTGGCTGCATTAAACAAGACTTGGTTTTAACCAATCAGATTTCGAATTGGCAACCCCACAATGATTTTTCATAGGCGTTGGCATTTTGCTGGCTGGGACATGTCATTGCTTTCAGCAACTATGATTGGCTAGTAGGCGGGCCAAAGCAGCCAGAGATCGCAAACTCCACCCACAATGGCCGACAATGGCAAAAACAAATGGATTCTGTTGCAGATTTCTCTCACAAAGCTATTTTCCAGACGGACTTTTCCAGAAAAAAATGGACATCATTAAGAAAGCGCGGTCAACTCTGAAGCTAGCAAGCCTGTTACAGCCGGGAAAATGGTGTGTGCGGCACTTTCAGTGTGCTAACTTAGCTCCACAAGCAAATAGTATATCATTGTTTTGGTTTAAAGCCATTTTCAAAACGGACTATGCCAGAAATATGACAGGACAGGCTCGACTTTCATCATTAGCTTCGATGGCGATCGGAAAGAAGGAAGAAAGTAAGGAGGATGGATATTGTGTACAGTTAAGAAGGATTTTTGGTGAGTAAAATATGGCTGCATTCCTAAATAATATTTCAATTGTGGGCCCGGTTCTCATATCTGAAAAGCTCCAGTGTTTGTATTTAAGCTCCAGTGTTTTTATTTAATCACTAAATGCTGATAGATTGTGGATTTGATCCCAGTTTAATTTTTGCCATTTCGCCATTGACGTCCATCGCTGTCTTTTCCCGGGGAAATCACCCCCCTTGTAATGTATCAAAAGCTCCAGTATTTGTATTCAGTCAATAAATGCTGCTAGGAAGTGGATTTGACCTAATTTTAGTGCATTTTTTGTCATTTCACATATGGACGTATCGACGTTCATCGCTGTCTTTTTACCAGGGAAATGATACTCCGGGCCCGGTTCTGATGTCTAAAAAGCTCCAGTATTTGTATTTAATCAATAAATGCTGTTTTCGGGTGGATTTTACCCCATTTTCGGGCAATGTTTGCCCGTATGCCATTGACGTTTATCGCTGTCTTTTCCCGGGAAAATCGCCCCCCTGGCCATGTTTTAATGTGTGAAAAGCTCCAGTATTTGTATTTAATCATGAAATGCTGCTAGGAAGTGGATTTCACCCCATTTTTGTGCATTGATTTATTGATTATTTTTATGTGTCGCAGCTCTAGCTGCAGTAGAGGTTTTATAGCCATAAAATAGTTTTTGAGGGTTGGATTGATACGTTGAAGGCGCTACGAGAAAATGCACCGACCGCCACTGATATATATATATATATATATATATATATATATATATATATATATATATATATATATATATATGTATATATATATATATATATATATATATATATATATATATACATATATTGGATAACTTTATTCATCCCATATTCGGGAAATTTCATTGTGACAGTAGCAAGAGGAAAGGCATAGTTATAAGTTAGACAGTACAGTCGCAAAGGCCGCAGAACAACAAAGCAAAAAGCTAGGCTAACAGAACAAGGAAAGTTGTAAAAACATTAAAGTAAAAAGTATAAAGTACAAAGTTAAGTAAAAAGGAATGTATTAAGAAATATTAAAATGTAATTTAAAAAAAGATAGAAGGGCTGTAAAACACGAAAAACAAATAAGAGTGGACAGAGCTACTGCCACTGGCTGCCGTGTGAACGGGAGATTCAAGAGTTTTAATTTAGAGTAAAGGCAAATGGATCCCAAAGCTGACAGATCTGATGGGGAAAAATGTCAGACTGTGCAGATCAGAAATTAGTATTTTTGCATTGTATTATCCATCCGCATGTGTTGTGCAAGTCAGTGCTAAAAATGTTATTGATGTTGGAACTGAAATAGTTAACTTCATCAAGGCACGAGCACTGAATCACAGACAGTTTGTTACACTTTTGGAGGAGCACAAGCATGAACACAGTGACATCAGGTACCACCGCCTGGGCAAAGTGTTAAATAGAGTTTGGGGCCTGTAGGCAGAGATTCAAGAGTTTTTTAGAGTAAAGGGAAATGGATCCCAGAGCTGACAGATGAACATTGGGTGTTTTGCTGTTGATGTTGTTGTTGTTGTTGTTAGGCAGTGTCGAGGGACACTACCTCCAGCCATTTGCTCCAGATATTGAGTGCCTCTTTGGGGGATGTCAAGAGGTCTTTGTGTGTCCAGCCATCTGCGTAGAGGGCAGTCATAGCTGGACATTTCGTCAGGACGTGTTCTGCCTTCTCAGCGTCGCCCTTGCCGCATAGCCGACATTCTTCTGACTCCGTCAGCCCTATCGACTTCCTCCAGTAGCGCAGCTCCAGATGATGTCCGCTTCGGAGGCGACTGATCGTTACTTGTTCCTGCCGATTCAAGTTTTGATCTCTGGGGAAGATCGTGTTGCCTTCGTTGTCAGCGTAGAGGTTCTTTCGTTTGTCGGCGTGGATGCGGTGGCTTCGTGTCGCTCGCCGGATGGCAGGTTTTGCTGTCGCGAAGTGTCGTGGTGCACCGCCTTGTTCCATGCCGCCTCCTGCAGCGGCTAGTTGGTCGGCTCTCTCATTGCCCGGGACACCGCAGTGGCTTGGGGCCCATAGTACTTCCACCGCCACTTGTTTATCTTCGAGGGTAGTCAGGAGTTCTCTGATTGAGGCCTCGGTGGTGGTTTTCAGTTTGAACTCATGTTCCATGGTTTGCAGCCTCTGATGGGAGGAGAGGCTGTCTGTCACCAAGCGGATTTGGGCCCCTGGCTCACACCTTTCGGTGGCCATCTTTAGCGCCGCTTCGATCGCAATCATCTCAGCTTGGAAGGAGGAGGTCCAGCTTCCAGCTGGTAGGCTTTGCTCCCACGTTTCCCCTGATTCCCTGTGAATCATCAGGACTCCGGCACCTCCGGCAGTATTACCAGTTCGCGCCGAGCCGTCAGTGAAGCAGGTAAGTTGGAAGACGTCTGCATCTTTGTTGAGAGCGCTGACGGTGGCTGCGTAGTTGTCTTCGGGTTGCTGGTATCTGCCTTCAGCCGCTTTGGCAAAGGTCATGGCGGTGGTCTCTTCCCATGGTGCTCTCAGTTGGGGAAAAGGGTCCTGGTCACCCTGTGCATTGACGAACACCGTCGCCCATCTGTCGCGTGCGTGGTCGCGCCAGTCGGTCTTCTTAGTTCGCCTTGTCGGGTGTCTCTCCGCCACCAGTCGTCGCGGGTTGTCGTCTGGAACGCGTAGAGACTTGTCGTATGCGTAGATTGCTAGCTGAGTGGTTCGTGTTTTGATAGACGGCAGATCACTCTCAATGAGGACTACATCAGATGGTGTCGTCTTCAGAAGGCCAGTTATGGCTCGAGCAGCATATCTTTGTGAGGCTTCAAGCTTTTCCAGGTTGGTGGAATAGATCCAGGGGATCCAGGCTGGCGCCGCGTACTCTGCTACCATTCTGACTGTGGCAATGTAGGTGTTCCGAAGGGTTGCCTTGTCATAGCCCCAGTCAGTGTGTGCTAGTTTGCGGATTGCCCGAGCTCTGGTCGCCATTTTGCGCGCGACTGTTTCGGTGAATTTGGTGAAGGTTAGTTGACGATCATAGGTGACTCCGAGGAATGTGGGTGTTGGATTGTGGTGCATCGGTTGTTGGAGGATGCTCAGCGTAGGCTGCCACTTCGCCTCGTGTGTGTTTGTGGAGAAGAAAGTACACTCACACTTGGATGCATTTAAAGTAAGTTTCCACCTCTTGCTCCACCCGACTATGGCATCTACCGCAGTTTGAAGTTGTTCTTGGGCAGTCTCCAGTTGCGGCGCTTGGGTGTAACATGCCACGTCATCTGCAAAGTGGCTGCTGTGTACGCCACTGGGCAGGGTCTTCGTGAGGTCATTCACGTATATCAAGAAGAGTATTGGCGAGATGACCGACCCTTGTGGTACCCCCTGGCGAAAGATTCCAATCTTACTTCTCTGTCCGCCGAATGTGACAAAGTTGACTCGGTTGGATAGCCAGCTCTGCACCCACCTGACAACGGTGTGTGGTAGCCCCACTTGGATCATTTTCCAGAGTAGAGCATCCCGCCAAACCTTGTCGTATGCCTTGCTGAAATCGAACAGCGCCAGCATCGTTCTTTGCATCGGCTTGGCCTGGAAACTGTCGTAGGAGTTGGTCTTCAGTGCTCCTTTGCGGCCGGAAACCGGATTGCTCTGGTGTCAGGAGCCCTTCTCTTTCCAGGTGGTAGATCAATCTGTTAGTCACCATACGTTCCATAATCTTTCCCATTGCTGAGGTTAGGCTGATTGTCCGTGTCGATGACACGGCCTGCGGGTCTTTCCCCCGTTTGAGGATTGGTCGGATGTCCGCCGTTCTCCAGGCCTGCGGTGTGTTGGACTCTGACCACGACTTATTGAAGGTTTGGAGGAGAATGTTTGACGCTGTGGGTCCAAGATGGTGGAGGAATTTGGGGTGGATCTGGTCCGGGCCCGGTGATTTGGACGGATTCAGCATCGCTATTGCAGTGTGCAGTTCCTTCATCGTCAGGGCTGCGCTCAAGACATTCTCTGCAGTTGGTTTCCGGAGCTCGATGTTGGTTGCTCTTTTCGCCCATCTGTCTTCCTTTCGGATGTTGAGCTTGCTAGCGGCCTGATATGCGGCTTTGAAGGCATTTGCTTTGCTCAGAGCCGAGATCCGGGGTTGCCCGTCAACCATAAGGATCTTGTCTTTCGACTCCCCCTGTCCCTCTTCCAGCTTTCGAAGTAGGCTCCACATCTCTGCTGTCCCCTTTGCCTCCAAGACTTTGCGTTTCCAGATTCCTAGTTTCCTCTCACGTATTTTCACTGCGACATCGTTTTCGGCTTGGTGGTATTCATCAGCATGGAGATGCCGGTCTCGTTTCAGGGCGTCGCGGCGGCGGATTGCTCCATCTACTTCGGCTCCCATCCATGGTCCACCGCCTTGTCCAACCTTCTTCAAGCCGATGTTAGCATACGCCGCCTCCAGGATGGCTGTTTCCAGCCGCTGTGCGTCTTGTTTGACAGAGGTGCGCTCGGGGTAGTTCCTTAGTTTCTCCTCAATTGCGTCTGTGAATCCTGTCCAGTTTGCTCCTTTCCAGTTCCACACTAGTCGGCCCTCTCGCACTCTGGCCGGCACTTAGTGAGTTACTGTCAGGAGGATGGGGAGGTGGTCGGAGGCAAGTGTCTCGAGGGTTGTCCAGGAGAAGTGTTGTTGGCGCGCTTCAGCGCTTCAGGGACGATGGTGATGTCTGGGGCTGATTTGCTGCCGTTCCCAGGGTCCACCCTTGTGTGCCTTCCGTCATTGATCGGTACCCCCCGTACGTCCAGGAGGCTTTCTGTGAGATTGCGACCTCTTTCATCCTGGCGGGCATTAGGCGTTGTCCGCTGCACTACTCCCCTGCCACGGTGCACAACCACTGTTGACCGGGGGTGCAGTCCAGCGGCCATCCTTGGCGTCATAGCAAGTGCCAGCCGACTGGGCATAGCGGCTACCCTGGCTGCCCCGCAGACCACTACATGGAGGATCATGGTATATGACCAAACGCAAAACCCATTAGGGGTTCGCCGGCTCACTGTCCGAAGAAGCATTTGGCAAGAAGGGGTCCACATAGATCACACACCAGGGCGTAACCTGTGGAAAATCTAAAAGGTAACTTGGGGCTCGGATCACTGGGTTTATGTTTTGGTGGGAGTATTCTCTCATGTTAAGCCTCGGTGCGCAGCGAAGTAGAACCCAGGAGGCGAGAAGCAGGCAGGAAAAGGCGACGGAGGTGCTCGTGCACAATTTAGGATTTTAATACACGAATTATCATACAAAAATATTTAACATGGAGACTGGTAGGTTCACCAATAGGCATTCCATAATGCACACACAAATTAAAGAGAAAATACAATCTTCTGGATTTTTTCTTGCAAGGAAAAAGCAAACCGGTGAAGTCAAGTCCCTGCTTCGTCCTGGCATCACACGCTTCTTTTCTTGTTTATTAACTTCAAGGACCCTAGTTACTATGGACGTCTCAACTCTCAAGGGAGGGGTGGGAAACAGAAGTGAGACGTCAATATAGTCAAAACAAATGAAGGTTTGAAAGTCATGTGCATCTCAAGGTGTTTTGAATCCTCTTTGTTTAGATCACTCCAAGTAGTCCAAGGTCCAAGGTGTTTTGGTGTTTAGTCTACCTAAAGTTCTCAGGAGCAAAGCATTTATGTAAAATAATGTAAAACTAATAATCCTAACAGAGACCAAAATGACAACTAAACAAGAGAAGACGCACACCGACGAGGAGACAAGAAAAGACATGAAAATGTTGAACATTGAAAAAAGGGAAAGTCAGATGAAAAACATAAGAGTTCATGAAGAGAGAAAACAAATTAAATTGTTGCTAAATATAGTGTTGGAATAAAAATAAATTATATGTTCACATGTAATCGCAACTATTGATGGTTGGTTTAACCCCCTTTTTTCCTGTTTTTAGTTTATTTCAGCAGTATGGGTCAAATTGACTAACAACATAAACAGTGCATTTTTTTTTCAATATAATAAAACGGTTAAAATGATCAAAATCCACGCACCCCCCCACACCTATACATGGCCCACTAATCCGCACAAGACGAGCACTGGAGCCCAACCCAGCCAACTATGGGCATACCTGTCAACCTCTGCCGATAACTGCCCTCATAAATGATTATTGATTCCCCTTACAAACCCCCCAAAAAACCTTACAAACACCGTATGAGTCGTACGGTGTTTGTAAGGTTTTTGGGGGGTTTGTAAGGGGAATCAATAATCATTTATAAGGGCAGTTATCGGCAGAGGTTGACAGGTATGTATGGGCAACAGACAAGAAGCAAGGCACAAAGACACTGACGACCATTAATGCTCACACTCATACTCATGGGCAATTTAAACTGTACCCGGGAAAAAAAACCATGCTGGCCCAGGGAGAACATGCTGTGTGGACACACAGGAAGCTCGGAACCCACCGAGGATTGAACCATTGATCTCATAACTCTGAGGTGAAGGCGGTGCAAACCTCTTCGTCACCAGGCTTTCCTTCAGGTCATCATCATTAAGGAACAAAATGATTAAAACTGAAAGAAAAAAATTAGAAAACAATTTAAATTGCTAAATGGCAACCCCTTGTTGATTCATTCATCATCATCACCACAGGGTGTTGGAGCATATCCCACCGGACCTCTGGGGAAAGGCTGACAACTACTACCATATTGGTTGCCAGTCTGTCATAGGACACATAGAGACTGGCAGTCGTTCCCAATCACAGCACCACTGAGTGGGAATCGATCCTGCGTTGTCCACAACAAAGTCAAGCGAAAGAACCCCTGTACCATTGGGTCACAAATTTAACTAAGTGTATAAAAATAGTTTTCTATTGTCAGTTTTGTATTCATACAAAATTAATGAAACCTTTGAGTCTGTTTTCGTCACTTCTTGTATAGAGTTGGTTTGTTGTCATCGTTTCCAGCTCACCTGTATTTTGCAGTTGAATTTTACAGTTACTTGGTGCATACCTGTCAACCTCTGCCGATAACTGCCCTTATAAATGATTATTGATTCCCCTTACAAACCCCAAAAAAACCTTACAAACACCGTACGAGTCATACGGTGTTTGTAAGGTTTTTTGGGGGTTTGTAAGGGGAATCAATAATCATTTATAAGGGCAGTTATCGGCAGAGGTTGACAGGTATGTTGGTGGCTAACTATGGAACTCATTACGCACAGCTAAACTGTCTGTTTGCTCTTTATTTAGCTGATAATCTAACTTAACCTGGCAGCCCAGCGGCTGAATGGTTAGCGCGTCGGCTTCACAGTTCTGGTCACAGTTTCATTCATTCATTTTGCGAGCCACTTATCCTCACATGAGTCGCGGGGAGTGCTGGGGCCTATCTAAGCTAACTATGGGCACCAGGTGAGGACACCATGAATTGGTGGCCAGACAATCGCCGGACAAAAGGAGAGAAAGGACAACCATTCATGATCATACTCATACTTAGGGGTAATTTAAAGTCTACTCTGCATGTTTTTAGGATGTGGGAGGAAACCGGACTATCCGGAGAAAATGCAAACTCCACACAGTGAGGACCCTCAACTCCAGAACTGTGATTCGGACATGCTAACCACCTGGCCGACATTATTTACTTATTTTAAGAAAATATATACTTCATTTAAAAAATGAAGACGTTTTGGATTTCACAGCTAAAATTAGATGAAAATAGTTGTCTCATGCAGTGTTATCCACCAGTGTAGTTCCTCATTGAATAAAACATTCATATTAAGAAATGTTTTGTGGCAGGTGGAGGGCTCTTGTGAAGCTTTATTTGAAGGCTCAGAAAATCCTATGGAGCACAAAATGGAACTCCTAAGCCCCAAAATTCATTTCAAGTTTGATCTCATCCTCTGGCAAACATGAGTGGATTTGAATTTAATAACTGTCTTTAATCCCTGTGATGTGATTTAACTTAAATCAGCAAAGGTCAATGATGAAAAATAAATATAAGCCACTTCATACACAAATATTTTGGAATTATTCGAAACAGCCTGTGAATAGGGGATGAATGGTCCAAATTCTCATTTGGAATTACATTCTGTTGCTTTGTTTACAAATCGGCTTACACATTGTTTAAACAGATTGCACAACAACGCTGTTAAAATGGAACTCCGGCCCACTGCAGATATACTGTGAAGTCTGTTGAAGGGGAATAGAAGATGAAAAATTCTACATAATTTTTTTTGCTTACCATGTCTCGGACACAAAATAACAGAAACCCCCTCAAAAATACAAAATGGTTCTCAATAATCCCATAAGTAATTATATAAATGCTGTAGCTTGACATGCATCCTTAATTATTTCAGTGTGAATAATAATAGGTTGAAACATCATAAGCAACAAAGTAACTGACTGATAAAAATGTTGCTTGCCTTCAAGATTTTGTTCATTTAGTTATTCATGAAAAGGGTTTAGAAATCATCAGCATAAATTGACAAACAATAAGATGCATAATATATTTGAAATATATTTTGTATATATGTGATATATACTTAGACAATTTGAGCACTTAAAAATTAATTGAATAGCTATAATTTTAACATAGTAGATTAAATCTGTACAACTGTACAGTCAGGATTGGTTACCACGAATCACAGTTCAGTGATCAATGGTTCATTCTCAGGCACCCTGAGTGCTGCTTGCATATTCTCCCCAAGCCAGTTTCCTCCCACACCCCAGGAACAAAGATGCTAAATTGATTTGATTCAAAATTCTCTCTGGCGGTGTGCGCAAGCTTGTTTTCTGATACTATTTTCCCTGTTATTGGTTGGGATGATATCGTTGAAATTCATTCATCATCCATACCGCGCATCCTCCCAAGGGTCGTGGGGTTACTGGAGCATATCTCAGATGACTACGAGTGAAAGGCAGACTATACCCTAGACTGGTCGCCAGTCAGCCGTAGGAAATAAATTCCGAGTGTCGCGCACTGCCCATAGTTTGCTCGAACAGACTCACCCCAGCGACCATTTTGAGGATAAGCAATGCGGAATTGGATGAAAGAATGAAAGTTATTAGCTTTTTAATCACTATGCTTGCATGTAGAATCGAGAAGTTTAAATGTAAAATATTTACCATTCAGTAGGTGCTTGAGATCCAATGTTAATGGAAATATAGATGCTTATGTGTAGGGTTGTCTTTCTCTTTCATTCATTCATTTTCCATACCGCCATAAGGTTGTGGGAGTGCTGGAGCCCATCACAGCCAACTATGGGCATCAGGCAGGACACCTTGAATTGCTGGCCAGCCAATCAACAAATCAACGGGCACAACCAATATTGCTCACACCCAAACTAGGGACATTTTAGAGGGTACAACCAGCCTACCATGCATATTTTAGGATGTGGGAGGAAACGGACGACACGGAAAAAGCCCACGCAATCCCGGGGAGCTCATGCAAACTCTAGACAGGAAGGTTCGAGCATGGGATTGAACTCTCAAACTCAGAACGCTAAGACCAATGCACTAACCCGGGGGTCTCAAACTCGCGGCCCCCGGGACGATAATTTGCGGCCCCCGTATTAATATGAAAGATTAATGTTCGTGCGGCCCGCAAGATTGATATGAATGACACTTGTTGTGTTCGGAGCTGAATGAACCAATCACGGTGAGGTATACGGCTCTGGAGGATGGGACATCGGCCGGGCTGTCCAGTGCCTCGCTCACTCACTCATTCATTCCTCCAATCAGCTGGGCGGAGGAGAAGCCGTGAAGCCGATCACTCCGCTCGGCGCGCACAGTCCTCCGCTGCTCTCAGCATAGAACTGAATGAGAAGCTATGATCCGTGATCCAGCCTGTGTCTGTGTCTGTAGCCATCTCCGCGAGTGAAACTGAAACTTAACAGTAAGTGCGTTAACATGACACTTGAAATTCTGAGAACTGCCGTAATCCAATACGATCGGAGAGCGGAAGTGCACATGCGCCACAGACCCGCGCGACTAAAAGTTAAAGTTCCACCCGAGACTCATTCCAAGTGGAAACACATATTACAGAGCCCCAGAGATGTCTCTTTCAAAGCCTGCCGTGAAGAGAAAGGTCGGTGATGAGCACAGACAGTTTCAAGAAAAGTGGGGAGTGCAATGTATCTTTGTTGAGCACAGGGATACCCCGACGTGTCTCATTTGCACTGAAAAAGTTGCGGTGCACAAGGAATACAATTTGAAACGTTATTATACTACGAGACATGCTGAGGAGTACGAAAAATACCAGGGAGATGAGAGAGCCAACCAGGTTGCCGGTCTTAAAACACGTCTTCTGAGGCAACAGGATTTCTTCAAGAAGGCTACCAAAGACAGTAATGCAGCAGTCGAAGCTAGCTACGCCGTTTGTGAGTTGATTGCTAAAGCAGGAAAGCCATTCACAGAAGGTGAATTTATCAAAAAGTGCATATTATTATTATGTGAGAAAGCTCAATGTTTCAGTGTATATTCAGTGGCTCTTGATGAGACCACAGACATCACAGACACTGCCCAGCTCGCAATATATGTCCGTGGTGTTGATGACAGTTTTGAAGTGATGGAGGAGTTGCTCACAGTAATTCCAATGCATGGCCAGACCACCGCTAAGGAAATATTTCACCAGCTGTGTGATGCCATTGAGAATGGCGGTTTGGCATGGAAGAGCTTTGTTGGAATAACAACCGAAGGAGCCCCATCAATGACAGGGAGGAAGAATGGACTGGTAGCACTTGTTCAAAAAAAACTGGAAGAGGAGGGTGTGGAGGAGGCCATAGCTCTGCACTGCATTATCCATCAGCAGGCCCTTTGCAGCAGATACCCTGAAGTTTGACAATGTGATGTCTTTCGTTGTGAAATGCATCAACCAAATCAGATCCAGGGGCTTAAAGCACAGAAGGTTCCGTGCTTTTTTAGAGGAAATTGAGTCAGAATATGGGGATGTGCTCTACTTCACTGAGGTACGTTGGCTCAGCAGGGGAAACGTGTTGAAGAGATTTTTTGAGTTGAGAGCAGAAGTAAAAGACTTCATGGAGATAGACGGGGTTGCTGTTCCTGTGCTAAGTGATCCCAAATGGCTCATGGACTTGGCTTTTCTTGTTGATATCACACATGAGCTTAATGTACTGAACAAGAAGCTACAAGGCCAGCTTGTCAGTGCTGCCTATGACAACGTGAGAGCATTCTGCACTAAACTTGTGTTATGGAAAGCCCAGCTCTCTCAGACAAACCTTTGCCATTTCCCAGCATGCAAGGCTCTCGTGGATGCAGGCACACCATTCAGTGGTGAGAAGTATGTTGAGGCCATTTCGAAGCTACAGGAGGAATTTGATCACAGATTTGCAGACTTCAAGACACACAAAGCCACATTTCAAATTTTTGCGAACCCCTTCTCCTTTGATGTGCAAGATGCCCCTCCTGAGCTTCAAATGGAGCTCATTGACCTGCAGTGCAACTCTGCACTCAAAGCCAAGTTCAGGGAGGTGAGTGGAGAAGCAGACAAGCTTGGGCAATTTTTGAGAGAGTTGACCCCCAGCTTCCCTGAACTTTCCCGAATGTTCAAGCGGACCATGTGCCTTTTTGGGAGCACATACTTGTGTGAGAAGCTCTTCTCCACCTTGAACTTCAATAAGTCCAAGTACAGGTCCAGACTTACTGATGAGCATCTTCAAGCTCTACTGAGGGTCTCCACTGCTTCCTCCCTCAAGCCAAATGTGACTCAGCTATGTGAGAAGAAGCGCTGCCAGGTCTCTAGCAGCAAGGAGTAGGCAAGAGAAGCCATGTTCAGAATATTTCATCTTCAATGTTCCATTCAAGTTCAGAAAGTTAAAGGTTAAAGAGCTGTTAATACAGACATTTGAAACGGAATAAAAATAATTCATTTTCTCTACTTAGCCAGCCAGTGTATATCTACTGTATGCTCATTATTATTATTTTATTTTTGTATTACTGATTGATTTATTTTTTATTCATCTTTAAGTTAATTTATTTAATTCATTATTTTTTGTTAAAAAATAAAGATATTTGATAACATTGGAATGTTTTATCAGCGCTTTTCTTGTGGAAATCCTGATGCGGCCCAGTCTCACCCAGACTCGGCCTCTAGCGGCCCCCAGGTAAGTTGAGTTTGAGACCCCTGCACTAACCGATTGGAATTTGATTTTTTACAAATTCTTGCAGTGGAGGAAAAGCATTGTGATTGAAGATTTTGTAAACCAAGATGGAATCAGCATATTTAACAGTATTGTACTAATTCAGGTTTTTTTTTAAATGTTATTAATTTTTTTAAATATATTTGACATTGTTGATTTTATCTTGTCTTAACGATTTTTTTTATATCAACCTACACAAGGGACTAAAGATGGAAAGTATCTGTGGCTATGATCTTACATATTTACATGTATATGTTCATTAATATGTATTGTCCCTTTATTAAACAAATCAAACTCAAATACAAATTTGTACACTTATCACACTCTTTCAGCTAGATTTTTGACACTCTAATACCTGTTAGCCCGCCTTTAAAAGTACACCTCCACTCTATGTATTATCATGAATCAGATACATCTGTCTGAGGTTGTTAGCTGCACAAGACAACTGTCCACGCCATACAATCAGTAAGACTCAAACTTGTAACATGGCCAAAAACAAAGAGCTGTCCAAAGACATTCATTTATTCATTTTCTGAACCGCAAACACTCGCAAGGGTCGCGGGAGATGCTGGAACCTATCTCATCGGACAGTCAGTTATTAAAGAAATCAATCAAACTCAAACTCAAACACCAAGCTGTCCAGTAGTTTAATAACGATCCTGATTATTTGATTCAGGTGCATTGGTGGAGTGAGACATGGACTGGATAGGCACCCTTGAGGACCAGATTTGGACACACCTTCCATACAACATCAGGTGGCTGTCCAAAGACACCAGAGACAAAATTGTACACCTCCACAAGGCTGCAAAGGGTGACGGAGAAATTTCCAAGCAACTTGATAAAAAGGTCCTCTGTTTAAACATTCATTAATTTTCTGGTTTGCTTATCCTCAAAAGGGTCGTGGTGGAGATGGGGCCTACTTCAGCTTAGTTCAGGCATTAAGCAGGGTACACCCTTGAATCAGTGGCTACCCAATCACATGGCACAAATAGACCACAAATCATTCACACTCATAAGTAAGGGCAATTTAAAATGTTCAACCAGCCTACCCTGCATGATTTTGGAATGTGCAAGAAAACCATAGTACCCACAAAATACCCAAGCAAGCCCAGGGAGAATAAATACATAAACTACACACAGTGATGACTGACTAGGAATCGAACCTTCTTCCCCAGAACTGCGAGGTCGACGTGCTAACCACTCTCCACCAGGCCATATTATATACTGTGATCCTTCATCACCTTGCAGTGGAATATAATTAAAAATTACAAACCTAACAGCTCATCAAAATTGGTATAGGTTTGCGTAATCGATCAGCTGCTTTCTTTTAATTTTCCAAAATCAACGACTACACAATGATGCTTACATCTTTGACAAGAAGACCTTCATTATATAATATTGTGGGGTTTTGTTAGGTCTTTGGCAAGACGTTGAGGCGAGGAAACGAAGAAAAGGACCATATCGCAGGGAAGCAGGCGATGACGGGGGAAGTGGTGCTCAAACGAAAACTTTAATAACTAAGGCACGGGGCAAGGAAAGTAACATAGGACTTGGCGAGAAATAACGAAAATCAAACCCAACTAGGGAATACACGGGGAAGCGAGGAACGAGACAACGTAGACACATGGCATGGCAAATAAAGTAGACCATCCGACCAATGAAATAACTATTGGTGGGGTTTAAATAGACAAAACAGGAACTAATTCTAAATGGCGCGTAGCTGCGTGAGAGCAACAGCAAGACAGGAGGGACAAACAAGAGTAGGGAAACGAACATAAGAACACAGGGAGAAAGCAACGGAAAAACAATAACAAGCCAATCCTAACAGGTTTTTTGTTGTTGTTATTTGTTTTTATTTATTTATTTTTATTCTTATGTCTTTAGTGGTGTAGCAGGCAACATGGGATCATTTCCTACACAATTGCAGTATGACTATGTGAATGGTTGGCTGTCTTGGTGTGTGCCCTACAACAGACTGACAACCTTTTTAGGGTATAGTCTGCCTTCTGCCAGAAATCTACTGGGATATAGTAGTCCATCAGCCCATGACCCTGACAATGATACGCAATATTGAAAATGGGTGGATAATTCTTCTGCTGCCCCTCAGGTATGTTAATTTTTTTCTTCCTATTAAGATAGCATATTTACAACAAGACAAAATGAGTGACAAACTTTAAAATTAAAAATAAAGAAAAAAATGGCCTTTAAAATAACAGAAATGTAACAGTATGCATATTGACAGACTAGGCATGACAATGAATATGAATATTTTATTTCCCTGTCATCAAGAGACCTTTTGAGACTTCAGAAAATGTTCTGAATTTGTTTCATCTGCTAATCCCAAAAGGCCCGACAGGTTGATATGTAAAAAAATGAGTTCTCTCATTCATTTATTCAATAATTCATTCATCTTCTATCCGACCCATCCTCAAAAGGGTTGCGGGGGTTGCTGGAGCCTAACCCACCTGACTTCGGGCGAAAGGCAGACTACATCCTAGACTGGTCGCCAGTCAGTCATAGGGCACACAGAGAGACAGACAACCACTCACATTGCCACCAAGAGTGAATCGAACCAAAGTCAGGAGGTACAACTACTTTACTATCAAGTGGCCTGAGCTGTATGAGTAATTTTTATATCTATATAATCATTATTTCAAATTTGGGGTAGTTTTGCTGAAAATGATTTAATGAATCCTCAACATTATGAAAAACAGCAGCCCTGTTTTAATCATTGTCAAAAGCCTAAGGAAAATGTAATGTTTTATGGTGCAGCCCTGAAGGTGTAAGGAACGGGAAGGTTTGTATTGGCTGGTGTCTGAAGATTTAAAACATTAAAAATAATGGTTATATTCCATTACAATTAAAATAAATTAAAATGAGGGGATTAGTGCCATTGGTTTGAATTGCTGCAGGAATGAGTTGGCAACAAAGCTGTGGAGTAAATTGCACTAGTATGTTGAGAATTATATTAAAATGCAAATGTAAATCTGTTATAATTCTTCAAAAATCAATTATCCCCTACAGTCATGTGTCAGAATGGTTAATGGAAAAATATCCCAGGGGCATGCAGGGTCTTTTTTCTCTTCTGAAGTAGTTGGAAACAACCAGACCTAGGGACAAACTGGATTGCTCAATCAGCCTGCCATACATGCTTTTGGAATGCCGGGAAAAGGCTGAAGTACAGAGAGCAATGAGGCAAACGTGTAAACTGCACACAGGTAGGTCAGAGCTCGGGATTTAACCCATGACTCAGAAATCAGAGGATATGCTAACCACTCTTCCACCAGCAGGTTGAAAAAAACCTCAAGAAAAAAATTGAGACAAAAAGTTACCACTAATAAAACTCGTAAAATAAATACCTAATTATTTTCTTCAGGAAATAATGAATATAAAGAATTAACAATAGTAATATGCAATATATTATTCACAAAATTGACTAACCCAAACACTGACACTAATGTTACCTACTCATAGCCCACCATCGCAGTCTGTGTGGGTGGGTACATAATGGCGTTCTCTTCACTTTGCCGCAATATCATCGTCCGCTTGCCCTACAGCACAAGTGCCTAACCAATCGATGGTGGTCTACTGATAGACCGCCATTGACTGATCCAAAGTCAACCATGAAGTGTAAGGAAAAAAACGTTTTTTATAACATGAAAGTCAGTCCTAACAATTGAGAAACATTGATGGTGCATTTAGCTCATTGTTAAGCCTGTTCTCAATGAGCAGTGCCTGGTGCTGCTGTGGACGCTCCCCATATTGGTTGTCCTAAGTTATTAAATACTCACTTTCCTAACTGATGAGTTGTTCTCCCCGGGCCCACGAGGGTTTTCTCTGGGTACTCCGGTTTCCTTCCACATTCCAACGACATGCATGGTAGGCTGATTGGACACTCTAAATTGCCCCTAGGTATGGGTGTGAGCATGAATGGTTGTTTGTCTCCTTGTGCCATGCGATTGGCCTGCCACTAATTCAGGGTGTCCCGTCTCGTGCCCAAAGGCAGCTCGGATAGGCTCCAGCACCCACCCCACGCGACCCTAGTGAGGATAAAGCGGTTCAGAAAATGAAATGAAAAAAATGTTGGTGGATACAAGATGGTGGCGCGCACGAATGCAGCGGCTCTTTGCTCTCCAGTTTGGTATTTTGTTTTCTCAGTCTTATCGTTATTTATGAACATCTGCAAGGCAAACATTTTCTACAGTCGCCAGGATTTAATAACGTTGCGTATACACAACGACTGGTGCTGCAACAGTAAGATCATTAACACTCACTGTTCAGAGCTCTTGGCAGTTCTGTGCAGGCCCTTCTATCTACCTAGGGAGCTAACGGTAGTCATTGTAATGTCTGTTTACATCCCACCGGATGCTAACGTTAGCACGGCAGTTAGCCTCCTGCTAGCGACTGTAAACAAACAGCAGCTTGACCACCCCGATGGAGTCCTTATTGTCGCCGGTCACTTCAACAAAGCATGTTTGAAGACTGTTCTGCCTAAGTTTATCCAGTATGTGAAGTGTCACACCAGAGGAAATAAAATTCTAGTCTAGACCAGGGTTGGGCAAACTTTTAGGCCCGGGGGCCACATTGACTTTAAAAATTTGACAGGCGGGCCGGGTCAGCACAAGATACGATACATATAATAACTGCATCCGTTAACAGTACACATGAAACATAAACAGAAAAAAAGGACTAAAGTATGAACATACTCATCACTCATCTGGGATTTATGGGGTGCTTTCTTGGTTTTCATCAGACTAAAGGTCTGTTCACACACATATGTAGAGCCAAATAACACCAGAATCCTCTGTGGCATCTTCTGGATGTTTGGAAATTTGGCTGCACTTAATGAAGCCTAAAACTCAGAGACTTTCAGGGAGTTGAACTTGTCACATTGGAGATCAATCAGTTCCAACTGCAACTCCTGTGGAACCGTTTCCGGGTGTTGTGGGAAAGGAAATGACACAAGCTGTCAATTTTTCCAAAATCACAAAACTGATGGCAGAATTGCTCATGCAGGTCATCCAATGATTTCCTGTATTTTGACCGCAAAAAAAATTTAAAAAAAAAAAAAAAAAAAAAAAAAAAATATATATATATATATATATATATATATATATATATATATATATATATATATATATATATATATATATATATATATATATATATATATATATATATATATATATATACAGACGCTCCCCTACTTACGAACATTCAACTTACGAACAACGGTACATACGAACATGTCTGCAAATTGCGTTTAAGTCAAAAAATGTTCGCAAGTCCAATTTTGTATTTCGCCCCTTTTTCGGAGTAGTACTTCTTTCCGCCGCTAATACCGACGCCTGGCGCTGTGAGAGCTCAGCTCACCCAGCATCTACCTTCTTCTTCGTTGCAATGCGGAAGTGCGTGAATGTATCTCCAGTGTGCAAAGAACCTTTTTCATTTGTATCATTAAATATCTCATGCATCCAATATTGAATATGGTTGGTAAAAAGCTAAAGGCTTCTATTGAGGGAGTTGCAAGGAAGAGGCAAGCCATTTCATTTGAAACGAGTGGCAATAATAACGAAGCTTGATGCGCGTGAGAGTGGTGAGCGTTGCACATTCAGTACCATTTATAAACAGAAAGATCGAGCAGCAGGACCCAAATATTGACGTTGCACAAAGTTTGCAAATCACTTGAATGATGCCATACAGTGCTACTGCATCATTTATGATGAAAAAAAGAAGAAAACTGTGCAATCGTCATTAGGTCGCTTCTTTTGGCCAGTTTCTAATACATAAATCTCTCTCTCTCTCTCTACAGCACTGTACATATTCTCTCCATTTTATTAAATGTTTTTTTTCAGTACAAACCAATGCGTGTTACTTATACAAGCCTTAAACATACAAATGCACTTGTATAAACCTTCAATATACTTATATCGGCCTTAAACATAAATTATAATACAAAATATAGCACTGAATCAACTTACAAACAAATTCAACTTATGAACAATCGCTCGGAACCAATTGCGTTTGTAAGTAGGGGAGCGTCTGTATATATATATATATATAATAATTTGGACAACGTCGGCGGGCCGGATTAAAAGGCCTAACGAGCCGTAAATGGCCCGCGGGCCGTAGTTTGCCCATGTCTGGTTTAGCTGTTTGTACATAGAATTGAGGTGGCAATACCTGTGCCTCTAAAGTTTTTTAGTAGCAGTCAATTTATATCGTATTCCGTTCGACTTTTGCCCATTCCATTTATTCTTAGACAACCTGTCTACTTAAAGCATTACTCAGAGGTTGATATCTCATAATTTGTAAGTGCTATTTTTGACCATAATTCCAGCACTTGTTTCATACCATGAAAGCCCCCTCCCCAGATTTTGGGCCTCCAGAATGGGATTCACATTCCCCAAATATTCCAGAACTCACGCGCCAACGCATTCTGTCAAAAACCAAAGCGACAAACACAAATAATCTGTTTCTTAGCCAGATTTTGGAGCTTGGACAATTGTCCATTTCCCACTTATCTAAGCTTGTCCTTGCCAATCGTTATCTCTGTAACATTTAGGTGCATTAACCCCATAATTGCAATGCTGTAAGTTTTAAGCTAAAGTTCTCTTAATTTGTATGTCCAATGTCATTTGGTTGTATCAATTGATCAATGCTTATCCAATCTGTAATATCCTAATAGTCATCAACATGACCCATGCGAAAGCATTTTTCACCCACTCAGGACAAACAGGGAATGTCTTTTGTCCACTTAAAAACACTCCCTGTTTCTTCAGTCCTAGGGAAACTATGCCTATCATAAACCAATTATTTTATCTAAACCAGCCAGGTACAATTTACCTAATAATTTGGACGAATGCCATGCATTTTCTCATGCCATTTCTGCATTGTTAATTTCATGTCTGATATCATTAACAACCAAATAACACTTAATACCTAAGATCTAATTCACAAATCACCCCATTCGATGTTTACTTAAGCTAAGAGCTATCTTCTGTAGCTCCCTGTTACCACAATAAAAACTTACAATCATTAAATTAGAGAAATCAACCTTTTACTAGGCATTTCCTAATTACAATTTTCAATGTTTAATAAAGGACCCACAAATTGTCACCAATTTGCCATAATATGGTAAATTTTCTCATCCCTTTTTCTTTAACCAGCAAATCTCTTATGTTAAAGTATTTTGAACAAACCAACCATTCAAAAACAGTATTAATATTATTTTATCGTCCAAAAGCTCGTTTTCTTTAATTCAGAGCCCTTCGAAATCCACAAATTGGTAAAAAATGGCTATCTTGCTCTATTCCCAATTCCAAAACTTTTACCAAAATCAATCTTTACCAAACAGATTTTTGTTATCACCTTGAAAGACATTTTTGTTTATATATCCAACCATATCACAATATTTTGCCAAGCCCCCATAATCAAAATATGCTGCAAGCATAACTATATGACTGCATATAATCAAGTTTCTGTTTCTAACACCGTCCAATCGGTGGCCCCGCGGGTCGTATGTTTCAAAACACTCCGCGTTCCAATCAAATCAGCAGCCGCAGCAAACTGAGCGCTTCTCCCCGCAGTCGGCGCATTATTTGGCAAGTCTAGCGTATGATAAAAACACAGGTTGGCATCCCTGCAAAACATTTAATTCAGTGGTCTCAAACTCGCGGCCCGCGGGCCAACTGCGGCCCCCGGGACAATAATTTGCGCCCCCCGTCTTAATATGAAAGATTAATGTTTGTGCGGCCCGCAAGATTGATAGAATGGCTCTTGTTGTGTTCGGAGCTGAATGAACCAATCACGGTGAGGTATACGGCTCTGGAGGGCGGGACATCGGCCGGGCTGTCCAGTGCTTCGCTCACTCACTCATTCATTCCTCCAATCAGCTGGGCGGAGGAGAAGCCGTGAAGCCGATCACTCCGCTCGGCGCGCACAGTCCTCCGCTGCTCTCAGCATAGAACTGAATGAGGCGCTTTGATCCGTGATCCAGCCTGTGTCTGTGTATGTAGCCATTTCCGTGAGTGAAACTGAAACTTAACAGTAAGTGCGTTAACATGACACATGAGAAATTCAGAGAACTGCCGTAATCCAATACGATCGGAGAGCGAAAGTGCACATGCGCCACAGACCCGCGCGGCTGTTAAAGGGTTAAAGTTTAAGTTCAACCCGAGACTCATTCCAAGTGGAAACACATATTACAGAGCCCCAGAGATGTCTCTTTCAAAGCCTGCCGTGAAGAGAAAGGTCGGTGATGAGCACAGACAGTTTCAAGAAAAGTGGGGAGTGCAATATTTATTTGTTGAGCACAGGGGCACCCCGACGTGTCTCATTTGCACTGAAAAAGTTGTGGTGCACAAGGAATACAACTTGAAACGTCATTATACTATGAGACATGCTGAGGAGTACGAAAAATACCAGGGAGATGAGAAAGCCAACCAGGTTGCCAGTCTTAAAACACGTCTTCTGAGGCAACAGGATTTCTTCAAGAAGGCTACCAAAGACAGTAATGCAGCAGTCGAAGCTAGCTACACCGTTTGTGAGTTCATTGCTAAAGCAGGAAAGCCATTCACAGAAGGTGAATTTATCAAAAAGTGCATATTACAGGCTGCACATTTTGTCTGTCCAGAAAAGAAAAGTCAGTTCAAACACATCAGCCTTTCTGCCAACACCGTGGCAGAGCGCATTTCTGACCTGTCAAGTGACATTTATGATCAACTGTGTGAGAAAGCACAATGTTTCAGTGTATATTCAGTGGCTCCTGATGAGACCACAGACATCGCAGACACTGCCCAGCTCGGAATATGTCCGTGGTGTTGATGACAATTTTGAAGTGATGGAGGAGTTGCTCACAGTAATTCCAATGCATGGCACACCACCGCTAAGGAAATATTTCACCAGCTGTGTGATGCCATTGAGAATGCCAGTTTGCCATGGAAGAGCTTTGTTGGAATAACAACCGATGGAGCCCCATCAATGACAGGGAGGAAGAATGGACTGGTAGAACTTGTTAAAAAAAACTGGAAGAGTAGGTTGTGGAGGAGGCCATAGCTCTGCACTGCATTATCCATCAGCAGGCCCTTTGCAGCAGATGCCTGAAGTTTAACAATGTGATGTCTGTCGTTTTGAAATGCATCAACCAAATCAGATCCAGGGGCTTAAAGCACAGAAGGTTCCATGCTTTTTTAGAGGAAATGGAGTCAGAATATGGGGATGTGCTCTACTTCACTGAGGTTTATTTCAATATTTTTTGTTAAAAAATAAAGATATTTGATAACGTTGGAATGTTTTATCAGCGCTTTTCTTGTGGAAATCCTGATGCGGCCTAGTCTCACCCAGACTACCTCTTGCGGCCCCCAGCTAAATTGTGTTTGAGACCCCTGATTTAATTGGTCGTTTTGTATTTCTTTTTGTCTTTTAACCAACATATTCCCGCTAGCGGACGGGATCAAAGCCAGGCTAAGCTGCAATAGGCCATCTCATCCCAGTAAATTGACAGGACATTTAGGTACTATTAACACAGATATTTTACACGTCTCTCCATTCGGATCTCTTATCCAAACCGGAATTGTTTCCGAAATGACAGTATCCTGACCACCTGCCGTTGTCACAAAGATCTTCCGCCTTGTACGCCTAGCACCTGGAATATCCATTTTAATTGCCATTTTACAATCTCCAGTATCACACAAAAATTCCAATTGAATTCCTTTCATGAAAAATGTGATCCCTGGTTTAATCAAATCAAATGCCAGTGTTTCCATTAAATTTAGCTCAACATCCTCATATTCAAAATCCTCATTCAAATCATTTTGAGCAGGCATGCCGGTTAGTCATGCCGATTAGGCCTTGTTTTAGAGACCCTCTTGTCCGGGTAATCACGCAATATATGCCCGAATTTTCCACAAATCCAGCACGCAGCATTTTTGAAAACTCGATTTCTGTTTAACCTCCTCATTTGTTTTCTCCCAATCTCTTGGCTAACATTCCTATGCTCTCGCCACCTATCTCGGTAAATATTTTCCCCGTCAGCCAAGGAGGCCCCGCAATTCTTTTTATTTTTACACAACGGACCCGTCTTATCACCCTTCAATCTGTGGAACAAGCCGTCTCGCTTTTATCTACATTCACATATTATATATAGATTACCCCTATGCGTAGTGCGTATTTTATCCTGCAGGTCTATTATTTTATGCATATTAAGTTGGCAAGCAAACCCATATTTGTTTATCCATAAGTTTAGGTGTTAAACCCTTGACGCGCTTTGATTTTCAACAAATTTCCAATCTCTACACGGCAGACGCTGTTTTGGATCGTCATCTCTAGCCGCCTTGTAATTTGAGCTCCCCATTTTGAAGGGAGTTGGTGTGCAATTAGCTAGTAACTTTCTTTTCCGCCTTTTGTTATCACTACACACAACACACAAGTATACTCTCCCGTCTGGTATACTTTCGGAGTTTAAGTACTTTTCCGGACCACAGTACAGGACAGCGACGCCCTATGTTTTATAGACCCATGCTCTGTCTCTTCACCTGTTAGGGACTAGTATTCACAGGGTTTTATTGTCGCCGTCCCCAGTACGCAAGTCTCATTTCTCAAAATGGACCTTCACATGCAATGCCCCTTCGCGCATTTGGCAACCGTCAACAATTGCAAACATTCATGTGGCTCACCAGAGATGTCATCAGATGTCTCTTTCAGTAGGATTAGTCTTCAATCGTCATGAATCCAGGTGCTCCGCCAAAAATCCTGCCCGTAAAGGGTTTTAGACGTCGTGGCCACGGTCTTTCCCAGGGATGTCTTCCAAGCGCCCGGACTCCTTCGGTATGTTGACTCCCAGGCTCGAAGGACCAAAAATGATAGGTTCACCAATAGGTATTCCCAAATTCACCTTTCAACAAAAGAGGCATCTGACTCATAGCTGGGTTTCTTGCAAGAGAGAATCGATCCTGACGCGTCTCTTTCCCAGATCATTCTGCCCACTCGATGTCTCTCTTGCTAATTTATTCAAAAGATTTACAACATTCATCTCAGTTCTCAAAACAATTGTAGGTCTGTCGAATCTTCCCTACGGAGTGCTGTGGACAACACTGTCAGAAGTCAAAACAATTTACAGTTCTCCAATCTTTGGTGTGAGCGACCGTGTGAGAGGTCAATGTTTCTCAAAACAATTGTTGAATGTCCTCCGGATCCCAAGGGAACTCGATGTTTCGGTGTGAACAATTGTTTTGAGAAGTCCATGTGCAAGGGGAGTGACCTTCCCGTTGTTTATCACGGTTGCAAGCAGATGTTCTAAAAATGACTTTTTTAATGTTAATAAGTTTCATTGCAAGCACATATATAATGATTATATTTCTAACATAAAGCAAAGCGTTCTTTATTTCAGGCAAATTTATAATAGAAACAACCCTAACAGTATGGGTTGGCTGAACAAATTGCAGCAGGTTGGGAGTCTATTTTTCTTTGGGTTACTCCAAATAAAATATGGATAGGATAAACGACATCCATTACAATGTCCAAAAACTTGGAAATTATACAGAGCAGGGATTTGTAGCAATGAAGGAATAGATGGGAGCCACCAGTCTCATGTCTTTCTAGGATCACAAAGCGCTTGTTAGGCTTCTGGCGGAGCAAGGAGGCGTGTGCAATGTTTGGAGATCAATGTTGCACCTTTATTCCCAACGCAGAGTCACCCGATGGGTCCCTAACCAGGGCCGATGAAGGCTTGCTGACCCTGAACCAGAATATGAAGAGGCGGACAATTCCACTACAGAATTGTAGTGGAAATATCCGCCTGGACAGACTGGTGGGATAAGACCTTCACTGTGGTGAACTAAATGGCTGTTTTGGCTACTACTTTGACATTTTGTGGGCGTTGTCTTATCCCCGCTTATGCATTTTGTTAAATTGACTTATAACCACGCAAATACGCCTAAAAATTCCAAATTGCAAGTATTGTATCCATTTTTTACACAGCCTACTGGTGAGGGCATTGATGTCCATGACTATGATGAATATGAAAGTGAATTGGACAAGATTCATATTGTTCTTCCTTTTTCAGACCTGATCTGGAAGTAAGGGGGATATGGGTAAAGAGCAGACCTGCACATTCCCTCCCGGATTTTATTTCATATTACAGTAATACCTCGACATACGAGCAATTTGAGATACGAGTAAATTTTTGAGCAAATATTTATCTTGAGTTACGAGTAAATCGACATATGAGCTCAGTCCCAGACAAATTAAGCTCGAGGTACCACTGTATTATACATTTGCTTGCAACAAAGTAAATGCTTTACACCTGATAGCCTTAGTTAGTCTGAATAAAGAGGAGCAAGAACAGACTGGACTCCTAAATTTTGCCTTTTGCTACTAAAGTTTACTCCTGGAAGTCTAAAGAAACAGGATCCATCCGGTAGACTGACGATGGGAAGAGGTGGAGCGAGCGCCCAACTCCAACATGTGGCGTGACGAGCCACCATCTCAGGACGACGGTAGACTCCAGGCGCCAGACGTGATTGCGAAGGACGGCGGATGTCCATCACTGTACTATGCTCAAGCTTTAAAAGACGCCAAGTTTTTCAATACAGTAGGTATTGCTTCTTGTCTGCAACCAGAGCGTGTTGTGCATTTTCCCACTCCATTACCATCACCTCTCGAGAGACTGTATAGGGTGAGACGCCTTGCTACTACCTAGCAGGACTATCCGGACGATCGTTTGACGGGCCAGCCATGCGCCTCCTCGCGGGTCGGACCGGACGATTCCCAGACCGGCCAGCCCACCGTGTCCTCAAGGGCCAGACCGGACAACCGACGGACCAGCCAGTCCGATGCCTCCTAAAGGGCCGCACCAGATGACCGCCGGTCAGCCCGCCGCTTCCCTCGCGGGCCGGACCGATGAGCCCCGGACCGGCCAGCCCGCCGCCTCCTCACGGCCTGGACAGGATGACCGCCGTATCGGTTGTAATATGCTTCAAAGCCCTACCACCTAGGTTTTTTCTTTATGGACATTCGGTTTTGGAACATCTGGGATTCGTCCCTGAGGGAGGGATTACTTTTAGGGTTAGTTAGGTTGTTGGTTGGTTTTTGGAATATATTTTTCCCTGTGTCCTCATCCTTCTCAATCTGAAGCAGTAAGTGATTACCGGTGATAACGATAATAATTGAGCCTTTAGGACTGTAAATTTGTCGCAGTCGATGCCTTGAAGTCTTAGTTGCACTTCAAAGGTGATTGTCTAATTTCTGCAAGTATATGTGTCCCTACTTCTGCCGCACTGCTGTAAATCACTGTCCACTCTTTAGATTCCTGGTGGGGAGCACAAACAAAGTTCTCTACAAAGCTTCACAAGTTTTGTACCCTTGTTTGTCACTGACTTTGAGTTTGTCACGTCTATCGTCGACGCCGAGTCAAACAAACATGAATTACGACCCAATCGCAGGGAAGCAGGCAAGGAGAGGGAAGTGGAGCTCAAACGAAAACTTTTATAACTTAGGCAGGATCTTTAAAAAATAACGACTTAGAAATCAAATCACAGAATCAAACTTGACGGGAGGACATGGGGAAACGAGGAACAGGAAGAATGGCATGGCAACTTGGCATCGTACAAAACGAAGCAGACGATCCGACACTGGCAAAACAATTTGTGGGGTTTAAATAGACAAAACAGGAACTAATTCTCAATGACGCACAGCTGCACGAGCGGAACGGGAAGTCAGGAGGGACAATCAAAAGTGGGAAAGCGAACATAAGAACAGGGAGAACACAATTAAATAACAATATCAACCCAGACTTAAGTTTTTTGTGAACTGTGAATGTTATGTATTGGGTTTAACGCTAACAGCAAACTCATTGATTTATTAAAGTTCATATGATTCATCATCAATTTAGGTTAGGTTAGAAATTTATTTCATCCCGTATTCGGGAAATTTATTGGTTGCAGTAGCAACACAGACACAAGACATACAAGACATTGTAGACCTAGGTAAGAAACTGGAGCCACACACAAGAAGTGCACAAGGTGGGGACCTTCTGCAGACTGAGACTGAGGTTACCACACAGTCCCTCAGTAGTCTGGAGGGTTTAAAGATGATCTCCCTTGCATAGATCCTCCTTAGTTGTCCTATCACCTAATCAGCAGCAGCGGAGAAGCCGGTGGGGGGCTTCAAAGCCCACAAGCAGCCCAGCAAGCACCGTTAGCTCCTCCACCTGACCGGGTAGAGATCTCACGCTCCGTTAACAATGATAGAATGTTCGGTCTGGAGCATTGCCTCTTCTCCTGGCACTTTCGTCCACTGCTTACAGCTGATCCTGCGTACATGACAGCGGAGGCACGGCTGAACGGCTCCAAAGACGTCTAGGACTAGCCCAAAGAAACCAAGCCACGCGACGGGTGGGGTCGAGTCGCAAAAGTCGCAGAACAACAAAGCAAAAAGCACAAAGTACAAAGCAAAGCAAAGTAAATCAAAAAGCAAAAGCAAATCATTAAGAAATACCAAAACGAAATTTAAAAAAAAGACAGAAAAGCAGCAAAACACAAAACGAACAAGAGCGGACGGAGCTACCGCTACCGGCTGCCACTTGACCGGTGCCATCTTGGTTGCAGTAGCACAGACGGATACAGACACAAGAAAAATATGTTGTAGAGTTGGATAAAACTGGAACCACACACAGGAAGTCTTCCACAAGATGGGGAACTTCTGCAGACTGTGACCGAGGTTGAAAATATGCAGAGTCACTCTTCCAAGAGCTGAAGAATCAACAGTAGCAGAGTATAACTCCTCGACTCCATTTCCGGCCTGGTAAGCGCCGACAGCTCTTCCATCTTATTGGGGAGGGATCTCACTTTCCCCATAATAATAGATGGAATGGTTGGTCTGAAGCGTTGCTTCTTCTCCCGGCACTTTTGTCCAGCTCTGGATTTCCAGCGGCATTGAGGTGTTGCTCCTTCTGCTGCGTATTGTTCACAGCTAATCCCATGTGTATGACAGCGTAGGCATGGCTGAATGGTTCCAAAAAAGAAGTAGCTGAAAGAAGCCAGGCTAACAGAACAAAGAAAGTTGTAAAAACATTAAAGTAAAAAGTATAAAGTACAAAGTAAAGTAAAAAGGAATGTATTAAGAAATATTAAAATGTAATAAATAAAAGATAGAACGGCTGTAAAACACATAAAACAAATAAGAGCGGACAGAGCTACCACCACCGGCTGCCGCCTGACGGCGCCATCTTGGGAAAAAAAGGGGTTGTGTAATTACGTTTTGCTCCGTTTTTCTTTTTCTTCAAGTGTCTAAGCAATAATACTTACTCAGACAATTCACGGATGAAAAAAATAGTATATTCCGGAGTCAAATGAAGAAAGCACAGACAGTGATTACAGTGTGGATTTATCCCTCAAAAAGAATGAAATAAAGTGCACAAGCAAATCTACTATTCAGAGCGAAAGCAAGCCTTCCAATAAGAACCAATTGGTGTCTATTCAACAGTTTAAGGCCAGTAAGAGTACAAACTCTGAAACAAAACAAGACTCGACACCAAGCAATCATGCTCTGGCTTTCTACTTATCTGAAAACCTTTTTTTCTGAGATTAGAATGCTTTTGCAACAATAGACCAAGTGCATTAAAAAGGGTGACTTTGTCGAAAAATTATTTATTTATAACTTGTATTGATGTATCAGATACAACATATTGTGCAGATACTTATTGATTTATCATGTATGTTTAATGTAAATATATTTATAATTTGAGCAGTTTATATTTGGCTGTTATTCTGTTCATTGTCGGTACCAGTTTTGTAACTCATTCGTAACTTGCCTTTCCATTTTAGAGAATGTTGATTCGGAGATGATTTCCCAAGATGGAGAAGGTGTCTCTACATAGCATATATAAGCACTTTATATTTTGCTTTTTTCTGTTGATTGTTAGTTTCATTTTTTAAATCATGTATAACTTTAGACTTTGAATTTTAGAAACTGTTGTTCCTGAGATTTCCCAAGATCAAGAAGGTATATTTGTTATTGCTTTTATTTAGTTAATGAATGTGAATAATTTTATTGATCAGATAGTTTTGTATGACACTGTACTTGAAAAGCACACCATGTAAGCAAGATAACATAAGGCATTGCGGAGGACTTGGCAACTTCCCTGCAAGAATGTAGTTCCACTGTTGACAAAAATAACCATACTAAGCGTGCAAAAAAGAGAAGTTAGTTCGTGCAAAAAATTGAAGCACCATCTCCATCTTTTAAGGTGAATTTGCATTAATTTAAGTACATTCTTTTTCATCATCTTTGAAATCTTATTTTCCTATGCATTTTGTTTCGAAATGCCCAGAAAGTCCTTTTTCAAGCTATTTTAGTTGTTGCTGCTAATTTGAATATTTAATTTTTTACATTTCAAATCTTCACTCTGATTGGCCATCAGGTCTAGTAGGTGTGTCAGTGCGCAACAGTTAATACAAAGAGGTGATGTGCACTTTTATGGATTTTAAATCTGTTTAACAAACAAAAGTGATGGCTATTAAATTACAAACCACATTGATAAGAAAATAACACCCAGTGACCTAATCTGGTTTATGCATGAAACAGTGGGGGAAAAGAAGTATCCTGCAGTCACCTGTAAAACAATAGCAATGCCAAAAAATACTACTATTAATTAACACAATCATTTAGAAATGCTATACATCATGATGCATAGAATTCAGTTGAAGCTGTAAACAACAGGCAATCAGAAAAAAGAAACCTCAACACAGAAAAGACAAAATTACATAAAGATTCCATGTTTATCTTGATTAAAAACAGAAAGTCCAGTGATTACCTCAGTATGAATGTTTGCATGTTTTTAATCCAGCTGCCATTGACCCTGAAAAATAATTTGGAGTAGACTCCCAGAAACATTGCAGCAGCACCACCACATAGCAGAGTTAGTCAGCAACAAACAGAGGTTCGAAATATAGAATGTTTTTGAGTGGTGTGTGTTCTCCATTAACAAAGTGATGGGAGTAAAGTATTGTCTTTGATTTGTCAACTGAAATAGCCTTATTGTCCAGGGTAGTATCTAAGGCACATGAAATTGTGTTTTGAGATTTGTTTTTAGATTATTAAACAGTAGTAGTACATGATGGTAAATACGTGCTGAAAATTAGGGAGGACTTGTAGAGTTTTTCCACAAACCTAAAGCTCTAACGTTATTTTAAAATGAAAATGGAGGTTTAGATTCATCTTTGATGTTTTTACCTACTACTTAGGTAAACAAGCTACAGTGAAAAGAAACTCGACTCTGGAAGAAGTTGCTGCAGTGGAAAGGCATTTGAAAAAAAATATCATGGGAAAAATACCAGGCAAGCAGACTGCCAGCATTGCATAATTGAAGAAAGAGCATCACTTCATACCAGCGTTTGGAAGGCAGTCAAATATTATGTTAAAAACCAAATTACTTCTTGGAAAAGAACGGAATAACTACATTTAAAAAAAATTAAGTTCTTTAAGAAATAAGTGCTTACTTTGTGCGGAGTAGGAATGGTCTTGTGACAGAGTGTGAGAGTGAGTGTGGGAGGGAGACAGAGGAAGGGACATTACCTCAGAAAAAATGGGTCAGAAACTAAAGTGTTGCATTTATGGATATGTATATTTTTTTAAATAGAAAATTAGGTCAAAACAAAAATTATCAAAAAAACCCCATCAAAATTTAGTACAAACTGGTCTTAGTGAGCAGCCTGGTGGGGTTGGATTGGAACTTTATTTCATCCCGTATTCTGGAAATTTCCTTGGTTGCAGTAGCAAGACAGTAGCAAGCACAGATCAAGCCATGCGCCTGGGTGGGGTCGAGTCCCAAAGGTCCCAAAACAACAAAGAAAAAAGCACAATGTAAAAGGCAAAGTATATGGGAAGCATTAAGAAATATTAAAATGCAATTAAAAAAGATAGAAAAGCAGCAAAAACACAAAACGAGCAAGAGCGGACGGAGCTACCGCTACCGGCTGCCACTTGAGCGGCACCATCTTGGTTGAAGTAGCAAAAACAGATACAGACATAAGAAAATGACATTGTAGTGTTGGATAAAACTGGAACCACACGCAAGAAGTCTTCCACAAGGTGGGGAACTTCTGCAGACTGAGACCGAAGTTGAAAATATGCAGAATCATTCTTCCATGCCTGTCCGCACAGTCCCTCAGTAGTCTGGAGCTGAAGAATCAACAGCAACAGAGTACACCTTCAGATACCCCGTTTCCGCCCTGGAAAGCGCCGACAGCTCTTCCCTCTTATCGGGGAGGGATCTCATTTTCTCCATATTAATAGATGGAATGATTGGTCTGAAGCATTGCTTCTTCTCCCGGCACTTTTGTCCAGCTCCGGATTTCCAGCGGCATCAAGGTGTTGCTCTTTCTGCTGCGTATTGTTCACAGCTGATCCCATGTGTATGACAGCGGAGGCATGGCTGAATGGTTCCAAAAAAGAACTAGCAGAAAGAAACCAAGCTAATAGAATAAAGAAAGTTGTAAAAACATTAAAGTAAAAAGTATAAAGTAAAGTAAAAAATAATGTATTAAGAACTATTAAAATGTAATTTAAAAAAGATAGAAAGGCTGTAAAACACCAAAAAACAAATGAGAATAAGAGCGGACAGTGCTACTGCCACCGGCTGCCCCCTGACGGCACCATCTTGAAAAAAAAGAATGGTTAGCACATCCATCTCACAGTTATGATATTCAGGTTTCCATCCCCGGTGGGTTCCGACCTTCCTGTGTGGAGTGTGCATGTTCTCCATGTCAGAGTTTGCTCCCACATCCCCAAAAATCTATGTAGCCTATTTAAATGCTATTTTAAATACTCTAAATTTTCCTTAGGTAAGAGTGTAAATGGTTGTTCGTCTTGTTGTGCCCTGTGATATGCTCGCAACCAATTCAGGGTGTCCCCCACCTAGTGCCCATAGTTGTCTAGGATAGGCTCCATTAACTCTGTGACCCTCGTGAGGATTACTGTAATGAAAAATGAATGGATAATCATCATTTATAATTATCCTATAATGAATTACATAGCGCTTTAGTGATGATAATGAAAATATTTTTTTGAATTTTCCCAAGCAAAAAGTAAACAGGGGCAATTTGTTCTGAAATTATGAAAAAGCTTGAAGAATTCAACACGCAAAACTCAGCAAAATGTCAGTCTGACAATAAAATTTACTATATATTTTATTTATCTTCAACCTTCCTTTTGAGAAAGACAAATGTTGTAGTACATACGTTTTCACAGAGTGGCCTTAAAAACACTCCCTAATTTGAAACAGATATAACATGTTACTTACAAATACTACATTGTTGTTTTTAATTAATTATCCTGGGGTACACAATTCATATTTTATATTTTATGTCTGTCAACTGAATTAAAATATTTGTGGTGGGAAGAATCTAAAACTGTTCCAGTTTTGCTTTTTCATGACAAGTACTATAACCATAGACCCCTGTTTCTTTGAAACAATGGGTTAATACTGTAATTAAAATGCTTCTTTCAAATATATATAAAAATATATAAATAGAAAAAACAAGCATGGCAATGATTATGTATTTTTATAGATTTATTTATTTTCACAAAGTAAATATATGACATTCTAGAAAAAAAAGACTGAAATGACTTCAAGATTTTTAACGCAATTTGGACAGCTAAACTTTAATTATGAACTTCCAACAATGCATTCGAAAACAGTTAAGTCCAGAGAAACCTGACATTATTTTCCAACACACCCACTCCATTTGTTTGGCAGGTGCTCTTGTTCTGAACGGAATTGATTTTAGTGTTGTTAATAATCTGTCCATTCTTTTGACTACTTATCCTTATGAGGGATCCTTCTTTGAAAAAACAAAAAAAAATTCCTTATCAGCCTGCAATATAATTTTCTTTGATAGAAGATCCAAGAACAAGCATCAACTGGATAGACTAGTAGACTAGGCAAGAAAGGAGTAACACATACAGTCATGGTTTTCACATCAGCAGGAGAAGAAACTATTTACAAAGAAAACAATTCGTAGAACATTGCCAATAACATTTTGAATGAAAGTCCCACTATTACCAATTTGATAGATTTTACTTCAGTGAGGCATAATCCAAGTCCCTTTGTTTGTAGAATTAACCAAAAAGCACAAAAGACAGTTGTAATCCTAATTTAATGTTACCCTAAGAGTTGTAGGTGAAGGGTTTCTCACATGCTGCACCTTCATCCGTTTAGTTTTCATTGCCGTAGGGCCCAATGTTTTAGTGTTTTTTCAAAGAAATTCAAATTTACCGATATAATGCTCCCCTTTTTTCCATGGGACAAAGCGGTGAGCTGAGTGGTATAAGCAGATAGAAGTGGACCAGCCTTTTGTTTTGATCAAAACATTTTACTGAATACTGCTTTGGCCAAAGCCGCCTGGTGAGCTAGTGGCTCACTCGCCTGACTTCGGTATGGGCAGACGCGGCCTCTATTACCGCTGAAGGCCGTATGATTGTGAGTGAAAATGGTCGTCTGTCTCTGTGTGCCCTAAAGGCTGATTGGCGACCAATCTAGGATGTAGATTGCCTTTCGCCCGAAGTCGGCTGGGACAGTCTCCAGAAACCCCCGCCAACCTTATGCGCAGTATGGAAGATGATTGAATGCTTTGGCCAAGTGACAAATGGGTTATCAATTACATTTGAATCGAAACAGCAAGGCTTTTGCCCAGGATATTTGACCTGGCTTCCCCAAATTCCGGACCAGTAAAAAATCCCGGTTCTAATATTTTCAGATTATAAATTATTAGTTTTTCAATCGCTGTACTTGCTTGTAAAAAAACAGAAGCATAAATGTAACACATACACCATTCAGTGGAATGCGTGAGCCCAGGATGCTTCTGTGTCAGATGCTCTCTTTTTCTCTCACTTCCTTGAGTCATCAGATCGTGATTTTGCCTCTTGTTTGAAATTGCATGGTAAAATCTCTTGGGAATGATGTTCTTCGGGACTTATTTTCTTCTATGACTTACTGTTAATTTCAGTGGTGGACCGTCAGGGCCTGCAAGGCCTTCTCTGCTGACCTAAAAAAATATCTGAATCACAGACTGATGTTACTTATATTTTGTCCATGAATACTTAATTTCAAATTGTCTGTCAGCTTCCTTTCATTGCATTTCCCCTGGTTGCGCTGCTTCCAGGTGTGTTTTCATATTTAAGCATCTAACCAATCACATTTCAGCCATTATTTGTTGCCAGGGTCAGAAATCTGCCTTGAGGCCTTCACAATCAGTTCTGCAGGCTCTGCTGCATAAAACAAGCATTGATAAAACTGTTGCTTTAACTAATCAGATTTCGAGTTGGCGACACAAAGGCCTTCTCACAGGCATAGGGATACGTCATCGCTTTCACCAACTATAATTGGCTAGTGATTGAGTGGACAAGCCAGAGCTACCAAGCTGTATTTGGAGCGAGCTTGTGCAGCTGCACAAGCAAATATATTGTTGTGTTGATTTAATAGCGGTTTTGTCAACCCGCAATGGCTGAAGGAGGAGAAGAAATGGATTTGTTTGCAGATTTACTGTCAAAGCCATTTTCAAGACGGACTTTTCAAGAAAAAAGCTAGACATCATTAAGAAAGGTCGGACAACTCCGAAGCAAGCAAGCCTGTCACAACTGGGAACGAACATTTTCAGCACTAAATCGAATAAAAACTCATGCCAGAAATACGACAGGACAGGCTCGACTTTCAGCATTAGCTTCGATGGCGATAGAAAAGAAGGAGGAAAGAAAGGAGGATGGATTTTGTGTACAGATAAAAAAGATTTTTGGTGAGTAAAATATGGCTATATTCCTAAATTATATTTCAATTGTATGAGGTTATTATTGATGCTTTTTTATGTGTCGGAGCTGTAGCTGCAGTAAAGGTTTTATAGCCATAAAATAGTTTTTGAGGGTTGGATTGATTCAGATACAGAATTGAAGTCGTCAGATTGAAATTCACGGCCCGCCACTGGTTAATTTTGTATTCCAACTCATTGCATGATAAAGATGAGTCTCGAGGACTGTTTTCCATTGAGTCATATGCCCTCTGCCGGGTCCCAGCTTCATCTCATCTCATCAAATTTTCTGAACCGCTTTATCTTCACTAGGGTTGTGGGCGGTGGTGGAGCCTATCCCAGCTGACTTCAGGCCAGAGGCGGGGGATACCCTGAACCCTAGGGGCAATTTTAGAGAGTCCAATCAGCCTACCATGCATGTCTCTGGAATGTGGGAAGAAACTGGACTACCTGAAGAAAACCCACACAGGAGAATATGCAAACTCCACACAGGTGGACCGACCTGGATTTGAACGCAGGTCTCCCACTGTGAGGCCGACGCGCTAACCACTCATCCGCCGGCCTGCCCGGGTCCCAACTTCTCATTGCAAATGTTACATAATAATTGTATTTGCACAATTTTAATGCTTAGGGATCCGTGAGTCTTGCTAATTGATTTTTGAATACTCCTTGAGAAGATTATATCATTTAATTAGTGTGTAAATAAATCATGATAGTGGGACTTTAAATGCATTCAATTTCTTTAATTTATTGTATGTATATTATGTAGCAATGAATTTGCCCCATATCCCCAAAACTATCAACTGAGTAGATTGCATTTGGGGAATCAGGTCAGTCAGCTCTAGGAATCTGTCTGGACTGGTACAAGTAGTAGCGTTCTATTTAGGCGAGCAAGTGCTCACAACAATTTCAAAAGTGAATATCCCCTCACTTCACTTCTCTACCCTCCCTACCCTTTTAAGGTATGCACTATGCTTTGAACACACAATATGCTATTCACAGCTGCTACATTTGTTGCATGGCTTATCCATGATGGAATTTAACACATGTAACCTTGGTAAATGTTATCAGTTTGAATTATGAATGGACAGTTAATAGAAAATTCTGCTCAATCTACTTTTAGGTTAATAAAATCCCTCCTTTTCCAAATAAGAGATGTGTGGCAAGAATTTGTGCAGCTTGATTTTTAAAAATGCTGTTGAAGACTAAGGAACAGAAAATCGAATTATCATTTAAGCTTTCTTTCTTGGTGAAAGAAGAGCAGCAACTGTATTATTTAATTAAAACATTTTGTGCCATTGTCTTAGGTCACTCTTGAAAAAGTGTTTTAAACTTGTATGTTTTTACTTAAATAAAAGGATATTGGTTATTGTGTGGGTCTAGAAAAATCTATGTCAAAATGCTATGAAATGACGATCAAATGTGGCTTGGTTGCTTTGAAAATGGTTGTCAGTGAATAAGTTAAACTGCAACTTTAATTTCTAACCATACACAGATGACCCAATAGAATAAAATACTTAAATGACATTTTTTCAGGCAATGTATTTAGTATTTAGCTTCAGTGTAATAATATGATTTTGGATGTGATAATAAACAATTTGCAGGAATGACAACATAATGACATAGTAATCTTATCTGACAACATTGTAAAAACATTTATATATTGGATCTCAATAGATTGTTCACAAAATACCTCTTATTGTGTCGTGTTGGTGTCAAATAAGTCAGTAGGAAAATCAATAAATTAATCCAACAACACATCAAGTAACCTTTGAAATATGTAAATCAATGAAACAGGTGTTCCTGAGGCATGGGGAATGACATATAATCGGCTCATTAATGTTACATTTTTGTGTTTCACAGATTTAGCAGTCAAGGTAAAGTTCAACTCTTTAAATTTCTTGAAACTTTAGAAGAGCAACTCAATAAATTGAAGATGGTTTGAAACACTTTTCTCTGTAGTAGTTTGAAGTTCTTGTCTGTCTTTAACTTGTCAAAAATATTGCATTTGTTTTTATTCAAATATCAGCCAGATGGAAAATAGGGAGTGTCACTATGGTAATTGTAGTCTGGACAAACTTTTTGCACCAACTTGTAGTCAGTGCTATAGAAGGAAATGAAGATGCAGATCACTTTAAAAGGTTTTGAGCAAAGCCAGGAAACATGACTCTGGGTTTGTTCCTGGTAACATATCTTGGATGGGTCAAAATTGCAAAGTGTGTTCTTGGCACCCTTCTCCACCTTCTCATACTCAATGCGGCAATTGAAGGACTTCGAGTCTTTGGCATCAATGACCGATTCTTGTGCCATGACATCGAACTCCACTATTTTAGTTGGAGGGACCAAACTAACAGATACATTGCCCTGGCCTGTAGAGTTGTGGCGAAAATAGACACTAAATGTGCCATTGCCATGATCAACAATCTTACCAGTGATCAACAGGTTGAGTTTGACTGTCTTTATATTAGAGTGGAAGTCCCCCCAGCCAAACATCTTTTTAAACTTTCCAGTTTTAACCATGGGCCGCCTTTTGGGCCGAGGGTGTGATCCATGTATATCTGTAGAGTTTCTCAACCATTCCCACAGATCTTGCTCTGAATAGGGCTGTGGGGTATCGTAATGAAGGTCCAGTGCTGTGTTGTTCTCCTTAACTTGCAGAGTCTCTAACAACAGCCTACTTATGGACAAGTCCTTACTGTTTTCTGTCCTTGTAAGTTTGAGTTGAGATTTGTGGCTCCCAGATTTGACAATCTCTGAATTTGTGGCATGGAGACTTGTAATCTGTTTAAAAAAAGACAAGAGGCAAAAAATGAAAATTGTTGTACATACTATATACACTATTGTATGTATATATATATATATATATATATATATATATATATATGTATATATATATATATATATATATATATATATATATATATATATATATATATATATATATATATGTATATATATATATATGTATATATATATATATATATCAGTGGCGGGCCGTCAGGGCCTTCAAGGCCTTCTCTGCTGGCCTAAGAAATATCTGAATCATATTATATTTTGTCCATCAATACTTATTATTCCAAATGGTCTGTTAGCTTCCTTTCATTGCTTTTCCCCCTGGTTGCACTGCTTCCAGATGTGTGTTTTCATATTGAAACATTTAACCAATCACATTTCAGCCATTATTTGTGGCCAGATCAGATCTGCCTCAAAGCCTTCACAATCAGTTCTTGCGGGCTCTGCTGCATTAAACTAGACTGTTGCTTTTAACCAATCAGATTTCGAGTTGGCAACCCCACAATGATTTTTCATAGGCGTTAGCATTTTGCTGGCTGGGACATGTCATTTCACAAACTATGATTGGCTAGTAGGTGGGCCAAAGCAGTACCCGAGGCAGCCGAGATCGCAAACTCCACCCACAATGGCCGACAGAAGCAAAAACAAATGGATTCTGTTTGCTTACAAAGCTATTTTCCAGACGGACTTTTCCAGAAAAAAATAGACATCATTAAGAAAGGGCGGTCAACTCCGAAGCTAGCAAACCGGTTACAGCCGGGAAAATGGTGTGTGCGGCACTTTCAGCGCGCTAACTTAGCTCCACAAGCAAATAGTATATTGTTGTGTTGATTTAAAGCTATTTTCAAAACGGACTATGCCGGAAATATGACAGGACAGGCTCGACTTTCATCATTAGCTTCAATGGCGATAGGAAAGAAGGAAGAAAGAAAGGAGGATGGATATTGTGTAAAAAGAATTTTTGGTGAGTAAAATATGGCTATATCCCTAAATAATATTTCAATTGTGGGCCAAGTTCTGCTCCAGTTTTTGTATTTAAGCTCCAGTGTTTGCATTTAATCACAAAATGCTGCTAGGAAGTGGATTTTACCCCAGTTTAATTTTTGGCGTTTCACCATTGACATCCATCGCTGTCTTTTCCCGGGAAAAATCACCCCCCTGGCCTGGTTGTAAAGTCTCAAAAGCTCCAGTATTTGTATTTAATCATGAAATGCTGCTAGGAAGTGGATTTTACCCTATTTTTGTGCATTAATTTATTGATTATTTTTTATGTGTCGCAGCTGTAGCTGCAGTAGAGGTTTTATAGCCATAAAATAGTTTTTGGGGGTTGGATTGATACGTTGAAGGCGCTACCAGAAAATGCACTGCCCGCCACTGATATATATATATATATATATATATATATATATATATATATATATATATATATATATATATGTATATATACACATATATATATATATATATATATATATATATATATACACATATATACACACATATATATATACACTTAAATTTGGTTTCCAATTCCCTTCAGACAATTTATGACAAAATTAAGGGTAAGAAATATTGTGGAAGCAACTATCCATTGCATATTTCAAGATACAAAGATAGAGAGGTAATTTTTGAAAATTCCTACCATTTCCAGAACATCCTATTCCTGAAGTATGTTTTGTTCTACACAGTTCAAATTGGAAAGTTGTTACCGGTTTTTCAGAATCATATGCCAATACCAATGTTTTGTGTTGTTTATCACATATGGTTGGATTTGGATTGTATTCAAATACATCAAGGATTTGTATGTCATGTAGTGCTCTTTTGCATCTTTTGGTCAATCGGTTGGCTGCATGGACGTATGTAATTTTCAAGAGCATCCTTGGCTCTAGGGGTTGTGTTAATTTTAGCACCCATTGCTTGTACATTTTCATTGGGAGGGTGAAATATGATGTGACTGCCACACACCACTATAAATCTGCAAAACACAGAGTTAACACAAAAAAGCAGGAAAGAAAAAATGCAAGTGACAGAAAAAGCATGATACCACAAGAAACAACATTCTTTTGGTCAACATTAATCACAGGCTTCTCATTCGATCACTCGCCAATGATCAGTACAGTGTCCACTGGAAGGACGCCAGGTCAGGAAAGTCGTCCCTCGTTATCTTGGGGTCATGGCTTGGTACGCCACATGCAGGAGTTGGGTGCTTGCTCAACCTCTTCTCCATCGCCAGCCTCATGAACGGAAGTTGTTGCCCCTCGCGGTAGCCTGCTGCTCTCATGATGTCCCTCAGTGTATGGTTCGTCCCGCAGGAAGTCTCCTCTGGTTGACTCGACCTGCCAAGCTTGTCTCCGGATGGCTCGTCCCGCCGGAAGACTCTTCCCGGAGGGCTCCGAGCATTCTTTCACCTGCCTATTCCGCCTGACTACCAGTGTCTATCGCTAATTGTGTGCTAGTGTGTACATAATAGGTGTGAATGTGAATATTATGGTCTTCAACCGAGTATACTGGGTAAAATGTGACTAATGAACTGTCCTGAGAAGTGTAAACCGTAAGATTACGCTAAAAGGCATCAAACTCTGATAATGGTTGAGTACTGTCATTGCTTAAGTTGTATATGTCTGATAGATGTCTCGATATTTAGCTTATATGAAGCGGTTGGTTACTATGTGTGCAGGAATATCTGCTTGCTGATCCCTCTCAGCAATCTTAGTGGTAAATAGTCACAGGTGCAGATCGTTTAGGTGTCAGTCTCGTCATACCTCCTCTGCCGCATAGACTATAAGTCACTGTCCCCATCCTCCAAGTCATCTGAATTTGGAAACAGATCAGGCTGTTCGTATATTAGTTGCGCCATCTGTACCTCTGCCACCTTGGTAACCGCAACTGTAGTCATCTGCTTTGCAACAGTTTTCTTTAGAAGTTTCTTCAGAATGGGTATCACACTACAAAGCAAAATTCTGCTGATTATAATATACATAATTGATCCCCTCTGTATTTTGATTTGGAGTAATCCAAAGGAGTATGGACTCAAACCCTGACTTCATTTCACTTCTAGCTTTGAACCCCCTTGGTTGTCCAATTGAATCAAAATATACCTGAGAGCCAGGAACATATGACCTACTAAACCTATTCTCTCTTGTGGTGTTGAGAAGTCCACCTACTCCCTTATACATTACTTTATCAGACATTTTCATCCTTAACAGGGTGCACAGCCCAATCCAGCGCGGCAGATGAGCATTCCGTAATGTATCATTGTCGCACATCCGGTAGCTATAGGCTATGGCTGTTTTCTGTACGCCCATGAATCGAAGATGCGGTATTGTCATTGTTATGTTATAGCACGACTGATATATTGGACCTGGATTCTCATACCATACCGACAGTGTGACAAAGGTAGGGGTCATCTCTGCATGTGGGAACCAAGATAAAACACAAATTACATTACATTTCACTATTATATTGCCCACTTGTACTCTTTGCTGCCCCTCACTCTGAAATCCACCACTTGCAAAACATTCATATTCTCCATTTCTATCAACTTCATGTTTTGGGGGAGGGCCCTCTGAGGCCGTGGTGAGCCCATATTTGGTACATACCTTTGTGTTAGCACTTGAGGGTAGCGGATTCATCAACTGTTTTCTTTGAGCCGTAAATCATTCTGCATTGAATAGTGCACAATGGCTATGAGAAATGTCTATTCCCTTGCTTTTCCTGTGTCCACCCTCCTTTTCTGCACTATTTCCTCTGTTCTTCTGCATGTTTTTAAAGCAGTTTCATTGGGGCTGCCGAACATGCTATACATTGCTCATTTCTTTAATGCTATACCAAATCCATTCATACCATCCATTTTTCCTTGCTCGTTCGCAACCAATTTCTTCCTCTGGTTCAAAAGTTCTTGGCCTAACTTTACTAAAAGAAGAAATAACAACATGGTCTGAGACATTTCCAGTGTCATCTAAACAATAGTCATCATAAACTGCAGTCGGATCAGTCGTTGGTGCTGTTACCATCGCTGAAGTCACTACCGAAGTCATTGTCACATTAGACAAATATATTTTGTTAGGCACGACGTTTGCCCTTACAGTCATAGCCACACTATAAGCGCCTGATTGAGGTTTCTGAGTGGCATCAGCTGTGAATCGCATAGCATTATCAGCCGGAAGTAGCTCAAGTATACGCCTCATTGGCCGCGTTGATAATTGTGGCCCTGTTTGATCAACAAGATCACTTAAAAGCGATATCTTTCCTTCCGTTCGATTCCCTTTTGACCTGTCCACTATTGGGCGGAAGTCATAATTCATTAACTTCCAATGAGGCTTGACTTTTACACCCACTTCCCACTGGCCGTGTTTCTCCAGTATCAGTATCCTACATTGTTCTGATCCCCAGTTCGAGGGTTTCTGGTATGGTGTAGTCCAGGGGTGGCCAACTCCGGTCCTCGAGAGCCACAATCCGGTCTGTTTTCCATATCTCCCTCCACCAACACACCTGAATCAAATAATCAACTCATCAGCAAGCTTCTGGACAGCTTGCTGATGAGTTGATTATTTGATTCAGGTGTGTTGGTGGAGGGAGATATGGAAAACAGACCGGATTGTGGCTCTCGAGGACTGGAGTTGGCCACCCCTGGTGTAGTCTCTTCCGCATAAGCGCCTGGTTTCTATTAACACTGCAATCAAACGAATGTCTTCCAAACTTCCCACTTGACTTGCCTTAACTTTAAATGTCCACAGTTCCGCACCCTTCTCCACACCTCTAAATGCCAGTCTTGGTGCTCGTTTTGTGGTTGTAGGCTGCGCTTTTACCTCATGTTCAACCTTACTGGTCGATCTCTTTACTGTCCCCATGGGCTGGGTCACTGGTGTCGAAATCACCAGCACCCGCAACACGCAGATCACCATCACCAAGAATTTAATCCTTGACATCTGGATCCTCATTTGGGCTGTCCGCGCTGCTCTGCTCCTTGATTTTCGATCCAGGTGAACGCACCTTAGTACAATGGTTGAGGTGGTACCACGTCATGCTTCCTTCCACCTGAACAACCGTAGGTGTTGCTCGGACCACCTTGAAGGGACCTTATCGTCTTGTCTCGTGCCATTTTTGACTGTATACCTGGATGTTTACTTGATCACCTGGCACCACCGAGCCACCAGTCACTTCCCTGGATTCAGGAACCCTGCTTTTCTCCTGTACATAGATAGCTCTATGTATATCAGTTAGCTGTGTTAAATAGTCCTTTAGTTCATTTTGCAGCTGCTCCAAAGGGGGCCCCTTATAGGGTCCTCTCAACTGCGGTGCCGTAAGCATTTCATGCAGTGTTAGATGGATAATCCTGTTAGTTTGCATGCGATAGCTCATTAGTGTGAATGATAGCGCATCCACGCAGTTCAGCTTTGTATTAGTACATATTTTGCTGAGTTTTGCGTTGTGTCCCATTAACTCTTTCCACCATACCTTGCAATTACGGGTGATACACTCAACCTAACCCTTTGTTTTATTCGCAATTGGTGCACAATTCTTTTGCCAACTTTATGGACGAATGCCGGACCATTGTCAGAACTTATTTGAGATGTATACCAAATCGCGGAATTTCTTGTCTTAACAAGAATTTGACAACGGTTTCCGCGCTTTGGTCCTTTGACGCTGTTGCCTCGACCCAACGACTAAATCGGTCGATCACTACCAGTTTTTACCTTTTTCTTTCCATGGATTTGATCGTGTCTACGAAATCTAAAACAAGATGTTTGAACGGACCTTCTGGAACTGGTATATGTCCTATTGGTGTTGTGATTCCCTTTCGAACATTGTTTTGTGCACAGACTTCACATTGTCCTAAAACTTCATCCACCATTGCCTTTAAGTATGGTGACCAATATCCTTGTCACTTAATTTTTCTCACAACTTCCCCCCGTGTGCAATGGTGTAAATTGTGCAGATCTGAAATTAGTATTGTTAGCAATGAGACTGGTGCTACAAGACACTCTTCATGCGATCTCCACAAACTTTCTCGTCCTTTGACGCACCTCTCTGCTGCCACAAACTAGGTTACCTTAGCCCAGCCTTTTGCTGCATTAACACAATATCATCTGGTGTCCCAACTGGTTCTATTGATACCAATCTCTATTTGGAGCCAAAACAGTGACCTGACTTTTTGCGCCAGTTTCGCTGCTTCGTCAGCTGCATTATTTCCTCGCACGATGTCCTTGTTACCTTTCTGATGTGCTTGACACTTGATAATGGCAAGTCTGTTTGGTTACATCATGGCTGAGATCAAATCGACTATCTGTCGAATGAATCCACGCTGCTTCCACATCGCTCCAAACAATTGACACACGCCATGCGCATATGCCTAATCTGTATCGTGACCGGACGATTCGCCGAAAGACGTTTCGCCGACAGGCGTTTGACCGACGGACAGTTCGCCGAATGGACGTTTCGCCGAAACGCTCGCCCCGCCCCCGGATCGTGTGTGTACATGGTTTTCAACCTCGGCCCACGGGCCATATATGGCCCATTACAGATAACATTAATTTAGGAATAACATGTGCATGGACTGCCCCCCGCTGGAGATATTTCTAAATACAAGTACACACTACAATGTGCTGCCGTTTTTTACATTTATTATTTTACCTTTGCGTTTAAAGTAGTAGCCATTTGGACACGCAATGTAATTTATCAAAGCTGGGGATTGATGTCTGACACTGAGAAAAAACAACACTATGTGAAATTCTAAGTGCCTTGGACAGACTAGAGGGCTTGGAGAACAATACCTGGAAATGCCATGGAACTTCTAGTTTAATTTTAAATAATTTCCCATTATTTTAGGAAATTTATTTTCAAAAGGATTTACTGAAAACCTTAATTCAAAGATTAATCTCAACGTTTTCTATGCTGGTGTACGTTTTCTGGAGTAGGATTTCTGGATTTACAATTTCATTACAGTAGTACTTACTGTTACTTCTACTTTATTTTCTCTATTTCTTCTGTCACATACTGTTCTGCGTGATCTCCAAATGGCTACTACTTTAAATGCAAGGATGAAATAAAAAAATATAAAAAATTGGCAGCACATTGTAGTACATACTTATATTTAAAAATATGTCCAGCGGGGGGCAGTTCCTAAATGAATGTTATCTGTAATGGGCCGTATATGGCCCGCGGGCCGAGGTTGAAAAAACATGTACACACACGATCCGGGGGCGGGGCAAGCGTTTCGGCGAAACGTCCGGTCGGCGAACTGTCCGTTGGCCAAACGTCCGTCGGCGAAACGTTTTTCGGCGAATCGTCTGAGTACTAATCTGTATACACATTAGCTACTTTTCCATTGGCCATCACATCTGCTTCAGTCAACACCTTCAATCCAGCTAGCTGCGCAGAGCATGGCTGATCACAACTCTGCCTTTACTGTCGTGAAATTGCTTCCTTCCTGCTTAATAACTGCAAATCCAGCATGATTGCCAAGATAATCTTTATAACAGGATCCATCCATGAAGTATGTTACTTCTGCATTGTGCAAGGGAGTAGATTCCAAATCTGGTCGCTACTTTGTATATTTCATTGTCTCTGATATACACTCATGAGCCTCCCCTTCAAATTCAAAAGGCATGGTGTTCGTAGGATTTACCATCGGACACCTCTTCATTGTGATATCTGTTATGACAACAACCGCAAGTATTGTAAGCATCGAGCCTGAGTTATTACAAATAGACTCTGATTGATCAATTCCAAAATTTTATGATGAGTATAGATCACTACTGGACACCCCATTGTAATTGTCGATGCTTTCTCATATGCATAATTATTAGCTGCTAAGCCTTGATAGCATAGAGGCCAGCCCTGGACCACATTGTCCAGCTTTGTGCTATAATAAGCTATAGGCTGTTTTCTCCGACCACTGCAAGTCTCTTGAATTAGCACTGTAGACGCATACAGATTACGTCAGTTTCACACGTACAGGTAAAATGGTTTGCCATAGTTGGGTGCAGCGCCAAAGCTGTCTGCATTTCCTGTTTCTGTTTGCAACTCTGGACTCATTGGTCCAGTCAATGGCGTCCTCAATATTTGGTTTTCACCCTCCTTCATTTATTCCCTAAAGGGCGATGTTTTAAAAGCATAGTCTTATGCATATGAGAAAGCATCGACAATTACAATGGGGTGTCCAGTAGTGATCTATACTCATCATAAAATTTTGGAATTGATCAATCAGAGTCTATTTGTAATAACTCAGGCTCGATGCTTACAATACTTGCGTTTGTTGTCATAACAGATATCACAATGAAGAGGTGTCCGATGGTAAATCCTACGAACACCATGCCTTTTGAATTTGAAGGGGGGGCTCATGAGTGTATATCAGAGACAATGAAATATACAAAGTGGCGACCAGATTTGGAATCTACTCCCTTGCACAATGCACAAGTAACATACTTCGTGGATGGATCCTGTTATAGAGATATTCGTCTAACATGACAATGACAACGACTGATCCGACTGCAGTATATGATTACTATTGTTTAGATGACACTGGAAATGTCTCAGACCATGTTGTTATTCCTACTTTTAGTAAAGTTAGGCCAAGAACTTTTGAACCAGAGGAAAAAAAATGGTTTGGAACGATCAAAGAAAAATGAATAGTATAAATGGATGTTGTATACCATGTGCATAGAAGGAGGGTGGACACAGGAAAAGCCAGAGAATAGACATTTCCCATTGCCATTGTGCACTATTCAATGCAGAATGATTTACGGCTCAAAGAAAACACACCAATTGATGAATACAAATATGGGCTCACCACGGCCTCAGAGGGCCCTCCCACAAACATGAAGTTGATAGAAATGGAGAATATTAATGTTTTGCAAGTGGTGGATTTCAGAGTGAGGTGCAGCAAAGAGTACAAGTGGGCAATATAACGGTTAAATGTAATGTCACTTGTGTTTTTTCTTTTTCCTACATTCAGAGATGACCCCTACCTTTGTCACACTGTCGGTATGGTATGAGAATCCAGGTCCAATTGATTACTCGTGCCATAACATAACAATGACAATACCGCACCTTCAATTCATGGGCGTACAGACAACAGCCAAAGCCGATAGCTACTGGATGTGCGACAATGATATATTGCGGAATTCTCTTCTGCCGCACTGGATTGGGCTGTGCACCTTGGTAAGTATGAAAATGTCTGATAAAGTAATGTATAATGGAGTAGCTGGACTTATCAACACCACAAGAGAGGTTTAGGAGGTCATATGTTCCTGGCTCTCCGGTTTATTTTGATTCAATTGGACAATCAAGGATGTTCAAAACTAGAATGAAATTAAGCCAGGGTTTGAGTCCATTCTCCTTTGCATTACCCCGAATCAACATATAGAGTGGATCAATTATGTATATTATAACCGGCAGGGTTTCACCAACTAGATAGATGAAGCCTTTAGGGCGCTCGGTGAAAAGTTGCATGAGACATCTAGGATGATGTTGCAGAATTGTCAGGCTTTAGATTGGATTCTGACTGAAAAAGGAAAAGTTTGTCATTTGATTGGAGGTCAGTGTTGTGCCTACATTCCAAAGAATACCGCTAGGGGAGGAACATTTACTGAAGCGATGGCTAGAAGTAATGAGTTACGCGAGGAAGTAACTGACAGTACAGGGTGAGACGTGTGGTCATTTGATTGGCTAAGGTCAAAACTCGGGTATTGGGGTGCTAATTTGGCAAGGATGGGGAATAATTGTGTTAATCATTCTGCCGATTGTATCCCTTTTGCTTTGTAGTGTGATACCCATTCTGAAGAAACTTCTAAAGAAAACTGTTGCAAAGCAGATGACTACAGTTGCGTTTACTAAGGTGGCAGAGGTACAGCTGGCGCAACTAATATACGAACAGCCTGATCTGTTTCCAAATTCAGGTGACTTGGAGGATGGGGACAGCGACTTATACTCTATGCGGCAGAGGAGGTATGACGAGACTGACACCGAAACGACCTGTGACGATTTACCACTAAGATTGCTGAGAGGGCTCAGCAAGCAGATATTACTGCACACGTATTAACCAACCGCTTTATATAAGCTAAATATCGAGACATCTATCAGACATATACAACTTCAGCAATGACAGTATTTAACCATTATCAGAGTTTGATGCCTTCTAGCATTATCTTATGGTTTACACTTCTCAGGACAGTGCATTAGTCACATTTTACCCAGTATACTCGGTTGAAGACCATAATATTCAAATTCACACCTATTATGTACACACTAGCACACAATTAACAATAGACACTGGTAGTCAGGCGGAATAGGCAGGTGAAAGAATGCTTGGAGCCCTCCGGGAAGAGTCTTCCGGCGGGACGAGCCACCCGGAGACAAGCTCGGCATGTCGAGTCAACCAGAGAACACTTCTGCGGGACGAGCCATTCCCTGAGGGACATCATGAGAGCAGCAGGCTACCGCGAGGGGCAACAACTTCCGTTCATGAGGCTGGCGATGGAGAAGAGGTTGAGCAAGCACCCAACTCCTGCATGTGGCGTACCAAGCCATGACCCCAAGATAACGAGGGACGACTTTCCTGACCTGGTGTCCTTTTAGTGGACACTGTACTGATCATTAGCGAGTGATCGAATGAGAAGCCTGTGATTAATGTTGACCCAAAGAATGTTATTTCTTGTGGTATCATGCTTTTTCTGTCACTTGCATTTTTTATTTCCTGCATTTTTGTGTTAACTCTGTGTTTTGCAGAGTTACAGGGGGTGTGGCAGTCACATCATACTTCACTCTCCCGATGAAAATGTACAAGCAATGGGTGCTACAATTAACTTAACCCCTAGAGCCAAGGATGGTCTTGAAAATTACATACGTCCATGCAGCCAATCGATTGACCAAAAGATCCAAAAAAGCACTACATGACATAAAAATCCTTGATGTAATTGAATACAATCCAAATCCAACCATATGTGATAAACAACACAATACATTGGTATTGGCATATGATTCTGAAAAAAAAACGGTAACAACTTTCCAATTTGAACTGTGTGGAACAAAACATACTTCAGGAATAGCATGTTCTGGAAATGGTAGGAATTTTCAAAAATTACCTCTCTATCTTTGTATCTTGAAATATGCAATGGATAGTTGCTTCCACAATATTTCTCACCCTTACTTTTGTCATAAATGGTCTGATGTTTTCAAATACACAGGGAATTGGCAACCAAATTAAAGATGGAGCAATTTTTCTCCACAACTACTGAATTGGGTATCATTGGCTAGAGGACAATTAGATCAAAGACTGGAATTGGAAACCGGTGGAGAAGAACAGGAAGAACTTCGAAAAGAAGAGCTTCAGTTGCGGACTATCGAACCGAAGAGGATTTGATTTTTATATTTTCTTTCTAGTTGTTTTGTTACCATAATAAAATAGTGTGTAAAGTATGTTTTTTTTCTTTCCTGTGTATGTCAAAATTGCGAAGGTTTTTTTTACCATACTGAAGGGTTTGATATGTGTTGATTTTTACTTTATTTGATTGTTAGTTTTGTTACACAGTTTCCTTTGTGTAAACAGGGAGTTTGTCACATTTTCACAATATACATTCCCGCTAGAATGTAGGATGGCTTCATGCTTGCTGATCAAAGTGATTGCTTCTATCTGATAAATTGGGTTGTGTAGCCTGGTCACAGTAATGTGTGACTGCAGTTTATGACTGTTTTTGTATTATAAACAATTGCTCCTGTGTTCTGGCAGCTGTAAATGCTGATCAAAGAAAAACAAAACATTGCTTTTCCTGATCTGTGTCCAAATATCATGTTCCTATAGTTCAAAAAGAACTGTCACATCTTGAGATCTTTTACCCCAACAAATGTTTAAGTTTAGGCCCACTGGGAAAATTTAAATATTGGAGTCAGATAACATGAGGGTGCCATTTTCCCAAATAAACTAGCCAGAAGTGACCACTGAGACCAATCCGCATCTTGTCTGCGTTTTGTCTAAAAATCTTTCAGAACAAAATTAATCTAACTCCCATTCACTAGCGCGGGGTTCGGCAACTATAGGTTCTGGATCTGCATGCGGCTCTTTAGCACTGCTCTAGTGTCTCCCTGGAGCTTTTTCAAAAATATTTCAAAATGGGGGAGAGAAGTATATTTTTGTTTTAATATGGATTCTGTAGGAGAATAAATATGACACAAAGATTCTTAATGTTTTCCAAAGCTATAAGAATGTGTACAGTAAATATTACATTTCAACATTTCTGTCAACGAAGATTTGCGTCATAGCCTGCGACGTACGTTTCTATCAGCAGGGTGGGATGCTAGGCAGGACGCTCTTCTAAAACAAACCGGCAATTGTGTGACGGGCCATGGGAAAAGAGAAATATAACACAGGATTCAACTTTTCTTGGACTGAATCATTTGCATTCATTGCAAATGCAGGTGGATTGCGTCTCAAAGATGCCAGAATCGAGGTTAGTGTATTGTAGGGGGATGAGAGCCAGCTGATGCACAGTAGCAAGCATCAATCAGACAAGGAAGCACAGTGCCAAGCCAACCCAAAAACTTCTCACAAACCAAAAGCCCTAGTTACAAACATTTTCTAATCTTCTCTAGGACCATGTCTGATCAGTTCCAGCGGCTTGTAGTGAGTTCTTGATTTGTGTGCCTTCAACAATCTTTCATCCCTGAGTTGTTTCTTTATTTTCTTGAGTGTGCATAACATAATTTAAAATTGTTAAGTTGTGTGTATACATGCTAGTATATTTACTCAGCTGCCACTCACACTCCAACTGTTTAAAAATGTCTTTGCATATCTTATATATTTTAATCACTTAAGAAATAATGTTAGTAACTTTTTTCTATTTTACATACATAAACACATTTGCATACATGTTTTATAAAATTAGACTCCAACACTTTTATAATTTTTAAAAGGTTTGGGGAAGATTATTAAAGATCATGGAACAGATTGTTAATTCAATGTAAAATATATTTCTTCTCACGAAAAATCCATGTTACAAAACCACTGGAACCAAATAATTTTGAAGTGGAGGTACCACTGTACATTCATAGAAAGACTTGCTCATTACTCCATACTCACACTTTTATCGTAAAACTTTAAAAAAAAAATTATTTCTGCTACAAAGTATTAATGATTATTATATCTTTCTCCAGTTGCATAAAAAGTCAAATTATTGATCCGGGCTTAACACTTAATTTATATATTAATATAATGACGTGATTGTCAAACTTTACATTATTGCATTATCTTTATGTACATCTCATCTAATTTTCTGAACCACTTTATCCTCATTAGGGACAAGGGGGGTGCTGGTGCCAATCCCAGCTGACTCCGGGGCAGAGGCGGGGGACACCCTGAATCAGTGGCCAGCTGATTGCAGGGCACAAGGAGATGGACAACCATACACACACCCATACCGAGGGGCAATTTAGAGTGTCCAATCAGCCTACCATCCATGAATGTGGGAGGAAATCGGGGTACCCGGAGTAAACCCACGCAGGCCCGGGCAGGACATGCAAACTCCACACAGGTGGACGTGACCTGGATTTGAACCAGGACCCCAGAGCTGTGAGGCCGACGTGCTAACCACTTGCGATACTGGGCCGCCCGGGGGATAATTTGAAAGTGAAAAATTGCATAAAAAGACATGGATTACATTTTTAAAATTAAATGCACCTTAAGAATTTTCCACTGGGGGTGCACTGTTTCGCGCCATCTGCTGCCTGTTATGGCGTTGTTTCTACCCTGTTCTCTACCAGCCCGCTACGCCCTCATTAGCAAAAATGGCATTATCAAAAAAGAGAAAAGTAGATAAAGAGTCTATAATTTTCCAAGAAAAATGGCCCATGTCCTTTTTATTTATGGAAACGCACGGTAAACCTCTGTGCTTAGTAAGTAATATATACGAGACTCAGGACAGCACAAAATATGACAACTTACAAGGACAACTGAGAACAGAAGAGTCAATGAATTGCTGGCGGGTCTGAGGAAACAGCAGTCAACTTTCACCCGGAGCCGAGAAGTCAGTGAAGCTGCGTTAAAAGCCAGCTACCTCATTGCTAGTGAAATAGCATTAGCATCGAAGCCGTATTCTGACGGTAACTTTGTTAAAATATGCATGATGAAGGCAGCTGAACTAGTATGTCCCGAGAAGCACCAAGCTTTTGCCAATATTAGCCTGACGAGAAACATTATAGCAGAGATGATTTCGTAACTATTAGCAGATTTAGACAGCCTATTGAAACAGAGAGTTATGTCATTTATTGCACTTTCCGTTGCACTTAATGAAAGCAAAGACATCACGGACGTGGCTCAACTGGCCATATTTAGTTGTGGAGTTGATGAGACATTGACTGTTATTGAAGAGTTTGCTGCGTTGGTGCCTATGATGGGCACCAATCCAATGCCTATGATGATCCACAACTGGAGAGACATTTTCGGGTCTGTCGTTGCTGAACTGGACAGAGTTGGAGTGGACTGGTCCCAAGCTGTCAGCATGGCTACAGATGGCTCACCATCCATGATTGGAAAGAAAACAGGTATCGTAACAAAGTTCAGAGAGAAAGTACAAGCCCTTAATGGAAGAGATGGTTTCTGGACATTTCACTGTTTTTGCACCAGGAGGCATTGTGTTGTAAGTCCTTGAAAATAGACAACGTCATGGAGGTGGCTGTTCTCACTGTAAATTTCATCCGATCCAGAGGTCTAAACCATTGTCAGTTTGACACCCTTTTTAGCGACAGCCACATTACACACACCCTGCCATACCACACTGAAGTGAGATGCAGACCTGTCAACTACTCTGGAATATCAGGTGTTTACCCGGAAATGCAAGGCAAACTCTGGGACTCCGGACAACCTACCTAAACTATGGAAATCCCCAAAAAATTGTCACTTAATTTTTTTTGGAAGCAACCATTTCGCAAAAGTACCAAATTGCCTCAAAATTCACACCATCGCTATGGCTTCCGCTCCGCCATCTTGATTCAACTGCACTGTAAACTGGAAAAATTCGGTAACACGAGTGCATTGTGAATCATCCGAGTTACATACAAGTTCTGACGAATGATTTGTCTTGTGCGACTTGAGCGCATATCGATTTTCCGTGAATCGCATTCACTCCGGATAAACTCCGGAAATGGGACAAGGTTACTGCTGAAATGGGGTCGACGGAGGTGGCATCTCTGGAGATGTTTAAGCCGAGGCTTATGTTTTACTGATAAACAATGGTATAGCCACAATGGTATTTGTGATTTGAGTATGCCCACGGTGATTGCCAAAAGGTGTCTTTTAGCAGAATGTATCATGCTTTTCCAATTAAACTCACACCAGCTGCTTCTCATTCACAGCATGTGGCACATCCACAGAACATTGTTGTCTGTGTGTGGAAAGTATTATGCATTCCAATGTAGTCAATTGAGTGTAAACCTGCATTTCAGAGCAGCCTCTGGGAGGACAGAATGAGTGGAAATGAGATCATGGCACAGACCAGTAATGTGGATTCTGGGTATGGTTGGTTTCTCAATGAACAGCAGCTAGCTGGAGATTATCCCTTATCTCGACTGGCCCCGAAGAGAGGGCGGCATGATGAGGGATAACTCTTAACACACACTACTCATTTTTAACACCATAAATCAGGTAGTTTTAAAATCATTAGGTCTGAGTGCTAATGGAAAAATCAAAGGCTTGTGCAGAGAGTGTGAAGCCTGAGGGCAAAAGATGTTAAGTGGTCACCACGCTCCAGATTTTTTTTCCCCTTGTCTGGCTTAATATCAACGCTTGGCAATACACAAGGAATTCAACGAGAAGGCGGCTGGGGAGAAAGCAGCCCCCATTGCAACAGCACAAATCAGAAAAAATGGGTGAAGAACAAACTTTCCGACTTCGTGGAAAAAGCATCCTGAAATAGTGTTCAGGAGTCATGCGATCACCCACTTTGACGACATGTCTTGTGCATTTTAGAAATATTATTTAAAGTTGTCAAAGGCAATTGTCTTTAGATCGATTTTTCTCAAAACGTCGGTCAATAAACACCGGCGAAGGGGAACTGAAATCCAAACAAGTAAGAAGCAGTGGCAATAAATAAAATGGGTGAAAAATTAGATGCCAAGAAATCATGACATTCTAATGAAAAAGATTAAAAGTTCAATGTAAAGTTGTTTTGAATTCTTAATTTTATTTTGATAAGATTTTGTTCATGTGCTCTCTGCCTCTGTTGCCTAATGATAGCTTCCTCTTGTTCACCTGTGTTTCAACACAGATAGATTTATTTATGCTTGTTATTCATTTTAAGACATTAATAAATCATTTTCTTAATTTCGTAAGTGGAGCAGTACTTTATATGTAAATTCTCTAATTTGTTCCACGGTCATCACACAACTACCAACTAAACCCTTTAAAATTGGTCAAAGTGTTACAATTTTCTATGAAAGATATGAGAAACACACAATAATGAGAGAACATTATAAGAACATTATTTATTAATGTCTGAGCATGAATAAGAATAATACAAAATCTATCCATGTCGAAGCATGATATGCGCACGCACATTTCCCTATGACCCGATGGCATCCGAATGGCGTCGACTTTTCAGTACATTTTAGACTTTTACGTGTGCTCTATGTGTGTGTATGTGTGTGTGCGTGCGTGTGTATGTGTTTGTGTGAAATTATGTGCTGCGTGGCATTTGTATGATTTTTATAACTTAATAAGAGGAATTGGAATCATTAGTAAGGGGAGCATTTAGCCAAGTTGGACAGGGCATGATGTGGACACGTGCATTCCCCTTTAACACGTCATCTCATAGAGCCGCACAGATTTTGAGTGGAAATCTCCTTCCATAAGCAAGAAAATTGAAGATGAGACATTCAGCATGACAATGATCCAGAACACACAGCCAGGGCAACAAAGGAGTGGCTTCGTAAGAAGCATTTCAAGGTCCTGGAGTGGCCTAGCCAGTCTCCAGATATCAACCCCATAGAACATCTGTGGAGGGAGTTGAAAGTCTGTTGCCCAAAGACAACCCCAAAACATCACTGCTCTAGAGGATATCTGCATGGAGGAATGGGCCAAAATAGAGAAATGGGCCAAAATACCAGCAACAGTGTGTGAAAAGCTTGTGAAGACTTACAGAAAACGTTTGGCCTCTTTTATTGCCAACAAAGGGTACAAAACAAAGTATTGAAATGAACTTTTGGTATTGACCAAATACTTATTTTCCACCATAATTTGCAAATAAATTCTTTAAAAATCAAACAATGTGATTTTCAGATTTTTTTCCACATTCTGTGTCTCATGGTTGAGGTTTACCCTTGTTGACAATTACAGGCCTCTAATCTTTTCAAGTTGGATAACTTGCACCACAATTGGGGGGTTGACTAAATACTTATTTGCCCCACTGTGTATATATATATATATATATATATATATATATATATATATATATATAATATTATATATATATGAGTGGCGGGCCGTCAGGGCCTTCAAGGCCTTCTCTGCTGGCCTAAGAAATATCTGAATCATATTATATTTTTTCCATCAATATTTATTATTTCATATTGAAGCATTTAACCAATCACATTTCAGCCATTATTTGTTGCCAGATCAGATCTGCCTCAAAGCCTTCAAAATCAGTTCTGCGGGTCTGCTGCATTAAACAAGACTGTTGCTTTTAACCAATAAGATTTAGAATTGGCAACCCCACAATGATTTTTCATAGGCGTTGGCATTTTGCTGGCTGGGATACGTCATTGCTTTCACCAACTACGATTGGCTAGTAGGCGGGCCAAAGCAGCCAGAGATCGCAAACTCCACCCACAATGGCCGACAGAAGCAAAACCAAATGGATTCTGTTTCAGATTCGCTCACAAAGCTATTTTCCAGACAGAATTTTCCAGAAAAAAATGGACATAATTAAGAAAGGGCGGTCAACTCCGAAGCTAGCAAGCCTGTTACAGCCGGGAAAATGATGTGTGCGGCACTTTCAGTGCGCTAACTTAGCTCCACAAGCAAATAGTATATTGTTTTGTTGATTTAAAGCCATTTTCAAAACAGACTATGCCAGAAAAATGACAGGACAGGCTCGACTTTCATCATTAGCTTCGATGGCGATAGAAAGAAGGAAGAAAGAAAGGAGGATGGATATTGTGTACAGTTAAAAAGGATTTTGGTGAGTAAAATATGGCTATATTCCTAAAAAAAATTTCAATTGTGGGCCCGGTTCTGATATCTGAAAAGCTCCAGTGTTTGTATTTAATTACCAAATGCTGCTAGAATGTGGATTTTATCCTAGTTTAATTTTTGCCATTTCGCCCGAGGAAATCACCCCCCTGGCCTGCTGTGTGTGTGAGAGAGAGAGAGAGAGAGAGAGAGAGAGAGAGGAGTGAGTGAGAGAGAGAGAGAGAGAGTGAGAGAGAGAGAGTGAGAGAGAGAGAGGAGTGAGAGAGAGAGGAGAGAGAGAGAGAGTGAGAGAGGAGAGAGAGGTGAGAGAGAGAGAGAGAGAGAGAGAGAGAGAGAGAGAGAGAGAGAGAGAGAGAGTGAGAGAGAGAGAGAGAGAGAGAGTGAGAGTGAGAGTGAGAGTGAGAGAGAGAAGAGAGAGAGAGAGAGAGGAGAGAGAAGGAGAGAGAGAGAGAGAGAAGAGATGAGAGGAGAGAGAGAGAGAGAGAGAGAGAGAGAGAGGAGAGAGAGAGAGAGAGAGAGAGAGAGAGAGAGAGAGAGAGATTACATTCATCAATGTTGGTTTCTTTTCAACTACTTTTTTCTGGCCAGTGGAGTTAGTGATAGGAAGATTCCTTAAAAAAATGGTCATGATCTGCTGGTGGTCTGATTGTGTTTGTCCATTACTGTCATTTGCTTTACTGTAATTAATTACAACACAATTTAGCATGTTTAAATTGTACTAACTTTTGTTTTGGCCTCACTTCAGTACGGGCAGGGTGGGTTTGTTTCCTACTCGGTAGCGGTGCGCTTGTGAGTGGGAATGATTGTCTGACTCTGTGTGCGCCCTACTACTGAGTTGCAATCAGTGTAGGGTGTAGTCTGCCTTTTACCTGAAGTCAACGGGGATAGGCTCCAGCGGCCCACAACCGGGACAGGGATAAGTGGTGTAGAAATGAGATATCTAATGATCTTGATATTTCCGACCTTCCTGTGTGGCGTTCACAGGTCCTGTCCTTGCCAACGTGAGTTCTCAGGGTAATTATTATGGAATATTGAGGCGCCTGTTAGTCTAGACAACACCTACTGTGGCAGATAGCAACATGTGTTCATGAGCCAGGGTCAGGGCAAGCGATGTCAGACATTGCTGAAACCACGATGAAGGGGGGCAAATGTCCATCACGTTCTTACTGTACTGTGCTCAGACGTCAGACGCGATTGCGAAGGATGGCGGATGTCCTTCACTGTTCTATGCTCAGGCTTTTAAAAGATGTCGTGTGCATCTTTCCACTCCAACCAACATAATCACTTTTAATCCAACATCATAAAAACACGCATGGCTACTGCCCAGGTTCCAGCACCCCGGCAGCCCTTGTGGGGATAAAAAGGTTTTGAAAAGGAATGAATAATGATGTATTAATTCAGAATAAACTCTTTAAACTGTTAATAACCATTTTCACTTTTTAAGATATTTCAGTGTTAAAATGGTTGAGCAATGTTTAAGACTACACGTAAACAAATTCATCCGAGTACGCAAGTAGCATTTTTCAGAGTTGGAACAGCATTATACATGGGCACATGAATCCAATAATACCTTGAGATATGAGCTCAATGCGTTTCAGGACTGAGCTCGCATGTCAATTCAATCGTATTTCAAATCAATGTTCCCCATATAAAATAACTAGGCAGATGAGTGGTTAGCACGTTGGACTCACAGCTCTGGGGTCCTGGGTTTAAATCCAGGTCGGTCCACCTGTGTGGAGTTTGCATGTTCTCCCCGGCGTGGGTTTTCTCCGAGTACTCCGGTTTCCTCCCACATTCCAAAAATGTGCATGGCAGGCTAATTGGACACTTTAAATTGCCCCTAGTTGTGAGTGTGAATTGTTGTCCGTCTACTCGTGCCCTGCGATCAGCTGGCCACCGATTCAGGGTGTCTCCCCCGGAAGTCAGCTGGATAGGATCATGTACCCCCCACGACCCTAGTGAGGATAAAGGAGTTCAGAAAATGTATGAATGAATGAATGAATAAAATAACTAAATAATTATTAATCAGTTCCCATCCTCTGAAAAAAACATCATATTACAATGGAAAAACATGTTTTAATTGTTCTAATTCACCACCTATCCTCACAAGGTAACAAATACCTATCTAGTGGTTATGATCTCTAATGAAATTATTATGTACAGTACTTTATGGAGTTCTTACCTTCGGGACGAACGGTAGCGGCTAACGGCGGTGTGTGCGGCAAAGGAGGAGAGAGACTTTACTTAAAAAACACACCACCACTGCCAGATATTAAAAAAACAAACACCTAAACTGGGAAAATACTAGTAAATATGTAGATGCCACCTTGGTTTACCAAATCTTCTATCACATAGCTCTTCCTACACTGCAAGATTTTGTACAGAAAAATTCCAACACGTCAACATGGGTTGGCTGTAGAGGTGACTGTGTAGTTCCCTTCATAAAGAGTGCAAATCATCTTCTCTCTCCGTGCAGCACATACCTTGAACTCAACACCAATTAACATATGCGAACTCCCGTCTCTGAACCTCTTCGCCAATCACCTTAATGACTAGCTGTAAGACAAACAAAATTGCGATCACATCGCTGTATAAAACTGTACTACTTGTGTGTGCGTGTGTGTGTTTGTGTATGTCATCATTTACCTTCAACCTACACAAGAGACTAAAGATGAAAATCAGCCCTCTGCTACAATATTCCATATTTACATGTTTATTAACATATGAATATGTTTATTAATGTGTCTTTTATTAAAAAAATCAAACTCAAGTTCAACTTAAATGAACTTAAATTACTATATACACCAGGGGTCCCCAAACTTTTTCTTGTGAGGGCCACATAACTTTTCCCTTCTCTGATGGGGGGCCGGTGTCAGTTTGTAACAGAAAAAGCCATGGAACATTAACTTTCTGTTGTGCCATGCACAATCTTCTCCCTTTGCTCTGAAGTTTATGCACGACACCACAACCGTCATTACAGAATCCCACGTCAACATTTTGCAGCACAGTGCTTGGTGGTGAATTTGGCAGTGGACTCGTAGCGGGGCGGTGAGACCCCTTTTTTCCAACTCCCGGTTCATGCGTCCCATTATTAGACCGCGAGTTTCGGCCACCATGCTAGGAGCCCCGTCAGTCGTGATGCTAGCTAGCTTTGACCAGTCCAGGTCCAACTTCTCCATGGTTTGGCACACTTTGTCAAAAATATCCTCTCCCGTTGTAGTCCCTTTGAGAATTTGGAGGGCTGCCAGATCCTCGCAAATCTCAAAGTTTGCGCTAACTCCACGAATAAAAATGAGCAGTTGCGCTGTGTCTTGCACGTCCATGCTTTCATCCAGTGCTAATGAAAAAAAGTCAAATTATTTCGTCTTCTGCTGCAGCTGGGCATATACATTACTCCCGATTTCTTCAACGCGTCTGGTCATTGTACTCACCGACAGACTTACGGCATTAAATGCATCTTTCTTCTCGGGACACACCTCCTCCGTGACAGTATCCATACATTTCTTAACAAACTCTCCGTCAGTGAAAGGCTTACCGTTGCTTGCTATCAGTTTAGCAACCCGAAAGCTGGCCCGAACGGATGCCTGGTTCTGCTGAGATAGTAGTCCACTTTTTCGCTTTGAGAGTTTGTCTGCTCGTATTTGGCCTTGCAATCTATCGTACCGTAATTACTCGAATATAACGCGCACTCGAAAATAACACGCAGGTATAACTTTGGGCCAAAAAAATCTGGAAAAACGCAGTACTCGAATATAGTGCGCACCTAAAATTTCCCGCTGACGAAAATCAGAAATCTTACCTTTTTTTCTTCGTTTCACGATTGTTTTGTTCAAACAAATTTATTCATTAGAATCCTTCAAATGAAAAGTTCCTCTCTCTCTTTGTCTGTCCTCTCATACATCTCTTCATTGAGAATCCTATCAACGTCCACGCTTCCTTCATCCACTTCCTCTTCCTCCCACAACACATCATCCGATTGGCTTTACGAGATGACGTAAAATCCGTGCGTCAAAGTGAGTTTGACAATGCTTTTTTCGATCGAAAATTTGTAATTTATTTTAGTTATTGATTATAACACTGAACTGAGAGAGGGTGAACTGAGACGGGTACGAGGCTAGAGGGGGGCAGTGGTGGTCTCGGCTTCACGAGATGACGTAAAATCCGTGCGTCGGCTCTACGAGATGACGTAAAATCCGTGCGTCAAAGTGAGTTTGACAATGCTTTTTTCGATCGAAAATTTGTAATTTATTTTATTCAATTCAATTTCAATTCAATTTATTTGGCAAGAAAAAGCACCAGGCTAAGGGCCATGTAACAAGACACAAAAAAAAAAAAAAAAAAAAAAAAAAAAATAGTTTTTGATTATAACACGCACCCCCAACTATTGGAATTAATTATTTTGCAAAAACCTGCGTGTTATATTCGAGTAATTACGGTACTTGTCTTTGTGACGGGATTCATAGTGTCGGCAAAGATTGTATTCTTTGAATACCGCCACCGTCTCTTGACAAATGAGACAAACAGCCTTTTCTTTGCATTGAACAAAAAAATAATCGTTTGTCCACTCCAGGTTAAATATCCTGCATTCTGAATCAATTTTTCTCTCACCTAACTTTTTCGCCATTATTCCGTTCTCAAACAGGTTGCAATTTTAATATGCTTGAATAGTCCGCGATGGTCCCAGGGCTCCGCCCTCACCTGCGATCGTCCAGATGTCTCGGTAACACTGCTCGTGCATGCAACGGTGGACGTGCCCGCATGCATCAAAGGGAAACACTCTCCCCGCGCGTGTCACCAAAGAAGCAATGCGAAGCCCCGCTTCACTGGGATGATTTGTGGGCTCAGCAGGGGTGCAATGAACCAAACACAAGATTAAAATGTCCCAGTCTTCAAGGCCAAATAGGAAAAAAAATCCGATAGCGTCTCTGGTATTGTTCAGAGGGCCGGTCCAAATGTGCCAGCGGGCCGCATCCCAAAAAATAAAAAATAAATAAAAAAAAAAATTTAAAAAAAAAAAAAAAAAAAAAAAAAATTCCGATAGCGTCTCTGGTATTGTTCAGAGGGCCGGTCCAAATGTGCCGGCGGGCCGTATCCGGCCCGCGGGCCGTAGTTTGGTGACCCCTGATATACACACTTAAAAATAAGTTTTAATCTTATGTTGCCAAGTTAGCTCAGTAACGCGTACACCACTCTCATGTTTTTGTATTATTTCATACTTAATATCGATTGTCATGATACTCTTTTTGTTCTTACTACCCTTCATTGCTTTAGACTATCCTTGCTTTAGACCAGTGGTTCTTAACCTGGGTTTGATCGAACCCTAGGGGTTCGGTGAGTTGGTATCAGGGGTTTGGTGGAGCCTCTGCTGCGGAACTCAAGACACACCTACTCATCATGTCTATTCACAATAACATGCCCCGCTTTACCATCACTGGCTGGAGATGATCACGTGACATTGCTTGGCCTATCAGTGCTGCGAAGAATTTATATAGCTTGAATTTGAAAAAGAATATATTTTATTTTAAACTAAATTAGGGTTCGGTGAATGCTCATATGAAACTGGTGGGGTTCAGTCAATGCACATATTAAACTGGTGGGGTTCGGTAGCTCCAACAAGGTTAAGAACCACTGCTTTAGACCCATTGTTTTTTCACATAATTCTGCACTGATTAACGCAAATAACACTCAAAAATAGCATATCTCGCTAGACGATTCGTATCACAATTCACAGATCACGATTCTATTCCGATTCCGACACGTTAAGGCGATTATTACTGATTTTTAAGTTACTTTGGAAAAAAAATATCAAAATGGAAATAAAATTACATTCCTGTCAATTTATTTCTGAAAGCTCATTCAGCACTAAAGGAAACTTGTTTTATATTTGAACAACATATGACCTTTGTATATATTTTTTTCATATTTTAGTGAAGACCTGCTTGGTGCAAACCAGATTTAGTCCACACCTGCTTAAATGCAGAAATCTAAACATGAAAAATTAACATCATAAGGGCTGCATAGCACTCAATATCAAAGTTATTTAAAAGAAATATCATCTCATTTTCTGAACCGCTTTAGGGTCGTGGGGGCTGCAGGAGCCTATACCAGCTGACTTCGGGCCAGAGGTGGGCGTATAAAAGAGCATGTAAGTATATCGATATGTGGTCTGATTGTTATTTGATCCCGAAAGATCAGAAGTGCTGCATTTTCATCAATGAGATTGTTTTAAAAAAAAATTCACCCAACATGTCAGAAACAATTATTCATTCATTCATTTGCTGGAGACTATCCCAGCTGACTTTTGGCCAGAGGCGGGGGACACCCTGAATCGGTGGCCAGCCGATCACAGGGCATAAGGAGATAAACAACCATTCGCACTCCCACCCATACTTAGGGGCAATTTAGAGTGTCCAATCAGCCTACCTAACATGCATGTCTTTGGAATGTGGGAGGAAACCGGAGTACCCGGAGAGAACCCACGCAGGCCCAGGGAGAACATGCAAACTCATCATACCAAGAAACTGCGTATGACGAAATTGGACCCCAGAGCTGTGTGGCCAATGAGCTAACCCAGGGATGGGCAAACTGGTCCTCAAGGGCCGCTGTGGGTGCAGGTTTTTGTTCCAACCGATCCAGCACAGACAGTTTGACCAATTAGATTTCTGCAGAAAACAAGCAGCACCTGACTGCAAATCACTGATTGCACTTGTATGACACCAGATTGGTAAACAGGTACCCTCTCTATGGGTTGTAATGAAAACCTGCACCCACTGCGGCCCTTTGTGGAATAGTTTGCCCACCCCTGAGCTAACCACTCAAGCCACCGGGCTGCCATAGAAACAATTATAATCACTGAAAATAAATGAATTGTGAATTACCATCCAATTTTCATGCAAAGTTATTCTGAAGTTAGATATCTTTTGATTTATTATAGTAAAAATATCCAGCTTTGAGAAAAGATGGAGCTATGTCAGAATGCTTTTCATTGACTACAGCTCAGCCTTCAACACCGTAAGACTGGACATTCTTATCCCCAAGTTGGCCAACCTGGGGCTCCTGGATTGACAACTTTCTGATCAACCGACCCCAGTGCGTGAAGCTGGGTCGCCACCTCTCATCTGTCCAAACACTCACCACCGGCTCACCCCAAGGCTTGCCACTACTCTACTCGCTCTACACACACAACTGCAGACCCACAGCCCAAACGATTATCAACTGCCCCCTACCCACCCTGTCCAGAATCTATGAATCCCGGTGCCTTAGAAAGGCAGAGAACATTATAAAAGACAATACGCATCCCGGCTTCCACCACTTCAACCTGCTTCCTTCTGGAAGCCGATACAGAGGTATAACTGCCAAGACAAACAGACTCAAGGACAGTTTCTTCCCTAGAGCTGTCACCATACTCAACTCGAGTTCTGCACCTAGGACCTAATCAAGATTTATTACTACTACTTATACTACTTATATATTGTTACTATTTTGTGATTATTTATTTATCATTACTATTTAGTGATCATTTATTTATCATTACTATTTAGTGATTATTTATTTATCATTACTATTTAGTGATTATTTATTTATCATTACTATGTAGTGATTATTCATTTATCATTACTATTTATTGATTTTCTATGTGTTTGCTTGTTTGTTGTTGCGTCCATAGACTCAGCGAGGTGTGCACCTAGGCGCTAAACGTCTCCAAAACTGTGGATCTCATCCTGGACTTCAGACGGAACAAGCCCGCTTGTCAGGCCCCAGACGAGATTGGTGGCTGCTTGCGCCCGCCACCCAACCACAGGTCCTGCCTCTAATGACTCGAGGGCTGCCAGGTGTGAGTCATTAGCCAGTGAGGAGTATTTAAGGCCACTAAGAACAGGACCACGCTGCGGGATCGTCTGATCTGCTCACAGTGAGGATTCCGACTACGCTCGGCCCCCACGACCACGGATACGACTAACGACACGCCGACACCATCCCCTCGTGTGCCTGGCCTTTCACTTGGACCATTCTAATAAAGATTCGAGAACCAGACTCGCAGCCCTCGCCTGCTTTGGGGTCTTCCACCCCCGATCATAACACCGCTTCACTCTGCTGATCTCACTTGGACTACTTATTTATTAATTTCTTATTTATTGATTATTTATTTGTCTTTCTGTTATCTGTGCACTATCTGGTGAAAGCTTTAAATCTCATTATAATTGGATAATAACAATAAAACCATTCATTTCAATTCAATTCAATTCAATTCAAATTATTCCATGCAAAAAAAATGTGCTGCACCACTTAAGCTGCAAGGAAAGCCAGAAAAATTCTCAAAAGTGATTTGGAATGTAAAGAAGGAGGGATGAGGTTATCTCATGGCTTTCCACCTTCCAAGACACTTCTCTCCATGAATTGCTTCAAAGTTCTGTTATCAAGGTGCCATATGCTTTCACCATAAAAAGATTGCAGAGAGGGAAATGAGGGTGTAGGCTGCAATTCTTAAGCCTCTCTACCTGGGTAATAGGTTGGCCGAGATTTTTTTTTACCGCAGCTAGATCCATCTCTGACCTCTGAACTGTGAAAACAATTGAAAATGTGTTCCAGCACGTTTGAGAAAATAGAGGCGAGCGTCATTAATCTTCAATGCCTGCTGCTTCCTTGCACATAGCCACAAAAGACACATACAAACCGTTATGTTTACATTTATTTGCGAGGATATGCCTCTTAATTTCAACTTTTGCATATCCAAATGCCAAAAATATTTTTTATCATATTTGCCCATCATCTGGGTGTGAAATATTGATTTTACAATGATGCATGCAGAGAAGGCCGAACGGGGAGTCTTATATTGTAGAGTGCTGATTCCTTTCTCCAAAGTATGAAAGCTACATTTATTATTGACTTAATAGCTAAACACCAAGATCGAATGTTGGTTTTGGTTGTTTGCAGGAAGTATTGAAGGCCCCTGTGGAGGGAGATCTCACATCAGATGGCTCCAGGCTCACAGACCAGATTACATAGGTTATAGTTCACATCGTGTAAAGCACCAAAACAAGAATGAGTCACCTTGGTGTGTCCATTCCAAAGTATTACTACTGTAGATTTAACATAAAGGAGCAGCATTTGGACTGAAGGTTATATTATGTTGTTTTTAAGTTACCTTAGTTTGTAATTTAGACCAACACAAAGTCTATATGTCATAATTAATATACAGACGTGAAAACGTGAAAGACACACATTTTTGTGGCACAGCAGTTAATTCAGCTGAAGGGAACACAATAAAGCATTAGTCATAGAAAACGTAATTTATTTGCGTAATCGGAACACACGCTGATTATTTTTTCATTATGATTTCTGCAATATCATTTTCCTCAAGGTTTTTTTTTGCTTCCCATTAATGCCTAATATTACTATTTCTTTATTCATTTTTTTCATTGAGTTTTTGGTCAGAATTTGTCTATCGTAAGAAAGTCTATACAGTACACGGATGGACTGTTATAATACTACACAAAGACCAATTTGTAATTGTTTTCCTTGTGGGTGGGCGTCCATGTGTTGGTGCACACAGGTGTTTGCATGTGTGATGAATGTTTCTATGGAAGGATGTACAACATACACTGACCAACTCCGATTAATTTAACTATCTTTTTTTTGTAAGTGCTGCATAAAAATATTGATAGAGAACACAACTATTTCTTCCTAATTTCATCAAAATATTTTCCAATTAAGGCGGCCCGGTGTTGCGAGTGGTTAGCGCGCCGGCCTCACTGCTCTGGGGTCCTGGGTTCAAATCCAGGTCACGTCCACTGTGTGAAGTTTGCATGTTCTCCCCAGGCCAGCGTGGGTTTCCTCCCACATTCCAAAAACATGCATAGTTGGCTGATTGGACACTCTAAATTGCCCCTAGGTATGGGTGTGAGTGTGCATGGTTGTCCGTCTCCTTGTGTCCTGCAATCGGCTGGCCATCGATTCAGGGTGTCCCCTGCCTCTGGCCAAGAGTCAGCTGGGATTCGCTCCAGCACCCCCCACGACCCTATTGAGGATAAAGTGGTTCAGAAAATGAGATAAGATGAGAGAATTTCCAATTAAATGAACAAAATAATAATTGCCTTATATTTGACACAAAGTAAATAATATTCTCTTATATCCTATCATGAGTGGTTATTATATGATGCCACGAAAGGAAAATAACATTCGGTAATACCTTGACATAGAAGTGCCCCGACATACGAGCAATTTGAGATACGAGTAAAATTTAGTGCAAATATTTATCTTGAGATACGAGACAAATTTTGATATACGAGCATACAGCCAGGTGGCCGACACGAGAGGCTGCTTATGAGAACAGCATGGGCACTGTCTTTCTCACCTCAACTCCCTCATGTAAAGATACCTTCAAACAATGGGTAGAGCATTGCGGGAGTTGATTAGCGAGGAGGAGGTGGAAGGGGGGACCACCTCGTTACAAAGGAAATCAAACAAATGAAAATTATTTTAGTAGTATTAAACATCATAACCACTAGTTATTTGTTACTCTTGTGATAGATGGCAAATTAGAACAAATAAAAATGTTTTCCATTCCAATATCCTGTTATTTTGTGTATTTTTTCAGAGGGTGTGAACAAATTAATTTGTATTTAGTTCATTTTTATTGGAATCGTTGATTTCAGATACGAGTAAATCAACATACGAGCTCAGTCCCGGAACGCATTATGCTCGTATCTCATGGTACCTATGTATCTCAAAAGTTCTTACTAATTACTATTACTAATATGTACTCAAACCTCTTTGTACATTGTTAGTTGTCATATTAAATTGTATTATATTTAATTTTATATTTTTTTAAATTTCATTTTCTGAACCGCTTTATCCTCATTAGGGTCGCAGGGGGTGATGTAGCCTATCCCAGCTGACTTCGGGCCAGAGGCGGGGGACACCCTATGAATGAATGAACGAACGAACGAAGGAAGGAAGGAAGGAAGGAAGGAAGGAAGGAAGGAAGGGAGGGAGGGAGGGAGGGAGGAAGGAAGGAAGGAAGGAAGGAAGGAAGGAAGAGGGGAAGGAAGGAAGGAAGAGGGGAAGGAAGGAAGGAGGGAGGAAGGAAGAGGGGAAGGAAGGAAGGAAGGAATGAGAGAAGGAAGGAAGGAAGGAAGGAAGGAAGGAAGGAAGGAAGGAAGGAAGGAAGGAAGGAAGGAAGGAAGGAAGGAAGGAAGGAAGGAAAGGAGGGAGGGAGGGAGGGAGGAGGGAGGAAGGAAGGAAGGAAGGAAGGAAGAGGTGAAGGAAGGAAGGAAGGAAGAGGGGAAGGAAGGAAGGGAGGAAGGAAGAGGGGAAGGAAGGAAGGAGGAGGGGAAGGAAGGAAGGAAGAGGGGAAGGAAGGAAGGAAGGGAGGAAGGAAGAGGGGAAGGAAGGAAGGAAGAGGGGAAGGAAGGAAGGAAGGAAGGAAGGAAGGAAGGAACAAACGGACGAATGAACTAATAAATGAATTAAACCTTTCTGAAGAATCCTTGCATCACCACTGATTTGGATGCACCCAAGGATATCTTTAGGATCAGCTTGAGTTAACCTGAACTGGTATAGAGAGGGTGACTGAAGGAGATTATTTTTTTCAAATTCTGAGTCTAGCTTGAATGTGGCTTTTAGTGCCTGAACAATTAAGTACCACAAAAGCACAACAGTAAATTGGAGAAGAATGCTCTCTAATTATCAGCAACAAGCTGAAATAAATATAAAGAGGTCTCTAGATGGCAACACAATCAAAATACTAAATGTAAATAACCTCTGTTTATATTATATCTCTGTGTGGGCACATGTGCATTTTATTCATTCATCTTCCATACCGCACATCCTTGAAACGGTTGAATGATTGCGGGAGTCTAACCCAACTGACTTCGGGCGAAAAGAAGCCTGACGCAGAGAGACAAACGGCCATCCGCACTCACAATCATACCGCCACCAGCGGGAATCAGCCCCGCACCTACTTGCACCAAAGTCAGGTGTGTGAACCTTTACACCGAGAGGTGGCTTTATGTACTGTTTAGTATATTGTAAAGTGGTATTATTGACAATCCATTAAGAAAATAAATAGGGACCATAAATAATTCACACTTGCTTGGGGTTATTTGATTTGGAACGGGGTTCACGGTGTATGAACTGTGCATTTGAAATATTGGGGGGGGGGGGGGGGGATCACTTTTCACATGCATCACTGCCTAGTCATAACCATATGCCATATTTCCACAGTTGGATAATAAGAATTTAATGTAGCTTCCATCTCTGGTGCCCTAAAGCACAGTGCCATTGGGTTCAGTAGGTCCCAACAAACTGATTTTTTTTCATTATTTTGTTTATTGTTTTCTTAATCTGAGTTTTGGTGTTGCCCATTTAGTGAACAAGGTGGCAATGATTTAAATCTTAACTTATTATTTGCGATTCAAAACAGGAAAATAGATTAGAAATAGTATATTGTATTGTATGTTTACCAATATGAGATACACACAACCAATGAATTTTTCCCAAGTCATATGGAATAGTTTCCAGCACTCCGCAACCCTGACAACCCTAATGGTTGAATGGATGGCTTTTATTGTGAAAAGGTGCAATATTTAAAAATGAATAGATATGGGGAGGGCAATAAAAGATGATTTATCAAAAATAAATATTGGTTTCTTTATTAATGCTGACTATTATATTGTATATATATAGATATGACATACACACAACCAATGAATTTTTCCCCGTCATTTGGGAATTGTTCCAGCACTCCCTGAAAACCCTGATGGTTGAATGGATGGCTTTAATTGTGAAAAGGTGCAATATTTAGCAATTCTTTATCAATGCTGACTACGCAATTATTTTGCTTCCTACAACAATACGAAAAAAATGACGCCAAATTTCAAATGACGGGAGAAACAATGACTAATCAACACACTAAAAAATATAAATTATGTAAGTGTCAGATTTTATTTAATATTTTTATACATTTGCTTGCAACGAAGAATATGCTTGATTATAAGCAGCATACTTGCAACAAAGTAAAAGCTTTGCACATGAAAAGTATGGTTAGACTATCAAAGAGAAGCCAAAATGTCTTGGACTGCTGGGAGTGGACAAAATATAGAGGAGCCAGAACGGCTTGCAGTGCTGGGTTGTCTGGGAATTGCACCTGCACCCACCACAGACGCTCCACAAGGATTCCCACGCTTCGGCCCTCGTCTGTTTTGACTACACATGTATGAACCCATATGCACGCTCAGATGTCTCACTTATGTTTTCATCCCTCCCCTTCGAGTTGAGACGTCAATGAAATCACTGCCCTCAAATGTAATAAAACAACAGAAAAGATGTGTAAGGTCAGAATGGAGTTGGGAAGCTGTCTCAACGGTTGTTCTCCTTGCAAGTGAACATTCCAAAAGTCTGTATTTTCCTCTTTATTTGTGTGTGCATTCAGGAAAGTCCTGACACAATGACATTTGCATTGTTCTTAGTTTAACATGTGAACATTCCAAAAGGCTGTATTTTCCTTTTTATTTGTGTGTGCATTCAGGAAAGTCCTGACACAATGACATTTGCATTGTTCTTAGTTTAACATATGGCTATTTAGTTGTCATGATAATACCAAGCAGGGCTTTGCTGCCCAGGAATTATGAGACTACTTAATTCAAAAGTGAATTCATAGGTGAGTAACCCACTGTTTTTGCTGTCGACCTGGCCTTGAGCTCTTATCGAGGTCAAGGCATGAATCTCAGTCAAGAGGATTAAAGAGATACAAGTGCCTTTAACATGAAATAAAACCATAAAAGTTCAGGTTTAATCCCTTTTCCTACAGATAAGGCAGGTTGTACAAGATCCATTTATGCTGTACTGGCTGTGTCTTTGTGCGTGTGTGTATGTGTGGGTTTACGTGGGTTTGAGCTTGTATTCTTGCGTAAATGCGTGTGTCTGTCTGTTTGGTGCACGGATTTGATAAATTTTGGAAGATTGGCTTTATGAAGTTCAAAATATGTTTGCTTTTTGTCTTACATTAAATACTCCATAAATGCATGGGGACCTCTGAAGTGTTTCTGTAAAATATTGCTAATGTAGGAGGCAGTCAAATGTGTAAGAGCCAATTTGCTTTCAAACACTGCAGGTCATCTTGCCCAATAACAGTGATTAAAGAAATTACAACCGCTCTCAATAATTTATGTAAACTTGTGGGTTATGTACATATAAATGTATTTATATTGGCAATATTTTTATAAGTCGGTTAAAGTCTGTTAAAATTCGGACTTCAATAAAATAATGACATATCGGGTCAGTCTAGTCTACAAAAAAGTTTTTAAAAAAAGAAGTATTTAACTGGGGAATCAACCAACCCTACAGTAGAAGCATTTACTAGTAAAAAATAAAAATAAAAAATACATCTCAGTTTAAAATTACCATTACTGTAATAATTGTAAATTGGGGAAACCGTTAATGCTATTGCTACTAAAAAATGCTCGTCATGAGTTACTTTTAATTTTTCAAATCCCCAATTGTGAGGATTACCAAATAGGAACATGATGATTACTTTGTCACACTTTATAAACAAAGAGACATAAGTATACAATATATGAATAAAGATCAACAATAAGATTTCAAAGTAATCTGTTCTCGTCTGTAGACATGACACTAATATTTTTGTTTATGTTATGGTGCCCCCGTGTGACAATGTAATATTACTTCTGACGGAAGGTTATTCCAACAAAAGGCTTCATACTTTTTGTTTTATTTGTTATATTTAATTGTATTTAAACTTTGCATGGAACATGGATGATTTTAATACAATTATGAAGCTTTTAGATACATCGGCATTTGGTTCGCACAAGCAAAGAGTGCTAACATACATAATAACGTGCCCAAACAAAGGCGATTTTGATATTTTAATATATTTTGACAATACTGGGAAATGGAAAAGTTATTTAAAGACGTGGGGTATACCAAAGTAGAACTCACCAGGTAAACTACAGGCGTGAGGAGGAACGCTGCGCACCAACACGTCCCCTGCATCCTCCAGCTGTTTAAACTTCCACAAAATTCCTTCGTGTGCAAAGGGATACTCTACGGGGCATAAATCCACCGGGGCCTGCCTTACTGTGTGGCCAAGTCCTTAAGTAACCGGGTTGGGAAAAGGGACACGGTGCAACCCATGACCACAAACTGAGAAGAGAAGAGATGGATGCTAAGAGCAAGAAGTGGTAATGCTGATGCTGTCTTTAAAGATTTAGGGGTGGCGCTACATACCGTTACTTGCGCGTAAATCGAGTTGTAAAGAGGTCCAAGTTCGGTGCTGGTTCAATTTGTAATTGATTTTAATTCTAATTAATCCAATTGTCTGGCTGCGGGTGACGCCGATGTGAAGGCGGCTCAAAAGAGCTTCGCGCTTTATATAGGGTGCCTTCTGTGATCAGAATGGTTCTCACTCATGGGGGTGTGAGTATAGTGGTGATCGAAGGAGGAAAATGTTGGCAAATATGAAAAAAAAGGCAAATAGTTACTTAATGCCAGTTGGAATACTTTAATATGTTTTTAAACACATGCTCTGGTGTTATTGTCTTTTATCAACATTTTATTTTACATTTAATCTGGCTGAAAGTGTTATTTTTTGTTTGTTTGTTTTATTGTTTAAAGAAAAATCTTGAAGGGAAGCCAAAACGAGCAGGGACCGTGATTTATGCACTTCATGACATTGCTGGTAAGTGATCAGATAAATAATTTAAATATAAGTTTTCAGATTAAATTGAATATAATGCCTTTATTGTCAAGTACAATACAAGTACACGTTCATTCATTATTTTTTGGAAACGCTTATGCTCATACTGGTCGCGGGAGGTGCTATAACCTATCTGAGCTGACTTCGGGCCGGAGGCAGGGGACACCCTGAAAAAAGTGATTTGACTGTTATTTCACAGATATGTCTGTTTGCTTCCTCCTTGGACTTATGCACCTGCACGAATAGGAAATGTTTTTGTATTCATCTTCCATACCGCCCATCCTCAAAAGGGTTGCAGGGTTTGATGGAGCCTAACTCAGCTGTCATCGCGAGAAAGGCAGACTACACTTTAAACTGGTTGCCAGTCAGTCTTAGGGTACACAGAGACAAACGACCATCCACACTCACAATCATTCCACCGCCAGCGGGAATTGAGCCTGCACCCGTCCGCACCAAAGTCAGGCGAGTGAACCTCTACACCACGAGGGGGCTGTTTTTGAATATTTGTTATTAATTTTAATATGTTCATATATAATTTTCTAATTATTTTCTCTCATTTTTCTGTGATTTTAACATCTTTCATACAAAATTGGTACACTTTGATTATCATTTTAGTTAGTTGTTTTTTTTAGGTTAGAACTTTATTTTATCCCGTATTCGGGAAATTTCTTGGTTGCAGTAGCATATATGTATGTATATATATATATATATATATATATATATATATATATATATATATATATATATATATATATATATATATATATATATATATATATATATATATATATATATATATATATATATATATATATATATATATAAATTGTAAATTCTATTTGAGAATTGTGTTCATACTGGTAGTTTATTTTACCAGGTTTCCGTTCCATATGTGGTGAATAAATATTTTGTCATGGCGACATGCGTTCAGTATTTGCCAATTACCAGTACCAATCCTTGGTGTGAGCTGAGAAAAAGTGAAAAAAAAGTATACCGATTTTTTGTCACAAATTATGGGTGCACCTTGTACACGGGTGTACGTTATACTCGAATAAACACGGTATGCTTTTTGTCACTAGCCTTGTCTATTCATCACCAGTGTTCATATATACATCAAAAGACTTTAAAATGCAATGCCAAGCTGTAGAAAGTTTTCCCAATTGCCAGTGTTTTAAGTCTGAGGGAAAGCATGAGCCTTATTTCAAGGCAAATGATTAGGATTAGTGAAGCACGGGCACTAACACCTAAGGCACTGAGTTGTCTCATCTTCAATGAATCGAGGCCCATTCAAAAGAGGTTAGCCAATCCATGAACAAAAAATACAACATGTTTTAATCGTCAATCACACACCTGCTGCTTTTCCTCTTTTCAGCATGACATTGTTATAACTAAAGTGATACCAGAAGGAAAATCTGCAGATTTCCCCACCTGGCATACATTATTGGTGCTCATTCATTACTGTGGTGGAAAATTACAGTGTAATCATTTTCTAATGGCTTGCATTTTGGCTCCAAAGTGAGGGCATGAAGACGAGATAGAGCAGAAAGAAAGACGGTGATTGGGGGGCTGCACAAAGCTAGTGTCCGGTGGCTCGGAAATGTTAGGCTGCCTTCGCTCTATTGCCAATTGTGTGGGCAGATGTTGCTGTGAGTCCTGAGGCAAGGCAGTGACGCAGTGGATGCCTTCCAACCAGCTGCCATGTTGAGTGTCACTCCACATCCGCAGTACAAAATAGGAGTCAAACTAGGCTTGACCAGAAGGGGCTGATGGGGTGCACTACACGCCACATCCGTGCAACAAAAAATCCAGAAGCTTGCAGTCACAGTCAAAGCAGGCAGCACTTTTGAGGAGAATGGCTGAATAGAGTACCGGCCAAAGGCCAACTGTCAATTGCTTCCGTGCCACAATTAGTATGCCTGCGGGTGTCAGCATCAAAAGGATTTAGTAGAGAAACTCAAATTTCCGTTTGGCCTGCATAACCTTCGAATATTTATACAGGTTGAACTTTTGTCTTAAATGCTTATGACAAATTGTTTAGTGTTGTCACAACGGTGTGAAAACTTTTTAAAAAAAAAATCTCTATACAGTATTTATTTTTTCATTTTTCTTGCGGCCAAAATATTTTTTATACTTGTGAGGGATACTTGAAAAGAACAACACTATTACTTACATTGACATAATTGTGTTTTGTTTTCCACAGCAATGTGCCTATCACTGTTCTTTACAATAAAATTTGATAATTTCATCCTTAAATCAGGGCGGCCCGGTGGATGAGCGATTAGCGCGTCAGCCTCACAGTTTGAGGTTGTGGGTTCGGTCCCAGGGTAATCCTCACTATGTGGAGTTTGCTCATTCTCCCCAGGCCTACAGGGGTTTGCTCCAGATACTCCGGTTTCCTCCCACGTCCCAAAACATGCAAAGAAGGCTTTTTGAACACTCTAAATTGCTCTTAGGTATGAGTGTCAGCGTGAAAGGATGTCCGTGTACTTGTGCCTTGCAAATGGCTGGCTAGCGATTCAGGGAGTTCCCCGCCTGTTGCCTGTAGCTAGCTGAGATAGGCTACAGAACCCCCCGTCAATCTTGTTAAATTCAAGGTAATATTCGAGGCCTAATCATTTAGCTGTTAAGTTACATTGCCACCCATTTCATTTCATCTCATTTTCTGAACCGCTTTATCCTCATTAGGGTTGCAGGGGTTGCTGGAGTTTATCCCAACTGTCTTTGGGCCAGAGGCGGGGGAGACCCTGAATCAGTGGCCAGCCGATGGCCTCACACTCATACCTAGTGTCCAATCAGCCTACCATGCATGTTATTTGGAATGTGGGTGGAAACCGGAGTAACCTGAGAAAACCCATGCAGGCCCAGGGAGCCCAGGCCGACGCGCTAACCACTCAGCGACCAGGCCGCCACCCATTACTATACATGGTTTGACAAAAGTACAATTTTTGGATGTTATTATATTGTTTAAAATTATTTTTTATCATTATTTATCATTGACATAGGTAATTAGGAATGCTTTCAATTGCAATAACTGGTTGCCAAGAAAAAAATGCCAAAACAAAACAGTGACATTTTAATTTAAAAAAAACACACAAACATTCAAAAGATAATAACATTACTATAACATTATTTCTGTTGCTTTATTACATTCGGTGGCCCTGATTACATGGATGTCTCAACTCTAAAGGGAGGGGTGGATTACATGAGACCTTTGAGTGTGTTTATCTGTGCGTGTATGTGACTTGAATCTGCAGCCTAATACATGTGTACCAAAACACATTCATGAAAGTCAAAAGAGATGAGAACCGACGCATCAGGAAGGCTCTTGGAGCATCCATGGTGGGGTGAAGATTATGACACAGGTGCTCACTGCAGGTCCTTGAATCAGCTTTGACTTAAGTTCAAGGAGGGACTGGGAAAAAAATGTTCCAAAAATTTATTTGTCTCACCAAGAAAATCAATTTCAATTTGGCTGCAAAAAACGAATTAATTTTAGGCATAAAAGCAGTACAATTGAAAATTATTGCTAGATATTTCAACTCCCCCTATTAAATCTTTTGCACATTTATAAAAGAAAATTGGTGTTTAACTCGCTAAGTTTTAAAATAAACTGCATGTTCAGCGATTTTGCGTCATTTACAATTCATAAACATTTCTAAAAATCGACATCAGATTCTGATAGCCATAGTCTGCCCACTGACCATTAAATGATTCCTATTACGCGTTCAAGCGGTCAGGGTTGTAGTCCCAAGGTTACCACCCCAAAGCAGGAAGAAAATTGCGTCTTTTGGATTTGCGATTGTGGATTTACAAGATAAAATAAATTAACCGATTTAAAAAATAAATAAATAAAAAATCTATGGGGGACCTTCCGAAGGAGCATTTGATTAAACAATGCGGGAGACAAACTCACGATCCCAAAAACAGTGATTACTGTGTAAAAAAATAATAAATAAATAATAATGCGTGCATGCATAAAGGTGAGCAAAACATTCTTTAAAAGCAAAGCCAAGCTAATACTTTGTTGCAGGCAAATGTATAATAAAATGAAATAAAAACCCTAACCTCATTTGGGCAGCAAACACGACAACATTCCTTGAGAGGACTCAGGAAAGAGCAACCCTGACAATTAGTACTTAAATCTGAGTCCCATCACAAGTGCAGGCACCCCTCCCCGTGTGTTCATGGATAGAAAAATGATTTTCTATAATCAAATTAAAGCAATCATATCTTTTTTCAGTAGTCTGTCAGTGTCAAATAAAACTGAATTTTCAATCTGCACTTTCAAGTAATGTGGACAGCAGCAGTCTACGTGACAGACCTTATATTTTCAGGGGCTTTAGAGATGCCCAGTGATTAATCACGTCATTGTGATCATAGGAATAAGGAGTAAATAATTATTTTATTTCTGTAACAAAGTGTTATGAGATAGCATCACCACATTTTCCATTCCTATCACTGTTATTAACATGATACAAACATGTAGCTGAAGAAATTGCTGGGGACTGCTGTGATACAAGAGCTTGCCTTTAGTTATTCAGATGCTTTTGTAATACATTTTTCATTGTGTAATAATTTTAGTAGGCTTTTAAAAGTTTGAGTTTGATTTATTTGATAAAGGACAGCACATATTAATGAACATATTTATATTCATGTTCATGAACATATACAGTGGGGCAAATAAGTATTTAGTCAACCACCAATTGTGCAAGTTCTTCTACTTGAAAAGATTAGAGAGGCTTGTAATTGTCAACATGGGTAAACCTCAACCATGAGAGACAGAATGTGGAGAAAAAAAACAGAAAATCACATTGTTTGATTTTTAAAGAATGTATTTCCAAATTAGAGTGGAAAATAAGTATTTGGTCACCTACAAACAAGCAAGTTTTCTGGCTGTCAAAGAGGTCTAACTACTTCTAACGAGGTCTAACGAGGTCTCTACTCGTTACCTGTATTAATAGCATCTGTTTTACCTCATCGGTATAAAATACACCTGTCCACAACCTCAGTCTCTCACACTCCAAACTCCACTATGGCCAAGACCAAAGAGCTGTCGAAGGACACCAGAGACAAAGTTGTAGACCTGCTCCAGGCTGGGAAGACTGAATCTGAAATCGGTAAAACGCTTGGTACTATCAGTAACACAATGCACCGCCAGGGACTCAAATCCTGTACTGCCAGACGTGTCCCCCTGCTGAAGCCAGTACACATCGAGGCCCGTCTGCGGTTCGCTAGAGAGCATTTGGATGATCCAGAAGAGGACTGGGAGAATGTGTTATGTTCAGATAATAATAATAATAATCGGACATAGGCCCTGTCGTCATTATCACAACACAAAAGCCTACTTGTCATCACACGCAGAAACTGCGTGTGACGAAATTGATGGTGCTTCGCCATAAGCTACGTTTAATCGGCAAAGACCTAATAAGTGTAAGTTACGGACTTGTAATTTGTCATTCCGCTGTTGAGGATACAGGTCGCTTACCTCTCGCTTTTTGGTAGAAACAGGTTCTCGTGTTTGGAGGAGAAAGAATGCTGAATTGCATCTGAAGAACACCATACCCACCGAGAAGTATGGGGGTGGAAACATCATGATTTGGGGCTATTTTTCTGCAAATGGACCAGGACAAATGATATGTGTAAAGGAAAGAATGAATGGGGCCATGTATCGAGAGATTTTGAGTGAAAATCTCCTTCCATCAGCAAGGACAGATGAAGGTAAAAATGAGATGAGGCTGGGTCTTTCAGCATGACAATAATCCCAAACACACAGCCAGGGCAACAAAGGAGTGGCTTCGTAAGAAGCATTTCAAGGTCCTGGAGTGGCCTAGCCAGTCTCCAGATCTCAACCCCATAGAAAATCAGTGGAGGGAGTTGAAAGTCTGTGGTGCCCAACGGCAGCCCCAAAACATCACTACTCTAGAGGAGATCTGCGTGGAGGAATGGGCCAAAATACCAGCGACAGTGTGAAAAGCTTGTGAAGAGATACAGAAAACGTTTGGCTTCCGTTATTTCCAACAAAGGGTACATAACAAAGTATTGAGATGAACTTTTGGTATTCACCAAATACTTATTTTCCACCATGATTTGCAAATAAATTCTTTAAAAATCAAACAATGTGATTTTCAGTTTTTCCCCCCACATTCTGTCTCTCATGGTTGAGGTTTACCCATGTTGACAATTACAGGCCTTTCTGATCACTTTTTTCCAAGATGGCGCCATCAGGCGGCAGCCGGTGGCAGTAGCTCTGTCCACTCTTATTTGTTTTTCGTGTTTTACAGCCTTTCTACCTTTTTTATTACATTTTAATATTTCTTAATACATTTGTTTTTACTTTACTTTGTACTTTATACTTTTTACTTTAATGTTTTTAAAACGTTCTTTGTTTTGTTAGCCTGGCTTCTTTCTACTTCTTTTTTGGAACCATTCAGCCATGTCTACGCTGTCATAGACATGGGATTAGCTGTGAACAATACGCAGCAGAAGGAGCAACACCTCGATGCCGCTGGAAATCCGGAGCTGGACAAAAGTGTCGGGAGAAGAAGCAACGCTTCAGACCAATCATTCTATCTATTATTATGGGGAAAGTAAGATCCCTCCCCGATAAGATGGAAGAGCTATCGGTGCTTACTAGGCCGTAAACGGGATTGAGGGGTTGTACTCTGTTACTGTTGATTCTTCAGCTCCAGACTACTGAACGACTGTGCGGATAAGTTTGGAAGAGTGACTGCATATTTTCAACCTCGGTCTCAGTCTGGAGAAGTTCCCCATCTTGTGGAAGACTTCTTTTGTGTGGTTCCAGTTTTATCCAACTCTACAATGTATTTTTATTGTGTCTGTTTCTGTTTTTGCTACTGCAACCAAGATGGCGGCGCTCAAGGGGCAGCCGGTAGCAGTAGCTCCGTCCGCTCTTGCTCGTTTTATGTTTTTGCTGCTTTTCTATCTTATTCATTTTAATATTTCTTAATGGTTTCCCATATACTTTGCTTTGTACTTTGTGCTTTTTGCTTTGTTGTTCTGCGACCCATGCGACTTGACCCTACCCGTCGCGTGGCTTGGTTTCTTTGTGGTAGTCCTAGACGTCTTTGGTGGACTTCCTGTGTGTGGCGTCAGTTTTTTTACCAAGGTCTACAATGTCTTGTGTGTCTTGCGTCTGTCTTGCTACTTCAACCAAGAAATTTCCCTAATCCAATCTAATCTGATCTGATCTAACCTAACCTAAAATAACCTAACCTAACCTAACCTAACCTAACCTAACCTAACCTGATCTAATCTAATCTTATATTATATTATATTAGATTAGAAACTAATTGAATCTTATCTTTTCAAATACGTAGTTCCTTGGTGGTAAATAACATTCTTATGCTGTAATATTTATATCGTTTCAGTTTTTCACATTGTTTGGTGCTTGGAGGAAATAAAAAGCATCACTCCTTGGTTTAATTCAAACCAGAAGAAAAGTGTTAGGGGCAGCTAAACCTAATATAGAACATCACTCCCCCACCACGGTTCCCGATACGGTCCCTTCTGAACAGATTGTAGTCCGGTTTTTGCAATCCTGCCATCGGTGAATTTACACTTAACCAGGTCTCGGTTAATCATAAAAAAAAAATCAATGTTTAAGTTATACTTAATAGATGATGAATTTTGTCACACTTTGGTAAGATGCTTCTGATATTTGAATGACAACATGAGTTTAATTCTGCATGCATTAGTGCCGCCATCTTGTCTCCTTTTGAAAAGTGAGCTGTGAAAAAGTGAAAAAGTGAGCTGCTTGCCTGCTGTCAGACACACCCAAGTTAATCGTAAACTCCATCAGCACGGTAACAGACACACCTGCTTGTGGCTTTCACTCACAGTTTCAAGAGGGTTTGGAGACAGTGGCGCTCCTCCTGAAATTCCAGACATGCCATCCACTTGAATTGCATAGAGCAAGAGGCCTCGTGTCATTTATCTTAGCTGCTAGGTGGAACACGTGATTTGTAACTCGTAACTGACTGACGCCAGCATCCATAGGAAAAAAAAGATAATAACACTTGTCTTGCGAAGGTATTCAGCCCCCTTGAACTTTTCAACCTTTCGCCACACGACGCGGGGGGTGCTGGAGTCCATCCCAGCTGACTTCGGGCCAGAGACAGGGGACACCATAAATTGGTGGCCAGCCAATCGCAGGGCAGAAGGAGATAAACAAACATTCACGCTCACACTCATACGTAAGGGCAATTCTGAGTGTCAAATCAGCCTGCCATGCATGTTTTTGGAATGTGCAAGGAAACCGGAGTACCCGGTGAAAACCCACGCAGGCCTGGGGAGAACATGCAAACTCCACACAGGTAGACCGACCTGGATTTGAACCCAGGTCCCCCTTTATTAACACATAAAAACTTGAGAAGTGGGACGTTCAATATTATTCGGCCCTTGTGTGTCATCCAAGCATTAAGACCTTCTGCACACGTTTTGTTGCAATTACAGCTGCAAGTCGCTTGGGGTGTGTTTCTATCAGTTTCGCACATTGAGAGACTGAAATTCTTGCCGATCTTCCTTGCAAAACAGCTCGAGCTCAGTGAGTTTGGATAGAGAGCGTTTGCGAACAGCAGTCTTCAACTCTGCCCACAGATTCTCGATTTGATTCAGGTCTGGACTTTGACTTGGGCATTTTAACTCCTAAATACGTTTATTTGTGAACCATTCCATTGTAGACATAATTTAGATCATTGTCCTGTCGTAGCGGCCCGGTGGTTGAGTGGTTCATTCGTCAGCCTCACAGTTCTGGGTTCAAATCCAGGTTGACCGTCCTGTGTGGAGTTTTCATGTTCTCCCCAGGCCTGCGTGGGATTTCTCTGGGTACTCTGTTTTTCTCCCACATTCCAAAAACATGCAAGGTAGGCTGTTTGGACACTCTAAATTGCCCCTAGATATGCGTGTGAGCAAAAATAGTTGTCCGTCTCCTCGAGCCCTGCGATTGGCTGGCAACCGATTCAGGGTGTCCCCGCCTCGTGCCCAAAGGTAAGCAGTTCAGAAAATGAATGAATGAATTACCGTAATTACTCGAATATAACGCGCACTCGAAAATAACACGCAGGTAATTTTGGGCCAAAAATATCTGGAAAAACGCAGTCATCGAATATAGTGCGCACCTGAAATTTCCCGCTGACGAAAATCAGAAATCTTACCTTTTTTTCTTCGTTTCACGATTGTTTTGTTCAAACAAATTTATTCATTAGAATCCTTCAAATGAAGAGTTCCTCTCTCTCTTTGTCTGTCCTCTTGTTATGATCGCGCCGCGTCGCTGGGTCGTCGCAGCGCGATCGGGGGCATCTGTTACGGTCGCGCCGCGTTGTGCAAATGCAGGAAGCAGGAGAGGACGAGGCATTCAGCGTGATACGGAGTCCTTTAATGAATCAACCAAGGCGTGGAAACAAACGTGGCCGCATGCGGCGCGCATACGGACAGAGGCAACAGAATAACGACAGCTAGCGACCGCTAGCAACCGCTAACAACAGTCAATGATAGTCAACGATAGTGAACGATCCGGCGACGTGTGATGACGCGTCGCTACTTAAATACAGGAAACGAAAGCAATGAATGGATTGGCTACAGCCGGTATGCGTCAACTTCTTCTTCCTCCCACAACACATCATCCGATTGGCTTTACGAGATGACGTAAAATCCGTGCGTCGGCTGTACGAGATGACGTAAAATCCGTGCGTCAAAGTGAGTTTGACAATGCTTTTTTCGATCGAAAATTTATAATTTATTTTAGTTATTGATTATAACACTGAACTGAGAGAGGGTGAACTGAAACGAGTACGAGGCTAGAGGGGGGCAGTGGTGGTCTCGGCTTTCCGATTTTCGATCGGGTTTACGAGATGACGTAAAATCCATGCGTCGGCTGTACGAGATGACGTAAAATCCGTGCGTCAAAGTGAGTTTGACAATGCTTTTTTCGATCGAAAATTTGTAATTTATTTTAGTTCTTGATTATAACACGCACCCCCAACTATTGGAATTAATTATATAGCAAAAACCTGCGTGTTATATTCGAGTAATTACGGTAATTTCCCGTTGAAAGATAAATATTCATCCTAGTCTCAGGTCTTTTGCAGACTCCAACAGGTTTTCTTCAAGAATGGTCCTGTATTTGGCTCCATTCATTTTCCCATCCATTTTAACCATCAGGCCCAAACCATGAGGCTGCCATCACCATGTTTGACAGTGGGGACAGTGTTGCTTTTACGCTGTTAGTGATGTTCTTTTTCGACCTCGCACGCCGCGAGCCGTTTTTTTTTTTTAATTTCTTTTAAGAAGACAGACGGAGACACAGACTGAGGCTCTCAGGGTCAATTCTCACAGTACCGTGCTTTATGGCAAGTGACACACTATTGTATTCTTTGTCCTTATTTCAATTCAATTCAATTTATTGGCGAAAAGAAATGCACAAAGGCTAAGGGCCATGTAAAGAAGATAAAGGAAGTGTGTATAAAACACGGTGTTGTCACTGGTTCACGGCCAACACGTCATTCAGAGCTTTCTTGAACTGAGCGACCGTCGGCTTCTTGACCACACTCTGCGGAAGCCGGTTCCAAGGTCCGGCGATGCGCACCGAAAAACCAGCCTTCCGCCGATTTAACCGGAACCTGCGAGGATACACCTTCCATGGATGACCCCTCAGACCTCGATCAGGTGCGGGCGTGAAGAAGAGATCACGGGGTTGTAGTTACCGTGGAGGATGTTGTAGGCCAGTATCAGGTCCCCTCGCAAACGCCTAGCCTCAAGGGTCGGAAAATTGAGTCGCTGGCATCTTTCCTCGTAGAACATTGTGCTGAGGCCGCGGACCATCCTCGTTGCAAGTCTCTGGACCCGCTCCAGATGCTGGATGTCCCTGGCGAGGTACGGTGATGCAGCTTGGACACCATACTCGAGAATGGGCCTCACCAGGGAAACATACAGCGGAAGGAAGATGTCTGCAGTGATGATGGCAAAGGATAATCAGGAACAGCACTCCGCGAGCTTTGTTGGCTGATTGGATGTATTGGGCAGTTGGTTTGAAAGTGGAATAGACAATGATGCCCAGATCTTTGCACCGTTGAGATCGTTCCAGTTCCAGACGTCCCGGTTCAAAATCGAGAAGTGCATCAGGAGGAGCCCCAATAGCCAAATGACTGCATTTAGTGATGTTGAGCTGCAAGTCCCACAGGTTCGACTATCTCCACACGTGATGAAGGCACCTACGCAGGTCCTCGAAGTCACTCCGGGGAGCAACGAGCTTCACATCATCAGCAAAGAGGAGAACCCGCTGGGAGATGTGCTCTGGCAGGTCGTTGACAAACACCAAAAACAACAGTGGTCCAAGAACGGAGCCTTGGGGGACACCGCTGGGGGCGTGGTGAGTCAAACTTGTCCACCTTGTGGGGAATTTGCATGTTCTCCCCGTGCCTGCATGGTTTTTCTCCAGGTTACCTCCCACATCCCCAAAACATACCTGGTAGAGTATGAACATTAAATTGTCCTTGGGTATGAGCGTGAGCGCGAATGGCTGGTTTTTTTCTCCTGGTGCCTGACTGACCTGAAATAGGACATGTTGAATGTGGTTTGACTGGCTGGACGCTCTGCCGGAGCTGACGGTCAAATTTGCCAGAAATATTTCCAAGTGCAACCTCTGGGCGACGTTACGGCAGATGCAAAGGCCTTGTCGGAAAATAGAGCACTTTGGATGGCGAGGATGGCGGGACGACCTGAGGGAGAACGTGCAAGTTCAGATTCATTTAAGTCCGACCAACGGGCTGACGTCGTTGCACTTATCTGAAAATAGAGCTCTCTGGACGGCTAATTGATGGCTGGACAGTGCAGAGGAGTGAAGTGGAAGTTTAATTTCCCCCCAAATAATGATGGCGATGATGATTAAGTCTTAGTACTTGGATAAATTGGCTAGAAACTTTCAATATGGCTCAGAAGTTTGAAGCATAGTGTCCCAGAGATTGATGACAACATGGTCATAGCCAGGGAAAATGGCAATCATCTTGACAGTTTCGTGTCCTAGACAAAAGCATATTCATTCACTAATTTTGTGAACCGCTTTATCCTCACATGGGTCGTGGGGGTGCTGGAGCCTATCCCAGCTGACTTCGGGCCAGAGGCGGGGGACACCCTGAATCGGTGGCCAGCCGATTGGAGGGCATTAGGAGTCGGACAACCATTCACATCACACTCATAGCCAGGAGCCATTTAGAGTGGACAAAAGCATATTTGTACAAAAAAACAGTGGTCATAACTCTGCATCATTATCTTCCTTGTGCGCCGAAAACCTCTCGCAAAAGCTCCTCCTGAAAAGCTCCCCTACGGTGCCTCCTGTAGATTCCATCGATGATCCAATGCCTTCTTGAATCTGACGAAAAATTGGACTAAAGCTGCCAATAACCTGTTTTTATTTTTATTTAAATCAACCCTGGCAAATTGCTCCCCTTATTAATGATTACAATTCACCTTGTTTAGCGATAATAAACCGCTCAAATACAACGCGACACATATTTGATAACATAGCGAACTTAAAAGTCTAAAATTTTCCCCAAAGTGGACGTAATGCCGAATCAGTCGGTGCGCCTTTTGTATGCACTAAATTCAAGATTCCGTAGATGTCGCTGTATGACGCTGATAGCTTGACTGTCAGGGTACATTGCTTGCTGACGCGCTGTGTGGAATGCGTGTGTGCATACCATGCTTCAACCATGACAGCAGTAGCAGGGTAAAACGAGATCGGTTTTACAAAAAACAAACTTTCAAAAAATCCTGTACAAAAGTTGTGATACGGCATACACAATTTGACATAAACATAAAATACGGGAAAGAAACATGTAAGTTGACAGGTACTTTATCTAAAGAAGAAAAATTTGAGGTAGTGAGAAAATTGTAAGGCAATACGGGCCCAAACCCATCCACAATCGCTACATTATTGAAACAGAATGAAGCATTAAAAGTTACGACCCCTTCCCATGGCCTCTCCGTGATATTGAAAAGGAGATCCTCGCTGAACGACAAGATGGAGAGTTTTACATCTACGGATAAAGGAAAAAGAAATAGCAGGAGAAGCATTTACATTGACAGAGTCTGCCATTTCTGCAAAAGCAGCGGAAATATTTAGTCACCTTGTGATGGAGGGTGGGGGTGAGGGTTCTTCGAAACACCAAGCATACCCTGACTTTAAAGCATCATGTAGCTGGTTCGAAAAATTTAAGAAAAGGACTCGGATCCACTCAGTCATGTGACATGTTGAGGCATCGAGTCCAGACAATGAGGCAGCCTAAGAATTTATTTTAAAAATTCAAATTTAAAAAGTGTTAACAAGCCGTGCGATCGCCCAGTTTGAGGACGTTTGTCTTGTACATTTTAAAACATTATTAAAAGTCGTTAAAGGCAATCGTCTTTAGATAATTTTTTCTCAAAACATCCGTCAACAAGCACTGCCAAAGGGGAACTAAAATCCAAACAGGTAAGAAGCAGTGGCGAACAATAAAATGGGTGAAAAACTAAATGCCAAAGAAATCATAAAATGTTAATGAAAAAGATTAAAAGTTCAATTTAATGTTGTTTTGAATTGTAAATGTATTCATCCATTAATTTATTTACTGAAGCGCTTTATCCTCACTAGGGTCACGGGGGGTCCTGAAGACTATCCCAGGTGACTTCGGGCCAGAGGCGGGGGACACCCTAAATCGGTGCCCAGCCGATCGCAGGGCACGAGACAGACAACCATTCACTATCACACTCATACTTAAGTCCAATTTAGAGTGTCCAATAAGCATACCATGCATGTCTTTGGGATGTGGGAGGAAACCGGAGTACCAGGATAAAACCCATGCAGGACCAGGGAGAACATGCAAATTCAAGTTTGCCAAAAGCCACACAGGGAGCTCAGAACTTTGGAAGCAGCAAAAATGTGCAAATGCGTACCTGGATTCACAAATACGCAGCCAGAAGCACTAATGTGTAACTGAAATCACAAATGCGTAAATGCAGTCACATGTATACAACTAGATTTAAAAATATGCAAACAAAAAGTCACGAATACATACCCAAAATTATGAATGTGTAACTCCATTCGCAAATGCGTAACTCAAGTCACGAATACTTGACTAAGTTCATATGTGTATTGTGAATACCAGGGATTCTCACGTGAATGTGATTTCACACATTCAAACCCTTCACCCCATTTCACATTTCAAACATTGTTTGTGCGTTGACCTTTACCTATCACACCCTTATCTGACCTGTCTTTTTTCTTTGTTCTTCTTTTACCTCTGTCCCCCAAAAATATTTCCTTCCTTTTTCTTTCTCTGAATAAACGCACAACACAACCACACAATCTATAAGGACACTCAGATACCCATTCTCCATATCTAACCAGTTGACAGGCTTTAAGAATATGCATTGTTTAGATCAGTGGCCTAGGCCTTCAGTAGTGCTGTGTGTGAATCAATCCAACCCTCAATAAGTATTTTATGGCTATAAAATCTTTAATGCAGCTACAGCTGCGACACATAAAAAAGAATCAATAATAACCTAAAAAAATTGAAATATTATTTAGGAAAATAGACATTTTACTCACCAAAAATTATTTTTATTTATACACAAAATCCATCCTCCTTTCTTTCCTCAAGAATATTTCAATTACTCTGTCGTACAAATTACACGTGCGTTTCAGGTCCATCAAGAAGTTATTTTCTATCGCCATCAAAGCTAATGCAGTCCAGTCTGTCCTGTTGTATTTCTGGCATAAGTTTTGATTCTGTTTCGGGCTGAAAATGCCCGTTCGACAGAAGCAGTGGACACGGGGATGGTCACTGTCAAACCCACTAATGTGTACAGGCGCCCCATGGTCTCGCTCAGATTTTTCTGCTGAAGGAAGTCAAGGAGATCAGTGGGAGATTTTCCTGTAAAATCATCCGTGGCATACATTACAATCAGTTCTGTTCTTAGCCAAGGCAGATCGAAAAGTGCTCCGTGGCTCTGTGTTAACCTGGAGAAGGCTGCATGTGGCAAAGTTTTCTGGTATTCCCGAAACTTCTGGGGGTCGAGGAGGGAGAGAAACATCAGTCTTTTGTGTTCTTGAAATCTGGTCCGCGTCTGGCAAATAATATTGTCCAGAATCCTGTCGTGGAGTTGGTGGTAGTGCGAGCGAGAATCTTGCGCTTGACCTCTTTGTGTGCTTGGAGCACCCGCACTGCGTTCAGTGGCCTCGTAGATTTCCTCATATCGGCTCCTCTCGCGTTCAACTGTCACAAAACTCCTTTACTCCTGCAAGACAAAACTGTACATCCAGTTTGTTGTTCTGTAGTATTGAAAAAAGCACGCCTGAATGCTCAAAATGCCTTTAAATGTGTGAAGCAAAAAAACTAAATTCCAAATCATCCAGATGTGCTTTAAATCCATCAGCACACCGCACAGACTCATTCACCATTACAGAGACAAACAGTACTTTTATTTCCCTTCTCATCTCTTCCTCCATCACTTCAGCTATAGCAGTGATCAGGTTGTTTTGTATTTTGCCCGCCGTGCCACTAAACACTTTATTAGTGGACAGGTGGTAATGTAAATCCATGTTTCTCTCAACAATGAGAGAAAGAAGTTCCACATAATTTTGTTTGTTTGGGGATGCAGCACTTTCATCGCGTCCCCGAAATGAAAGTTTACACAGTCTATTGTTGCATTAGAAACAAATTGTTTTTTCTTCTTATCCTCTTGGGCAAGTTGGAATATCAAATCGGAATGAGAACAATTAAATGTCGGATTGGTGTTTTTTTAATTTTTTTATTTAGGCTTGGGTTTCGCTGGCAGCTTGCTCCGCCATTAACAGGCAATTGTGAGATACTACCATAATACCTGTAGTCATCCTAAATCAATCGCCCACTGATGGATTATACGGACCAGAGGACCACACACACAGGGTCAGGAAGCCAGTGGTGTCCCATTCATTGGAGATTGCGGTGCCATTGGAGCCACATCCGTCTGATTGGAGATCGCCCAAGAAGGAGTATGACATACACATGGAGCGCTCCTTAAAAAAATGACAAGAGAACAACTAAAACAATAATCAATAAGCAAAAACATCCTGTACCCCACTTCCCTCTCTTGGACTGGTATAAGTCCAGTCCAGACCAGTAACTACGTGTCATGTTTATATGTATGTGACCTGTCCCCGGGAGAATCAAAGGTCGCCTTTGGAGTATCATGTGATGGAGTGTGTGGTCATGGGTTAGGTGGATCAACGGGTCTAATTTGGGAATAATGAAAGCACTTCTGTCCCTTATGTTCAAGTTGAATCGCCTTTGATGTACGAGCAGTCACTTTGAAGGGACCTGTCCACCTGGGTTCCGACCACTTCCGGGATAAAACCTTGAGAAGAACATGGAATGAGACTGTGGGTTCCTCCTGTGGGTGATCACGCACAGCTGCAGCAGCGGGAGACAACAGTTGGAACCTTCACGAGGTGTCTCCCGAGAGGCCGCCCGCCGCGGCCTGCGAATCCAACACAACCACCCAGAGCTGCCACCCAGGAACATGGCGCCCTATGTTTTTCATCCAGCCGGAGATGTCCGCCCTGCCCCACACCTCCGGTTACTCCTCCTAAGGGCAGGCAACGTCGAGGAGAACCCGGGACCTTCCTGCCCGGGATGCTCTAAGACGATCCGTCGTGACTTCACCCCACTGGTCTGCAACGCTTGCCGACGAAATTTCCACAGGACCTGTAGCGGCCTGACCCGAACCCGGATAAAGAGTCATCAAGGCTTTCTCTGCGGATCCTGTTCCGGAAATGCCGTGGTGCCGTCACTTCCACGCACAGCCTACGTGGGACCGAAAGAAAAATGCTGTGTCTGCAAAATCTCCTTTTCCCCTACCATCTCCCTCATCCCCTGCTCGAACTGCCGCAACAAATCCCACCGCTCTTGCTCTGGACTACCTCGCTCCCAAACTAATGCAAACTGGCCATGCCCGACCTGCTCACCACCCCTGACACAACAATCTTCCACACACCAAACAGCCATAACAATACACCAACCTATAAACGCAAACTGCCCCACCTGTAATAACAAATTAATTGTTTCACGCTCTCCCCTGACATGTAGATCCTGCAAACGTGGATTCCACCTCAAATGTGCCCCTGAAACCAGACACGCTTTAACCATACTTCGCAGGAACAATAACTGGTGCTGCCAGAGCTGTCTGAACCTGAAACCCTCCCACCCTCAACAACCCACAGATAGGATTGCCGATCTACCGGAGGCACAGAAAGCCGGTCTCACCATCCTTCAATGGAACTGTGACTACCTGGCAACCAAGACTACCGGAGTGAAAGAGGTGACGGCACGTCTAAAAATTGACATCCTCCTCCAGGAAACAAAACTGGGACTCGAAGACCCGAAGCCTCAGCTCGACGGTTATAACGTGATTCGCCAAGACCGTGAGGGCTCAGGCACAAAACAGCGATGAGGCGGAGGTCTCCTTGTCTACCTGAGATGCGGCATCCCCTACTCCATCCTTCCAGCGTCCCCATCAGGCCCCCTCGAACTCCAGTATATCCACATTCCCATCGCCCGCAGGCGGCACCTCTCACTGGTCAACGCCTACATCCCCCCGGTGACATCGGATTATTGTCCAGCCCCCCAAGATTTCTCCTGGTTAAACCGGCTCCCCACGGAGCATGGCCTGATCTGCGTGGATTTCAACGCGCACCACCCCACCTGGGATATACTTGCCAAGACAGATCCCAGGGGTAACGCAATCCATCAATGGGTTGATGACCATGACCTAACTCTCCTTAATGACGGCGTGTGGACACGGACTGCCAGATACCAACAAGGAGCAGGCATGAGTGCCCCCGACCTAACGATCGCTGATCCCACCACGGCCGAACATCTGCAATGGGAACCCATCGACGAGATGACCTCCGACCACAGACCGATTCTGATTAGGTGGAACCGTGCTCTCCGTGTCGAATGCCAACAAAGAGTACGACCCAACTTCTCGAAAGCTGACTGGAAGAGGTATCGTACCATCCTCATAGATCGCCTACCCCTAATCTCCGCAGCAGCCACAGCCCCGGAAAAACTCTCCCTCTTAGTGCAACACATGAAAGAGGCAGCAGCACTTACAATACCGGTCAAAGTTATCCGCCAGAAGGAGCTCCCATGGTTGACACAGGACCTGAAGGACCTCATCCGCGAAAGGAATCGACTACGTCGAGACCTCCAACAAAATAGGAAAGAATGGATAGCACTCTGTCAACAGATCAAACAAAAAACCACTGAAGGGAAAAGAAATGCATGGCGCTTACACCTCGCCAAGATCGCCGAGACAAGATCTACGGGACAAGCCTGGTCCTTAGTAAAAATCCCCCTCAGGCACCAAAACACAACAATCTGGCGAGTCCCTGGTCTACAAGAACAAGGAGTATGTGAGTGACTGAGCCAAGGCAACAGCATTTATCAGGGAATATGCCTCGGTCAGCGGACGCAAGAGTGACAAGCGGAGCAGACGAGCATTGCGTTCTCTACGTAGAGCTACCCGCAGACTGCTCGGCTCACCGCGACAAGTCCTCGATCTTCTGTTCACCGATACTGAACTGCAGACAGTGCTGTCCCAACTTAAAGCGGGTAAGGCAGCTGGACCTGACGACATAGCCCCGGACCTTCTAAAAAATCTCCCGGCAAACATCCTTCCCGAACTACTCCATATCGTCAACACCAGCTGGCTAGAGGGCTGGTGTCCACAAGCTTGGCGAGTGGCCACCATCATCCCTTTCCTCAAAAAAGGGAAGTCACCAAAGGACGTTGGGAACTACAGACCCATCGCCCTCACCTCTACGCTTAGCAAAGCGATGGAAAGGCTCATCGTGAAACGTCTCGCCTGGTGGTTGGAATATAAACAGCTTCTCAGCCATTGGCAAGCCGGTTTTCGAAAGGGAAGAAGCACGACGGACCAGGCCCTGCGACTGTCGCAGTTCATCTCTGATGGCTTCCAGTCGACTCAACGACAACGCACGCTTGCAACATTCTTTGACTTCAGAAAGGCATTCCCAGGTATGGAGAACAGGTCTCTTACAAAAAATGGCAGACCTGGGGGTCCCCTGCCGCTTCATCAGATGGATCACCAACTGGCTCACAAATCGCACAGCCAGGGTCAGGATCAACAATACCGTCGGCAGGAGCAGAACCTTCAAAGAAGGGCTCCCCCAAGGCTCGGTCCTGTCGCCCCTCTTTTTCATCATCTACATTAATGACCTCCTCGACAAGTTCAACGATTCCACCCTGGTCAGCGCCTATGCAGACGATCTGGCTCTTGCGTGTCGGGGTAGGAACAAAGAGGAGGTGGAAAGCAGACTTCAAGCGGAGGTTGAAAAAGTCTGGAGGTGGAGTTCCGAGGCACACCTAAACCTTAACACCACCAAGTGTGAGGCGTCATTTTTCAGCCTTGACTCAGCTGAGGCCAAATGGCAACCAAAGATCTTAATAAATGGCGCCGCCCTCAAGCATAACCCCACCCCCACTTTCCTTGGCGTATCTTTCGACCGACAACTTACGTTTGCAGAGCAAGCGAAAAAAGTCCGCCAAACCATGTCCAAAAGAACGAACCTCCTCTGCAAACTCAGTGGCACATCTTGGGGTTGGCAACCAAACGACCTTAGAACGGTGTATATTGCCACCCAGAGAAGTCTCGCAGAGTACGCAGCACCGGCATGGGCCCCCTGGCTGGCCCAAACTCACCTCAAATCCCTTGAAACTGCCCAACTGGAAGCAGCCCGCGCCATAACCCACCACCTCAGGTCTACGCCGACCGAAGCAGTCCTACATGAGGCATATCTTACACCCCTCTCATCCTGCCTCAATTTACAAGCACTTCTTAAGGCGGATGCCTGGAACCAGCTGCCTCCTTCTGATCCCCGACACCGCCTCCTCCATGAAAACGTTAAAATGTGGTTACAAAAGAAGCCAGACTGGCGATCTTCGACCCTTCCCCGTCTTACCGCTCTTGAACTCCATACCCCTTGCACATACTCTTCCCGCCCCTGCCCACCCTGGCTATTACCCCCCCCCCCCCATCCAAACCGCCTTTACTGCAGTCTCTAAGCACATGCCGACCATCATCCAAAGAGATAAGGCCGAAGAGCTCATCAGAAGCATGGGTGAACCGGACCTACAGATCTTCACAGATGGATCCACCAAAGAAGGCACTGCGGACGGTGGTGCAGGTTTTGTCATCATTAAGGAGACTGCAACCATCCACCAATGGCATGGTGGACTAGCTAAACTTGGCTCGTTAGATGACCAAACCCATACCCCCCCGGACACAGCCACAAGACGTGCCATCATCCAACGTGAAGATCGCCCCCCCCCTCTCCCACCCCCGCCTTTTGCAGACCTACACTACAAAAGTCACAGAGGAAGAACTTGCCCTTTCGAAAGGAGACCGCACAGACCTGATTCGTTTCCGCAGTGGACACCACCCCCTGCTCCGCAGTTGGCTCAACCTTGTGGGGAAATCCGACTCGGATCGCTGCCGCCTGTGCGACGAGGAAACAGAGTCTGAACACTTATGGCTCCGCTGTCCGGCCTTAATGACCGAACGCTACCATCGCGGCTTGGGCAACTCCCTGGATGAACTTATCCGAGTTCCAGTGGCAGCTCTAGCGCTGCTGAGGGTAATCCTCAGGCGCCTGAGGTGAAAAAGAAGAAGAAGAAGAAGAAGAAGAAGAAGAAGAAGCAGCAGCTCCTACCATTCTGAAAAAGTGGCACTGACCGAGGCCCTCTCCTGGCTGAGGGAAACAGCAGACTGGCAGACATCAATCATCCTCAGTGACTGCAAATCGCTGGTCCAAGCTATGGGAAACCCCCACATGCAAGACCCCGCCATTCGGAGACTTCAGGGTGACATCGCCTTTTTCCCTCCGCCTAAGCGACTATAGCTACTGTGGATCCCGGGCCACTGCAACATATATGGTACCAACCTAGCCGATGCCCTAGCTAAACTTGGCTCGTCAGATGACCAAACCCATACCCCCCCGGACGCAGCCACAAGACGTGCCATCATCCAACGTGAAGATCGCTCCCCCCCTCCCCCACCCCCGCCTTTTGCAGACCTACACTACGAAAGTCACAGAGGAAGAACTTGCCCTATCGAAAGGAGACCGCACAGACCTGATTCGTTTCTGCTGTGGACACCACCCCCTGCTCCGCCGTTGGCTCCACCTTGTGGGGAAATCCGACTCGGATCGCTGCCGCCTGTGCGACGAGGAAACAGAGTCGTCTGAACACTAATGGCTCCGCTGTCCGGCCTTTGTAATGGCTCCGCTGTCCGGCCTGTGACTTCTCAATAATTTAAACAATTCAATAGCAGAATTTTGACATTAAAGAAACAGGTATTCTGCTTACCTTTTAGTTGGTTTCAGGCACCTGTTAAAGAAGTCACCGAAGAAGTTTCAGGGGTGTCCCGGACTGCCCTCCTGTGTAGTCTCAAAGTCCCCGACTTTGAATATCACGTCCCAGACGTGCGTCGTATTTCTCTTTCGAAGTCCCGGACTCCGGCGTCGACCAGTCTCGTCTCTCCTCGAATCACGTCGGCTCTTTCGAATCACGTCAGCTCTTTCGAATCACGTCGGCTCTTTCGAATCACGTCGGGGTCACCAAAATTGTTAGACGACAAGCCCTGGTATCTGACACAATCTGATTCTAACTGCTTTTATCTATATTAAACTATAACTGACTTGTCGTCTTAATAAAAGGGCATGCTCAAATTCGAACAGAGACGACCAAAATATGCTGGGTTACTCCACAGAATATTTATTCCTAATATATTTAAATCCAATTCAGAGCTGATCCCATCCAAAGCTCCGGGTCAAAAAGAACAACTCTAACACAAGTTGCACAGTTTTTATATCCTTAATAGACCATGACGGTCCCAGGGCTCCGCCCTCTCCTGTGATCCTTCCAGATGCGTCCGTAACACTGCGCTCGCGCATGCACCCGTGGTTGTGCACGCATCCATCAAAGGGAACACTCTGCCCGCGCATGTCACCAAATGAAAGCAATACAAAGCCCCCTGCTTCGCTGCGATGATTTATGTGCTCAGCCGGGGTGCAGAGGGGTCAATTTGGGGGCACCCATGCTTCACTGCAATGAACAAAACACACGATTAAAAGACGTCCCAGTCTTCAACAGGTAAATGGAACACAAATTTGTGAGAGTTGAGTTGAGAACCTGTTTATGAGGCTTTCTGGATGCCAGTTCAGCAGTTTGGATATTTCACTTTATTCAAAGTAATCATACATTGTATTCAAAATAATCATGCATGATCTGCAATGCCTCACACAAAAAAAGTTGCCATTTCACTCGCGTGACTTCTGTGCGGCCATGCGCGGGCTCAATTCCCGCTGATGGTGGGATGGTTGTGAGCAATGTTCCCTCTAATTTTTTGTTTGTCTGGGCAGAAAGACAACCTCCCTGAGCACACTGAGTACTGGTGTGAGCAACATCATCATTGCTCGCTATGGGCACACACCAGTATCACACCTGCCATAAGCAGGTGTATGTCTACTACACAAATGATTTAGTAATAATAAAATGTAATGATTAATATCTATGAATGGGCGGCCTGGCGGATGAGTGGTTCGCGCGTCGGCCTCATGGCTAAAAAAAATGGGGATTTTATTTTGTGCGCTCCATATGATTTGCTGTGCGCAGAGAAGACGAGAGTAGTGCACAATTGCGCATGCGCGCAGCTTGAAGGGAACATTGGTTGTGAGTACTGTGATATACTCAAAATACACATTCCCATTTGTGATATATTCAAAATATACATTCCCGCCAGAATATATGGCTTCATGTTTGCTGATCAAAGTGCCTGCCTTTATTTGACCATTGGGTTGCATAGCCTGGTCACAATAACGTGTGCGCTTGGTGTTTGCATTAGAAACAATTGAGCTGTGTTGTGGCAGTTGTAAAAGTTGCTCAAAGAGAAACAAACATTATAAAACTTTTAATTTCCTGTGTCCAAATATCCTTCTCTTATAGTTCGGAGAGAATTTTTGTTTCTTAAGATTTCTGCCTCAACAGATGTTTAAGTTAAAACCCACTAGTATTTGTTTTCAAACTAGCTAAGGGCATTGGATGTGCCTTTGTAACTGAAACCCATCACTAATATTCAAATTAAAACCCACTTTGGGCTGAGGGAGAGAGAGCTTTTAAGATGGAGTCAGATCACGAGAAAGTTGTCCTTTCCCTTGTGAATAAAGAGAATTGACCATTGAAGCTTCAATAATATCTTGTCTATGTTTTGTTAATTATCTCACAAAATCCTTCAGAACAAACTTAAGAACACTAACAGCAGGTATGGTCGTTTGTCTCTCCATGTGCTCTACGACTGACTGGCAACCAGTCTAGGGTGTAGTTTGCCTTTCGCTCGAAGTCAGCTGGGTTAGGCTCCAGCAACCTCCGCAACCCCTTGGAGGATGTGCGGTATGGAAGATGAATGAATGAAATTCTGGGTATGGCTCTCAAGGAATTTCATTTAAAAATATTAATTGTTTATGGCTCTCTTGGTCAAAAAGGTTGCTGACCCCTGGTCTAAGACGTTTCTGTTGGACATATATCAGGCTAAACGTGGAGGGTCTTGGCTCGGGATGATGGGTTAGGCCGTTAGGGTTAGGGTAAGACACACAGTAGACATCATTGCTCACATTTAATTCATTTATTATGCAACGAGCGCAATGAGGCAAAAATCGCCTCACCATCGTGCCATGATATATAGAGAAATGGTTCTAGTAATTCTGTCGCCTGTCACTTCAACCAATCAGGAATGGGTTTATTGATCAACAAATTACCTGCGATGACAGCTAAACCTGGATATCAGTTTGACGTCAATATAAAGGAGTGCATCATTTTAGCGATGTGCAACCAGCACATCCTTGATAATACTTTTTGGCATGATTTCCGGCAAAAAAACAAAAAAATACAGCATGGAAAAAAGTTCCTATTCTCCATTGACCATCCTAGTTTTCAAGATGGGCTGGATCTAGGTTTGTTACTTTTCTATAATCCTTATAAAGCGACATTTATGGTTGTGTGGGTAGGTGTGTGTGTGTGTGGTTATGTTAGGATTCACACGCTACGTTTGTCCAAACCGTGCATCTTAGAGAGTTGTCGGGTTCTAATAGACGAGTGATTACATTTCTTCACCTTCTCTAAGTGTGTAAACTCAATCTTTTATTTGTTAAAGCTGAAAGCAGAGTTGATGTATGAATCGGTGTTTTTACATCATGTCCCCAAACGCACCGCGTGGCTGATTGGTCGTAAGGTGGGACGCCTTTCCCGTCATTTACAAACGTCATTTTTGGAAGAATTTCCGCCAGCGAGTTTCCAGGTGCTCCCCAAAACGGGAAGACTCGGCGCGACACGATGGTGCTGGCCGCATTGACCCAATTTAGTTGTAAGGTAGGACGCCTTTACACGTCATTTACAAACCCCATTTTCGGTAGAATTCACGCCAGCAAGTCCTTATTTATATAAACGAAAATGCTTCCGGTTGTTCCTCGGGTATTTACATGCATTGGTGTGGCTCACATTTACTCCACGCGGGTCCGACCTGAGCTATTGGTTTTTCCCTTAATTTGTGCAACATCTATCACATCCATTTTTTCCACTTTCATCCTATATTGCGATCTGCCCACGTGTGGATTAGCCACTACGCTTCCCCTACACAACTAGATTACCAAAACAGACGCAATAACAACCTCGCCCAAGTAGGTGGGACCGGCGCAGGTGGCCCTCCTGATTTTCTATAATCCTTATGAAGCGTGATTTATGGGTGTGTGAGTGTGTGTCTATGTTAAGATTCTCTCGTTATGTTTGTCCAAACCGTGCAACGTAGAGAGTTGGCGGCCAGAAACGGCTGTGGTATCCTAATAGACGAGTGATTGAATTTCTTAACCTTCTCTAAGTGTGTAAACTCAACTTTTATTTGTTACAGCTGAAAGCAGAGTTTATGTATGAATCGTTGTTTTTACATGATGTGCCCTAAATGCACCACATAGCTGATTGGTCATAACATAGCATGCCTTTCCACGTCATTTACAAACGTCATTTTCGGAGGAATTTCCGCCAGCGAGTTTCTAGGTGCTCCCCGGAACACTTTTTTTCTGTCGTGACGGGAGTTATAAAACATCCACCCACCCATAAATCACGCTTTATCTATTCTTTAATCCTTATAAAGCGTGATGTACGGATGGATGTGTGTGTGTTTGTGTGCACCTGGAAACTCTCAGGCGGAAATTATTCCCAAAATGACGATTGTAAATGACGTGAAAAGGTGTCTAGGGTCAGCGCGTCCAGCACCATCGTGTCTCGCCGAGTTTTTCCGTCACGACAGGAAAAAAGTGTTTTGGGGAGCAGGAATAGATAGTGTGATTTATGGATGGGTGGATGTTTTATGTTAACATTCTCACGCTACTTTTGTCCAAACCCTGCATCGTTGAGAGTTGAGATTATGCTGGCCAGAAACGGCTGTCGGATCCAAACCATGCATCATAGAGAGTTGACATTATGGTGGCCAGAAACGGCTGTCGAATCCTAATAGACGAGTGATTGAATTTCCTTACATTCTCTAAGTGTGTAAACTCAAGCTCTGAGCATTTGCAAGTATTATCGATGAGTATGCCTGACCTGAAATATGTTAGCTTGCTCCTCTCTTTTGGTGGTTCAAGTAAGTTGCATGAACTACCCAACAGCACCTCTATTGTCCGAGTATTTATTTTCGTCATATTTTCACTTTGGTTTACAATGTTTTACCAAAAATAAAACCAAACATTGCTTAAATAGGTATAATTTATCAGCCTCCGCCGTCATTTTCACCATTTATGCCAAAAAAGAGGAGTTCTCATATCGTATCGAGTTGGGAAAGGCATAAACAATTCAAGCGCACCAAGATGGCAGCACAATTTTCTGCATTTCAAAGTGGTGGCGAGGCTTTCACGCGGCAGGAGCTCACGATTTTGCATCTATATCATGGTTAGATAGCCCTGACCATGCTCAGATGCCTATTACTGAGAGTGTGGACTTAGCAGGGGCAATATCAACTGTGGAGCACGCAGAAAATAGGGAGGTTCGTATGGCCAGGTGTAAGAAAAAGTCTTCAGCTACTTCAGCTACTGGGGCTGGTCAGACGTGGCCGGCGAAGAGCCGCTAAGGCTATGGCAGCTGCTCGGGTTGATGAGATTGAGGAATTGCGTGGTATTCGCATTGGCCAAATGGCTGAATCAGCAACAGCTGCTAGGGCTGTTTTGGTATCCTACTGATGCTTTGGTTTGATTGAATTGAACTACTGAATTGCTTCTCATATCATATCTGTACATTTTGCTTGATTGATTTGAGATGCTGAACTTCTTCTGTAGCATACCTGTACATAATTGTATACACGTTTTCTGTCTGTCTGTAACTGAAATTTTCCTTTTTCATCCAACCCATTTTTCAAAACTGATTTTTTTAATAGCACAACAATTGACTTTTGGTTCTAAACTTGTTGTTCAATAAAGCAAGGTTTGAAACATTAGTATCTCCATTATTTCCCGCAAAACCTTATACCTTTGCAGTTTGATCAGGAAGACACCGGTTCCCTTCAAATTCATAGCCAATCAGAGACAACCTATGATGCACAGGCAGAGCACGGTGCCTGTCATTTTCACTTGCCGTGCTGTCATGTCGCGCCCGATGTGTTGAACTTCAGCTCAATGGCGTTTACTTTTGCATTTTGCCTTTGCCTAAAGCCTTCCCTGTGCCTCGCCTTTGAGGCAGTACCTCATTGGTAAATGAAGCAGGCAGACCAGTGTTCTGACCAGTGGGGACAGAAATTAACGTTTGTCTTATTTTAAAATACTTGGGTAGAATTAATCACAGAGAGATTAATTTGTTCATTTTCCATAACGCTTATCCTCACAGGGGTCTATACCAGCCAAGACGGGCAAACAATCACGCTCACATTCATACCTAGGGGCAATTTCAAGTGTTCAACCAGCCATGAACCCTGCATGTTTATTTGGATGTGGGAAGAAACCAGAGAACCCAGAGAGAACCCAAGCAAGCCCAGGAAGAATATGCAAACTCCACACAGGAAGGTCCCAACTTGGGATCGAACCCTCAGTCTGTGAACTGTGAGGCCAATGTGCTAACCACTTGGCCACTGACATAGAAATTATTTTTTTAAATGCTCAGAGTAAAGTGGCTGTGTTTACAAGTTAGTGTCATGTGACAATTCATATCAAGTTGAAATGTCATATTTTTCTTTTTTATTATCAGCAAATATTAAATACATACAAACAGTAGGAAAAGGATGACATTCACCTGCATCTTGCTTTTTCACCTTATACATACTAACATTCACTCGTTTTTATCTTTTTTGTTACACTTCATTACAAAAGAGAAAAAATATGGTACATAAATATTACATTTAAAAAATGATTTTTTACTTAAATTTCAATGCATATAAAACCAAAAAATATATAAATTAAACATTCAATGAAATTACTGGCAAATTGTGTCCCATAATATTGGACAGTCAAGCAATTACATATCTCAGCATTGATGAGTACATTGTACACTGTTGTATTTTTAAGTGTCTCGATAGATATTCATAAATCAGTGTCAATTCTTAGGAATTGACAGTGGACATGAGCAACTGTCGTTCACCTCACCCATTATGGTACAGTCATATAAGAAAATTGAATTTGGGTTGCATGTACGAATTTATTTATGAGAAAATACGATTCTCATATGTGTACTGTAACAATGAGAAGAGTGTAACCAACAGAACTATTCTATATGTGTCTAGAATGACTGAAGATCGTTAATCATACAACGCAAAGCATTGCAGCAACATATTCATAATTATACCCAGGCTTGCAGAATAGCAGTCGGGAGAGTCAGAGCAAACTACAATAACCAAGGTATCCTATGAAATGATCTATAGGTGTATAAGAGGAAATATGTTAACTGTCTTGACTGGTTTTATTTTAACATTCATCTCTGATTAATATAACTAAATTAGAACTCAGAACAGAAATTTAGGTCTTAATCTTTTGTACGTTTCCGTGGGAAATACAGTGTGTATTCCATTGTAAGATGTTGGTCCCTATATACAAAACAAAATGGAAAAAATGAAGTTTTGTGCTTACTAGGCATGAGAATGTTTTTTTAAAGGCCAACGTTCAGATGTAAATAGCTAAATAATGTCAGAGAGGCTTTTGTGCAACAAACAAATAATAAAGGACCGTTAAGAAGTCAAATCAGCTTAAATGTTTGATATTGAAAGATCCTCTTCCAAAGATTTCCATGCAAGGCAAATGTCCATAGATCAGCATGATAAACAGACCTACATGTCAGTATCCCCATCATAGGCCAGCGTCAGTGGTTTCAGTCTGTTATTCATCTGTCGTCTCTGTGGTTTCTTTGGCTTCTTACTGCATGAAAAAGAAAAAAAGAAAGAGAAAACATACGTATTAAATTCAACCAATAAGCTCAGAAATACACTAAAACCGTGAAAATTGTAACATTTTCAGAACAAAACGGTAAACTAACTATTATGCATACACATTAATATTTGTAAGTAAAATTTTCAGTGAGATGGATGCTGGAACCTCACCTCCAGGATATGATGAAAGGAAAATGATTAAGATGGATCACAGGTAATGGGGGTGTAAATGGAATTGAGCCACTGAGGGACAAAGAAGGCAGCAATTAACTGATTAGAGTTTCTAAGTGAGATGTGGGGCATTCTAGTGACTGCTGCCGTGGTTGTTGAGATAGTTGAGGAGGTTGTTGAACTGCATATTGCTGTTGCCTCTGGAGTTGGTAGATCTCTTGCTGTTCTAGGTTCTGACAGTCAGGGCAGATGTAAGGCACTGTATAGATGTTTGGGTCCATCCAGTTCAACCCATCTCCAGGGTACATCGAGTTTGGCTCATTGCAAATGCAAAAACTATTATAACTAAACAGAATGTGAAAGGTGAAGGTGGAAAAACAAAATAAGCTTGATGTGAAAAATGAAATGATCATAGAGCAAAAAGAATAATTAAAACAAAAAAAAATGTTTAATATGGACAGTGATGTAAGGGAGAACAAACTCTAACATATAGCTAAACCAGTAGAGCTTTAACAGAGGAACCAATATTAGACTGACTTTAGCATATCACCCACACTCCCTGGCATTTGGCCTTTGAGTCATATTCATGATAGCAAGTCAACCTTTTTAAGCAGTGCCAAGTGTCTGCAGTAAATACAGTACGTGAGAAGGTGCTAAATAGGGTAAACAGAGAAGAATGATACTGAAATATTATATCCGTAGATCATCAATTATTCTCATCTCCATTATATCACTGGACATATTATTGAAAAGGCAATTGGAAGGAATGATTTTCACCCAAAGGTTGGTACATTACCATGCCAAGAAAGTCATTGACGTAATGAAGACTACTAAAACAAAGACTCCCGCCGCTACTCCATAAACCCAAGTCTTCAGCTTTCCATCTGTAAAAAAAAGATTGTACATAAATACCATATTGGCTCAAATATAAGATGACCCTTTTTATAAGACGACCTCCTCCTTTTCAAGTCTCAAGTTTGAGAAAAGACTTTTTGAACACCAAATTAATTTTTATAGACAAAAAATTGACAAGAAATATGAAACAAATGATGATAATACATTTGAGAGAAAAAGCATGTTATTTTGCCTCATTCAAATCATGCAAAAACTAATCAAGACTTATTACTACTACATACTTATACTTCTTATGTTGACACATATTTATCTATTACTGTTTCGTGATTGTTATTTAAAATTACAATTTTTGATTATTTATTTATCATACTATATATTGATTTTCTATGTGTTTGCTTGTTTGTTGTTGTGTCCATAGATGCAGCGAGTGGTGCAACTAGGCGCTGAATGTCTCCAGAACCGTGGAACTCAATGGTTCATATTACTGCAATAGTCACTTTCGAACAAGAAATAAAACGAAAAGAAATCAAAGTGGAATTTTGTTTTATTTCCAAATCAAGGCTACTCGCGTCTAACCAGTCAGAGCATGTTTAACTAGGTAAGACGGCAGCACCCTAGGTAAGACGGCGGCGCCCCGCCCTAGGTAAGATGGCCACGCCCCGAGCGGGCACAAGTGAGTTTTTTTCTTGAATTTCATTCAAAGACTTCAAAATAAATTTTGTTTAGCGTTTTACCTGTTTATCTTTTCTCTATTTTGAAATAAATCACCGTATTGGCCGCATTGTCTTGCGTCATAGCACCATGGTGTCGTGATGTCATGTGCGTCATGATGTTATGGCGTTTTCAATTTGCAATTTCGTGCATGTCGAATTTTTGTGCGCATATAAGCCGTAACCTCGATTCAGTCATTGTTTTTTTTTTGTACGACAAAAGCGGCTTATATGTGAGTAAATACCGTACTTATTCAATGATTATTCATGTATGTACTTCATGGTGAAGCTTTAAGTCGTATTATACTTGGATAATGACAATAAAGGCATTCAATTCAATCCAATTAACCATCAAAGTGTTCAGCATTCGCTTTAAAGGTATCTGGCGTCAACTAGCGTTGTGAATGGGTAAAATGTCTAGAACCCTAATGTAAGCCGACCAACACTTTTTTCAGTCTTGTTTCAATTTAAAAAAACATTCTTATATTCGGGTCAATGGCATGGTAAATCATTTATGTTTCATCATTTGGCTCACAGGGGCAAAAAAAGTATGAGAAGTCCTGTTTGCGAAATTTTGCAAAACATAATATCAAGATCAAAAGCCTTTATTGTTATGATACACACCTGCTTATAACGAAATTGGTGTTACTAATCCACAAAGTGCGTCTTCCCAGTAAAAACATAGATAAGAAATATTAAAATATAAAAAGTCCCATCCGGGCAAGGTAAATTCAAAAATATTGCACAATCTAAGAAATTGCACATTGTTATTGCCAGTGGCGAGCCGTCAGGGCCTTCAAGGCCTTCTCTGCTGGCCTAAGAAATATCTGAAACATATAATATATTTTGTCCATCAATACTTATTATTCCAAATGGTCTGTTAGCTTCCTTTCATTGCTTTTCCCCCTGGTTGCACTGCTTCCAGATGTGTTTTCATATTGAAGCATTTAACTAATCACATTTCAGCCATTATTTGTTGCCAGGATCAGAAATCTGCCTCAAGGCCTTCACAATCAGTTCTGCGGGCTCTGCTGCATTAAACAAGACTGTTGCTTTTAACCAATCAGATTTCGAGTTGGCAACCCGACAATGCTTTTTCGGAGGCATTGCATCTTGCTGGCTTAGGGATACGGCATTGCTTTCACCAACTATGATTGGCTAGCTATAGAGTAGCTTAAAAAGTTTGATAGACTGCGTCATTTTTTGGGCAAGCAGGAACTTTCATTTCGGGGACACGATGAAAGCGCTGCCTCCCCAAACAAAGGAAATTATGTGGAACTTCTTTCTCTCATTGCTGAGAAAAACACGGATTTACATTACCACCTGTCCACTAATAAAGTATTTAGTGGCACGTAGGCCAAATTCAAAACGACCTGATCACTGCTATTGCTGAAGTGATAGAGGAAGAGATCAGAAGCAAAATAATTGTTTACAGTTAAAAAGGATTTTTGGTGAGTAAAATATGACTATATTCCTAAATAATATTTCAATTGTGGGCCAAGTTCTGATATCTGAAAAGCTCCAGTGTTTGTATTTAAGCTCCAGTGTTTGTATTTAAGCTCCAGTGTTTGTATTTAATCACTACATGCTGATAGGAAATGGATTTTACACCATTTTAGTGCCATTTTTGCCGTTTCGCGTATGGACGTAGTATATGGACATATCGATGTTCATCGCTGTCTTTTTCCCGGGGAAATGATACTCTAAGCCCGGTTCTGTTGTCTAAAAAGCTCCAGTATTTGTATTTAATCAATAAATGCTGTTTTCAGCTGGATTTTACCCCATTTTCGGGCAATGTTTGCCGGTACGCCATTGACGTTCATCGCTGTCTTTTCCCGGGAAAATCACCCCCCAGCCCGGTTGTAATGTCTGAAAAGCTTCAGTATTTGTATTTAATCATTAAATGCTGCTAGGAAGTGGATTTTACCCGTTGAAGGCGCTACGAGAAAATGCACAGACCGCCACTGGTTATTACACACCCCGAAGTTATTGCACAGAAGGAATTGTGTGTCGTGCTAATGCAAGTCCAGAGCCCTGATGGCTCTGGGGAAAAACTGTCCCTAAGTCTATCTATCCGTGTTTTGTGATACCTGTAGCGTCCGCCAGAGGGCATGAGCTGGACCAGGTTGTGACCAGGGTGAAATGGGTCCCTAAGAATGTTCCCGGCTCTGCTGAGGTAGCGAGGGCTGGCAATCTCATCCAGTCAAGGCAGAGAGCAGCCGATGATCTTCTGGGCGGTGTTGATCACTCTCTGCATGGCTTTTCTGTCTGCTGCCGTGCTTCCAGCGTCCCACACTGTAATGCAGTATGCCAGGATGCTCTCCACAGTGGCTCTATAGAAGGTTACCAGATGCTTAGTGTCCAAATTGTTCCTCCTGAGTACCCTCAGGAAATGGAGTCGTTTCTGGGCCTTCTTCACCACTGCTGTGGTGTTGGTAGACCATGAGAGCTTGTCCGTGACGTGGACCCCCAGGAATTTGAAGGACTGGACCTTGTCTACGCATACTCCATTTATGAGGAGTGGTGCCAGATCTGTGTTGCGTTTGCAAAAGTCCAGGATTATTTACTTAGTTTTCTTGGTGTTTAGTGTGAGATTTTTCACCAAACACCACGAATACAGTTTGTTGACCTCATCTCTGTAGGCAGATTCATCCCCCCTGAGATGAGTCCGACCACAGTGGTGTCATCGGCAAATTTGATGATGGAGTTAGAGTGATGGGAAGGAAGAGGAATCAGTACACAACCTTGAGGGGGGCCAGTGCTCAGTGTAATGGAGGAAGAGAGGTGGGGGACCAAGACCTGTCCAAGATGGCACCGTTCACGCGGGAGCCAGTGGCAGTAGCTCTGTACACTTTTATGTTTTTCGTGTTTTACAGCCCTTCTATCTTTTTTTAAATTACATTTTAATATTTCTTAACACATTCCTTTTTACTTTACTTTGTACTTTTTACTTTCATGTTTTTACAACTTTCCTTGTTCTGTTAGATTGGCTTCTTTCGGCTACTTCTTTTTTGGAACCATTCAGCCATGCCTACGCTGTCACACACATGGGACTAGCTGTTACAATACGCAGCAGAAGGAGCAACACTTCGGTGCCGCCGGAGATTCGGAGCTGGACAAAAGTGCCGGGATAAGAGGCAACGCTTCTGACCAACCATTCCATCGTGGGATAAGATGGAAGAGCTGTCGGCGCTTACCAGCAATGGAGTCGAGGGGCTCTACTCTGCTACTGTTGTCTTCAGATCCAGACTACTGAGGAACTGTGCAGATAAGCTTGGAGAGTGACTGCATATTCTCTACCTCGGTCACAGTCTGCAGAAGTTCCCCATCTTGTGGAAGACTTTCTGTGTGTGGTTCCAGTTTTTGTCCAACTTTAAGTCTTTTGAGTCTGTATCCGTTTTTGCTACCGCAACCAAAATGGCGCCGTTCAAGTGGCAGCCGGTGGCGGTAGCTCCGTCCACTCTTGCTCGTTTTGTGTTTTTCCTGCTTTTCATTCTTAATGATCCCATTTACTTTGTACTTTGTGTTTTGCTTTGTTGTACTGTCTAACTTATAACTATGCTTTTTCTTGCAACTGGCACAATGACATTTCCCGAATACGGGATAAATAAAGTTATCCAATCCAATCCAAAGTCTAACAGTGTGTGGATAGTTGGTTAAGAAGTTCTTAATCCTCAGTCCTCAGTGGACCTATTTGCTCTATAAGCAAACTGGTGAGGGTCAACAGAGGGAGGGATTGTATCCTTGATGTGGCGGGCGACCATCTTTTCAAAGCACTTCATGATCACAGGCGTAAGTGCAACAGGCCTATAGTCATTTAGGCTGTGAATGTTGGTTTTCTCGGGACAGGTATAATGGTGGCAGATTTCAGGCAGGATGGGATGATGGATTGTTGCAGGGAACAATTGAAAATCTTTGTGAAAACCCCAGTCAGCTGGTCAGCACATGCTTTGAGCACCTTCCTAGGTACTCCGTCAGGGCCAGCAGCCGTCCTGGTGTTCACAGTCCGCAGGACCTGTCTCACTTCATGTTCCTGAAGCTTCAGTGTACTGCTGCAGGGTGGTGATGTGTTGAGACTGAGTCTGATTTGTCAGTCTCAAAGCGGGCAAAAAACGGTTCAGTTCCTCTGCTAGTGAGGCATCTGCTTTAACAGACACATTATTCTCATTGTAATTGGTAATGTGTCGTATTCCCTGCCACATCTTCTTTGGGTTATTTTCTGTGAAATGCTCCTCATTTTTCCTTGGCCATTTTAATGCCTCTCTTCAGGTCTGCTCTAGCAGCGCTGTATTGTACCTTGTCCCGTGACCTGAAGGCGGTGTTACGACATTTGATGAGTGCCTGTGTCTCACTGGTCATCCAGGGTTTTTGGTTAGGAATACCCATATATGTTTATTAACAGTGACAGTGTCTGTGCAGTTTTTGAAGTAGGAAAGTACAGTGTCAGTGTAGTCCTGGAGGTTGTTGTGTTCAAAAAGGTCCTAAATGGTATGGGAAAAACAGTCCTACAGCTGAGAAAGGGCGTCCTCAGGCCATGTTTTTATTATCTTTATTTGTGGCCTTGTTAGCCTCCGGAGTGGGGTGTATGAGGGGGTGAGGGACAGGCAGAGATGGTCGGATCCAGCAAGGTGAGGGAGGGGTGTGGCTCTATAAGCATGTTTGATGTTAGAATAAACATGGTCTAGAGTTGTATCTCCTCTGGTGTGACACCTCACGTACTGGATAAACTTAGGCGGAACAGTCTTTAAACATGCTTTGTTGAAGTCACCGGCGACCATAAAGACTCCATCGGGGTGGTCAAGCTGCTGTTTGTTTACAGTCGCTAGCAGGAGGCTAAGTGCCGTGCTAACGATCCTACTGTTGCAGCACCAGTCGTTGTGTATGTACACGCAAAGTCCACCCCCTTGCTTTTCCCGGATTCTGTCGCTCGATCGTGCCGGTGTAGCGTGCGGCTAGCTAGCGATACCGCGGCGTCGGGGATTTGCGGGTGTAGCCACGTTTCCGTGATGAGAATAATGTTGCAGTTCCTGACAAAGCTGTTGGTAGCAAGCTGAAGTTCCAAATCATCCTTTTTGTTGGTGATGGATCTGGCGTTGGTCAAGAAGATAGTTGGAAGCGGTGCTCTGTGCGGTTGTTTCCTTAGCTTCGCAGCTAGCCCCACCCGGCATCCGCGCTTTTGCTTTCTTTCCCTTCGCGACCTCCATCATACTCTGAGTGGGCTGAGTATCCACGGAGATCCTGGTGGTCTCGAGATGTCCTCGGGGATATTGTAGTTTCGTTGGTAATCTGTTGTGATGGATATATCGCATCTCCTCCCGAGAGTAATTAAATCCTGGCGACTGTAGAAAAAGTTTGCCTCGCAGATGTTCGTAAATAACAATAAGATTGAGAAAACAAAACACCAAACTGGAGAGCAAAGAGCCACTGCACCCGTGCACGCCGCCATCTTGGATCAGGCTTAACTAAGCCTGATTAGAACTTTCTTGGATGATTGGATGGTTCAGTCAAACTAAGTTTTAATGTTTGGGATAGATGTGCGGCCACACCTTTCTCAACACATGCATGAAATTCATCAACTCACACTGTTGGTTGCAATTAATTGGAAGTTTGCAAAAAATCATGTCATGCAGTTTAATCAAATGAGCGCCAGACTGAATGATAACTGTTGTTTTGGTGAGCAAAAAAATCAAACAGTACATGTGATATTGTTGTTTACAATATTTGTTTTTGAAAAGAGCAAATAAATTTAAGCCATTTTAAAACATTTGTGGAGTTAGGTCTGCTTTTGACTGAATTTTGACAGCAAGTACTTAAGTTTTTTTTAACGGTTTCTTCCCATTTGAACAAGATTTTACATTGTAGAAACTACTAAATCAAGGATTTGAACAAACTGACTGTCCCAATAGCTGCCTCGTGGTGTAGTGATTCACTTGCCTGACTTTGGTGCGGGTAGGCGTGGGCTCAATTCCCACTAATGGTGGTATGATTCCCCAATTGTGCGAATGGTCATCTTCTCTCTATCTGCCCTACGACTGACTGGTGACCAGTCTGGGTGTAGTCTGCCTTTTGCCAAAAGACAGCTGGTTAAGGCTCCAGCAACCCCCACAACCCTTTCAAGGATGAGTGGTATGGAAGATGAGACATGAGACATTCCCAATCAAGATAGTACAATTGATCATGTCGGATTATTTTTACATGTTTCTTTATGCCACACTAAATATGAAATTCTACAGTTTACTAAGTTAATTTAAACATTCACTGAGCTAATAAAGAGCCAATGTTTAAGTGATTGTGTTGAAGCCGGGAAATGCAAGATAATGTTGGCTGGACTAAAGCTTCTTGTGTAGGCCATATTTTCATAATTTGTTGTGGGCACCACTGAACTAACAAATGATAATGTATTTGACTGACTTTGGCGCGGGCAATGTGGAATGAATTCCCAATCACTGGGGCTGATTCTGTCTTTGTGTGTAACCGACAACTGACTGCCGACCAGTTTAGGCTGCAGACTGCCTTTCAAGTAAGCAAGGATAGTTTCCAGCAACCCACGACCCTGACAAAGAAAAGCGGTGTGGAATATTGGTGCATAGAGGATAAAGGTGGATAGATCTAAGAAATTGTTAATTTAATTTGTATTTAGATTTCATTTTAACCAGTGAAAATAATTAGAATTCTAAATCATAATCGTTAATGTCATCAGGTGCATTGTTTTTCCAAGTTCCAACTTGGTGCATTTGGTATTGGGAAATGGCCACAGTAGGAGTACAATTCTCTGGTGCCCCGAGTTTGTTCTTCCAAATGAATTCGCTAAATGCAGCCTCATAAACTCACAAGTATGAAACTGTCATACTCTGTATTGAGAAAAATCTAAATCACCATGATTACTTGTCCTGGGTGGATTTGGTATGCATTTTTTAAACTAATATAATCAAATTATCTAGGATAACAATAATTACGGATTTAATCTTTTGCCTTTGATTTGTTCAATACCCTCATTGTGGCACATGCATGTTCATTTGCATGTCAACTTCTGGACAGTGACAGGAACAATTATTTAGTGGGTCAGACACTCAGGTTTACATCAAATACACATAGACCCAGTTACAGAACTACAAGTGACTTTATCCACACATAGTATGTTTGTGATATCAAATAAAATATTAAATACTTTGTAATTCACACATTTCACAAGAGAGCTGTGAGAATAATTTACCTGGACCAAATGGCTGCAGAAACCAGGTGCGACCAACTCTGCCAGGGGGGCCAAATGCTGCCTGGGTGGGGTTGAATGCTCGTATCGTCTTAACATCGGCTTTGTTGTCTCCAGCAGTGGGTAGCTCAAGCACTGGGATAACAGTGCACTGGTCGAGTAAGCCATCAGAAGTCATCACTTCTGTGTAGCCCTCCTCACAGCCACAAACACCCAACTGACAGAAATAGAAGGTGCAGTTATCACAAAACAGATCACTGCTTCGACTGGGCAACTACTCTTACAATGTGTAAATTCAAATTTAGACAATGTTTAATACATTTGTTATTTGATCAGTGTCCTAAAATTATCGAATTTGTATCAAAAGTTTTTTATATTATCGTTGACAAAAATTAATTTCTCGATAATTATTGTTATTGTTGTATCGCCCAGCAGCAGAGGCTGCGTTTCCTGACAGTACTCAGGAAGCAGCAAGGAAACACCAACCTGCAGAGGGTCATCAACACAGCCCAAAAGATCATCAACTGCCCCCTACCCACCCTGTCCAGCATCTACAAATCCCAGTGCCTAAGAAGGGAGATCATAAAAGACAATACACATCCTGGTTTCCACCACTTCAACCTGCTGCCCCAGGGCCATAACAGCCAAGACAAACAGACTCAAGGACAGTTTCTCCCCAAGAGCCGTCACCATACTCAACTCAAGTTCTGCACCTAGGAGGACCTAATCAAGACTTACTTATTCCTGTAACTACTTATCTATGTTGACTACTACTTATTTATTATGTTACTTATTTATCTATTACTAATTTATTTATTATTTATTTATCATCACTATATAATGATTATCTATCTGTTTGTTTGTTGTTGAGTCTTGGCGCTGGACATCTCCAAAACCAGAGAACTCATCCTGGTCTTTCGATGGAACAAGGCCGCTCTACTCTGCTGATCACACATGGACTATTTTTTTAATTTATGACTTATTTATTGAGTATTTATTTGTCTGTTTGTTTGTTGTTTTTGTGCACTTTGTGATGAAGCTTTAAATCTCATTATACAGTGGTACCTCGACATACGAGTGGCCCGACATACGAGAAATTTGAGATACGAGTAAAATTTCGGGCAAATATTTATCTTGAGATATGAGACAAATTTTGATATACGAGCAGACAGCGCACGCGAGAGGCTGCTCATAAGAACATCATGGGCACTGTCTCTCCCCCCGCAACTCCCTCGTGTAATGTACCTTTGGTCGCAACTCCCTCTTGTAATGTCTCTGCGAGCACTGGGCGGAGCGTTGCATTTTTTCAGTGTTTTTTTTACCCGTTAGTCATTGCGAATGGCGAGGCGATTGCTAATACAAGCGTTATATATACTAGAATATTTTGTCATTAAACACACCTCAGTACAAAAGGAACGTGGCTTAATGCAGGGAGGGTCACATGATCGGTCAGCCATTGGTTTGGATGTTGTTGGGCACCCTCCTGTAATAAACATGACTGTCAGACGGTTTTCCTTCCAGAAGACATCAACATCTACCTATCCTCAGTATAAAAACAATTGATGCACAATGTTACAAGACAAAAATGTTTAAAAAAATCATTTTTTGTTACAGGAATATGAATTACAAACATTTGAGATGATTGGTAAAATTGTAGTGGCACAGTATACATTCTATATGGAGCAATCTTCAAAGTCATTTAAAATAAGTGTGAATGTTGAAAGACTAAAGTTCACTAGACCAGATGCCTGAGCCCCCTAAGATGACCCCTTTTGATGTGGATGAGCAATGGACATGGGGAACTGGAGTGTATTCCTTCTGTGGACTCCCATATTCTGCTGGGGAACTTCAATGCTCATATGGGCAATGACAGTGAGAACTGGAGGGGCGTGATTGGGAAGAATGCCCCCCTTGATCCGAATCCAACCAATATGCTATTGTTGGACTTCTGTGCTCGTCAGAAATTGTCATTCATGAGGTACGTGGTCTGTCATTAGTGTTTTTACCAACAAACCCTAGGTTTATATTTGTTGATTGACTTTGTTCTCGTTTCATTAGACTTGTGGCCACATGTATTGGACACTCAGATCAAGATATCGGAGCTATCAATCAATCACCAACTAGTGGTGAGTTGGTTCCGACCCAAGGAAGTATGGTTTAGGGAGGTAGGAGCAGCTGAAAACAATATCGTAGTGCCAATGTTATCTGATTCTTTACAGTAATACCTTGACACACGAGTGCCCCGACATACAAGCAATTTGAGATGCGAGTAAAATTTCGCGCAAATATTTACCTTGAGATACGAGACAAATTTTGATATACGAGCATATAGCCGACACGAGAGGCTGCTTATGAGAACATCATGGGCACTGTCTTTCTCGCTGCAACTCTCTTGTGGAAATGTCTCTACGAGCTCTGGGCGGAACGTTGCATTTTTTCAGTGTTTTTTTAACCGTTTGTCATTGCAAAATGGTGTACGCGTGGCGGAGCTTGCTCGCCAATACGAGAGGCGTATACTACTTCCCGTTGGTAAGTGGCCGTGCGTTATCCTATTGTGAGGACATTTGTGTGCATCATTGTGATGCACCTCTTGACTTTGAACCGGGACGCCTGGAACTGGAACGATCTCAACGGTGCAAAGATCTGGGCATCATTGTCGACGACACGTTCAAACCAACGGCCCAATGCATCCAAGCAGCCAACAAAGCTCGCGGAGTGCTGTTCCTAATGTTCCGGTCCTTTGCCGTCATCACAACAGACATCTTCCTTCCGTTGTATGTTTCCCTGGTGAGGCCCATTCTCGAGTATGGGATCCAAGCCGCATCACCGTACCTCGCCAGGGACATCCAGCATCTGGAGCGGGTCCAGAGGCTTGCAACGAGGATGGTCCGTGGCCTCAGCACAATGTCCTACGAGGAAAGATGCCAGCGACTCAATTTTCCGACCCTTGAGGCTAGGCGTCTGCGAGGGGACCTGATACTGGCCTACAACATCCTCCACGGTATCTACAGCATGCCCCGCGACCTCTTCTTCACGCCCGCACCTGATCGTGGTCTGAGGGGTCATCCGTGGAAGCTGTATCCTCGCAGGTTCCGGTTGAATCGGCGGAAGGCTGCTTTTTCAGTGCGCATCGCCGGTCCTTGGAACCGGCTTCCGCAGAGTGTGGTCGAGAAGCCGACGGTCGCCCAGTTCAAGAGGGCTCTGGATGACTTTTTGGCCGTGAACCAGTGACTACACCGCGTTTTGTTGCACATTTCTTGTATCTTGTTACATGGCCCTTAGCCTGGTGCTTTTTCTTGCCAATAAATTGAATTGAATTGAATTAATCATTATTATAAATGTGTTTGCAATGCTTATTTAGGAATATAAATCCTTATTACAAAAGTGCTTACAATATTAATCAATATATTTGCTTATTAGGAATAGTAATGCTCATCCTAAATGTGTAACAATATTAAACAATATATATATATATATATGTGTTGATCGCTGTGCTTTTATGTTAGATTTATTGGCATTAATAAAAGCCATTTTAATGCATCTCTTGCTAAAGTAAGGACTGTGGTTCACATCAAGAGGACAGGGAATGGCCTTGGGCATGGAGAGGTCTCACAACAAGTGCTCTTGGGAACTGCGAACTGTTTTCGGCTTCGGAGGGCTCACAAGAGGTGCTCTTGGGAACTGAGGACTGTTTTCGGTTTCGGAAGATGGTCTCACAACAAGCGCTCTTGGGAACCATGGACTGTTTTGGGAAGATTCAACAAGACCTACAATTGTTTTGAGAACTGTACAAAATTGTTGTGAGACTCTACGAATGTTTAGACTTCTGTGGGGCATGGCGTTGAAGTCTTATGATTAAATTAGCGAAACGGACTTCGAGTTGTTAGAATAATCTTGACCGGACGAGCGCGTGGATGTATTCTCTTCTTGCAATAATTAAATGGAGATGTGACTACAGATGCCTTTTTTAATTGAAAGCTGAGTTTGGAAATACCTCAGGATAAACCTAACAATCATTTTCGGAATTTTTGAAGGGAAGACAAAAGCAAACAACACTCAACACATACACACAAACACAAAGACAGATGCATTTATATGAGTTTAGATTGCAATTCCCCTTATTAAGCGATTAAAAACTGCACAAATGCAAGGCACATATTTTCACACACACACACACGATCATATGGCACACGTGAAAGGCTAAAATGTAGTACAAGTGGATGGCTTTCGGCTCTGCTAGAACAGGCTCTTGCAGCCATCTGGTGGAAAAACACGGGTATTACATCTCCCATAATAACGGCCCGAAGGGAACTATTTCAGCAATGCAGGGCACATTTTCACGTGCTTTATTTATTTTAAGACAAAAATAAATCATTTCCTTATAATTTTCTTTCATTTTTGTGTTTCCTCACATCTTTCAATTGGGAAACTTTGACCAATTTTAAAGGGTTTAGTTGGTAGTTGTGCGAGGACCGTGGAACGAATTAGAGAATTTACATATAAAGTAATCAACCAACCTAATATCATTATGCAGGCATTTAAAAAAATAAATTATGTATGTATGTATATATATATATATATATATATATATATATATATATATATATATATATATATATATATATATATATATATAATTTTATTTTTTTAATACCTGCGTAATGATATTAGGTTGGTTGATTGAATGAATGGTTCAACATCATTCTCAATGATATTTTAACAGCAGACCAGAGTAGGGGACCAACTACTCTACCACTGATGCAAGCTGCCATTGGGGGCATTTTGTTATTAAATGGCTTAAGAAAAAAAAACAAATGAACCGAAATTTCACTGTATGTTTTAGTATGTGTTTAATATAGAAGTTACCTGTGACATTCAAGCCATCTGAACGCTGGCACCAGATTTGCCTTGATGAGCTTCTCCATGGTCCAGCTTTCCACGTGTATTCAAAACACTGGCCCCCTAAAGGCACCATGGAAAAAAATACAGGAAGATGAGTGGAACGGAAGATGATTAAGTGAAAAACTACTGAATTCAGGTTTTAGTTATAACGTTTCAATTCCAACCTGTACATGGTCGGGCTTCCAGCTCCTGTTCCGGACACTGAAGTAGATTTTTAGGGTCTTGTGCGACAACAGCTCGAGAGCGGACTTGCACTGAGCCATATCCCAGATCATCCCCACCAAAACAGATTAACTGGCATGAACTCCAAACTGTCCATTCAGTCAAGTAGCATTCCCCTAATTAAACAAATAATGGATTACAACATATTATTATGATATATATGTATATATGTATATATATATATATATATATATATATATATATATATATATATATATATATATATTACAGCATATTGTGATTATTATTATCACAAACAAAATCACAAAATTTGCCGTATTCCCTTTCAGTCGAGTCTTGTTCAGAGTGGACTTTTACCTGGACAAGGTACTGTGCAGGACTCCTGCAGTATAATCTGTGTATCTCTATCTGTTATAGATTCTTCTTCTCCACACATTTCATCATCCACCAGACCTCCAGGTAGATCAGAGCCATCAGATACAAAGCATGAAATGTTCCTGAACCGCAAGCCTTCACCACACCTTGCACCCTGGGATTAAAGAATTTTTTTAAACCTGTTAAATTTAGTAAATTTTTCGATAAAAAAATAATGATCCCTACATAAATAATGTGAAACATGACATCAAGAAACTAAAGAAAATCAGCAATCAGCATTAATCGTCAAGCATTGAACTCAGTCACAGTGTACTACAGAAGGTTGATAGGAGACTTTACTCTTTAAACCATAGGTGTCAAACTCATTCCAGAAAGGGCAGAGTGCATGCTGTTTCAGTAGGGAGAAAAACCTGCACCATCATGGTCCTTTCTGGAATCAGTTTGACACCTTTGCTTTAAACTGATGGTGATTAGGTGTTCCTTGTGCACTAGAAAAAAATGGTAACGCATTGAAGGCGATGGGGTATGTGTATTATTGCAGGAGGACATGCTACAGGTTTATACTAGGCTGGGTTGGAGATGAGTGTTTCCCATTTCTGTGCTGATAGGGATTCTTATTCCCACTGCTGTTAAGGTTTTAGAGGCAGGTTAAAATTGTATTTGGCTAGATAATGATAGCAGGATGATGTACAGACGCTCCCCTACTTACGAACGAGTTAGGTTCCGAGCGATTGTTCATAAGTTGAATTTGTTTGTAAGTTGATTCAGTGCTATATTTTGTATTATAATTTATGTTTAAGGCCTAATAAGTATATTGAAGGTTTATATAAGTGCATTTGTATGTTTAAGGCTTGTATAAGTAACACACATTGGTTTGTACTGAAAAAAACATTTAATAAAATGGAGAGAATATGTACAGTACTGTATAGAGAGAGAGATTTATGTATTAGAAACTGGCCGAAAGAAGCGATCTAACGACGATTGCACAGTTTTCTTCTTTTTTTCATCATAAATGATGCGGGAGCACTGTATGGCATCATTCAATTGATTTGCAAACTTTGTGCAACGTTCAATATTTGGGTCCTGCTGCTCGATCTTTCTGTTTATAAATGGTACTGACGGTCGAACGATTCAAGTTGTATGCCCGTGCAACGCTCACCACTCTCACGCGCATCAAGCTTCGTTATTATTGCCACTCGTTTCAAATGAAATGGCTAGCCTCTTCCTTGCACCTCCCTCAATAGAAGCCTTTCGCTTTTTACCAACCATAGTCAATAATGGATGCACGAGATATTTAATGATACAAATGAAAAAGGTTCTTTGCGCACTGGAGATACGTTCACGCACTTCTGCATTGCAACGAATTGGACAGAAGAAGGTAGATGCTGGGTGAGCTGAGCTCTCACAGCGCCAGGCGTCGGTATTAGCGGTGGAAAGAAGCACTACTCGGAAAAAAATACAAAATCGAACTTACGAACATTTTTCGACATAAACGCAATTTGCAGACATGTTCGTATGTACCGTTGTTTGTAAGTCGTATGTTCGTAAGTAGGGGAGCGTCTGTATTTCATTTTAGGCATCAGGGAGAAGGCTCCAGTGCAAACAGATACATGACTGAATCCTACTACACATAAGACTCAAACATAACCATGGATCGGAATCACCCTAATATATAGCAACAGTTTCATTCATTCATCTTCCATACCACAGCCGCCTCGTGCTGTAGAGGTTCACTCGCCTGACTTCGGAGCAATGTACCCTCTAAGCTGCGCGCGTGTGCAATTGCGCGCGTGCGCAATTGCGCACTACTCTCGTCTTCTCTGCGCAGCAGCAATCATATGGCGCGCAGTAAAAAAAAAAAAAGTCTGATATTTTTTTTTTTTTTTTTTTTTTACCCTTTTCCCCATGATGGCGCCGTTTAAGCGGCAGCCAGTGGCAGTAGCTCTGTCCACTCTTATGTTTTTCGTGTTTTACAGCATGTTTTACATGAAAAATTAGAGGGAACATTGACATGCACCTGCTTGTGGCAGGTGTGATACTGGTGTGCCCATAGCGAGCAATGATGATGTCGTGACCGGATGATTCGCCTAAAGACGTTTTGCCGACGGACGTTTGACAGATGGACAGGTCGCCGAATGAACGTTCGTTCAAACAGCGTTTAATGATTAAATACAAATACTAGTATTTGTTAGTTTAATGATTAAATACAAATACTAGTATGTTAGTTTAATGATTAAATACAAATACTAGTATTTGTATTTAATAATTAAACGCTGTTTTCAGCTGGATTTGACCGAATTTGAGAGCATTTTGAGCCGTTTGGCGAATGGACGTCTATGGACGTTTTTTTGCATCCATCGCGACATCATCGCGACATTTTACCAAGGAATTCACTTCCCTGGGCTCGGTTCTAATGTCCAAAGAGCTCCGGTATTTGTATTTAATCATTAAATGCTGTTTTAGGATGGATTTGACCCGATTGCTGTCATTTTACGGCTCGGTTCTGCTACATTTGCCCGCCCAAGAGTGCTTATTCCCGGACTGCCATGCCCGCCCAAGAGTGCTTATTCCCGGGCTGCCATTGATGGTAGACTAACATTGATTTTTACTATAATTTGGACAACACCGGCGGCGGGCCGGATTAAAAATCCTAACGGGCCGTAGATGAGTGCTCCTCAATTTTCCTTGTATATGCTAACTTGGCCTTTTTAATGCCTCTCTTCAGGTCTGCTCTGGCAGCGCTGTATTGTACTTGTCCCCTGACCTGAAGGCGGTGTTACGGCATTTGATGAGTGCCTGTGTCTCACTGGTCATCCGGGGTTTTAGATTAGGAAAAACCCGGATACGTTTATTAACAGTGATGGTGTCCTTACAGTTTTTGATGTAGGAAAGTACAGTGTCCGTGTAGTCCTGGAGGTTGTGGTGTTCAAAAAGTTCCTAAATGGTGTGGGGATAAACAGTCCTGCAGCTGAGAAAGGGCGTCCTCAGGCCATGTTTTTATTATCTTTATTAGTGGCCTTGTTAGCCTCCAGAGTGGGGTGTATGAGGGGGTGAAGGACAGGCAGGGATGGTCGGATCCAGCAAGGTGAGGGAGGGGTGTGGCTCTATAAGAATGTATGATGTTAGAATAAACATGGTCTAGAGCAGGGGTCACCAAACTACGGCCCGCGGGCCGGATACGGCCCGTCAGCACATTTGGCCCAGCCCTCTGAACAATACCAGAGATGCTATTGGATTTATTTCCTATTTGGTCTCCAGAAAAAAAATCCTAGGCCCCGCCCTGTTAAAGAGAGAACGGAATAATGGCGAAAAAGTTAGGTAAGAGAAAAAATGATTCAGAATGCAGGGTATTTAACCTGGAGTGGACAAACGATTATTTTTTGTTCAATGCAAAGAAAAGGCTGTTTGTCTCATCTGTCAAGAGACAGTGGCGGTATTCAAAGAATACAATCTTTGCCGACACTATGAATCCCGTCACAAAGACAAGTACGATAGTGTGCAAGGCCAAATACGAGCAGACAAACTCTCAAAGCGAAAAAGTGGACTACTATCTCAGCAGAATACATTTGTACGCTAAGCTCAGCTGAACCAGGCATCCGTTCGGGCCAGCTTTCGGGTTGCTAAACTGATAGCAAGCAACGGTAAGCCTTTCACTGACGGAGAGTTTGTTAAGAAATGTATGGATGCTGTCGCGGAGGAGGTGTGTCCCAAGAAGAAAGATGCATTTAATGCCGTAAGTCTGTCGGCGAGTACAATGACCAGATGCGTTGAAGAAATCAGGAGTAATGTATATGCCCAGCTGCAGCAGAAGACGAAAGAATTTGACTTTTTTTCATTCGCACTGGATGAAAGCACGGAGGTGCAAGAGACACGGCGCAACTGCTCATTTATTCGTGGAGTTAGCGCAAACTTTGAGATATGCAAGGATCTGGCAGCCCTCCAAAGTCTCAAAGGGACTACAATGGAAGAGGATATTTTTGAGTGTGCCAAACCATGGAGAAGTTGGACCTGGACTGGTCAAAGCTAGCTAGCATCACGACTGACGGGGCTCCTAGCATGGTGGGCGAAACTCGCGGTCTAATGGGACGCATGAAACGGGAGTTGGAAAAAAGGGGTCTCACCGCCCCGCTACGAGTTCACTGCCTAGCAAGCACTGTGCTGCAAAGTGTTGACGTGAGAGAGATTCTGCTCTGACAACTGAGCTGAACTTTTATCTGTTAAGATTGTGCATGGCACAACAGAAAGTTAATGTTCCTTGGCTTTTTTTTCTATGAAGAACCCAGAGAGAGTTATTTAGTTATTATTTATTTCATAAATAGTGTTATTTATTTCCTGTTTTTTCTGTGAAGAACTCAGAAAGGGTTATTTAGTTATTATTTATTTCATTAATAGTGTTATTATTTGTTTCCTGACTTTTTTTCTGTAAAGAACCTGGAAACTGTTATTTGGTTGTGTGGCTTTCTGGAAAACAATAAAAAAAATTAAGCTCCCCTGCAATCGTCACACTTTCTGTTAAAAACTGACAGAGGCCCCCCATCAGAGAAGGGAAAAGTTATGTGGCCCTCACAGGAAAAAGTTTGGGGACCCCTGGTCTAGAGTTTTATCTCCTCTGGTGTGGCACTTCACGTACTAGATAAACTTAGGGAGAACAGTCTTTGAACATACTTTGTTGAAGTCACCGGCGACAATAAGGACTCCATCGGGGTGGTCAAGCTGCTGTTTGTTTACAGTCGTAGCAGGAGGCTAAGAGCCGTGCTAACTTTAGCATCCGGTGGGATGGAAACAGCCATTACAATGAAAATTGTTAGCTCCCTAGGTAGATAGAAGGGCCTGCACTGAACTGCCAAGAGCTCTAAATCAGGGGAACAGTGAGTGTTAATTGGATTGAATTGGATAACTTTATTCATCCCGTATTCGGTAAATTTCGTTGTGACAGGAGCAAGAAAAGGCATAGTTATAAGTTAGACAGTACAGTCAAAGGCCGCAGAACAACAAAGCAAAAGCACAAAGTACAAAGGAAATCAAAGTCAATGGGATCATTAAGATTCACCAAATCATTACGACAGAAAAGCAGCAAAAAAACAAAACGAGCTACGAGTTTCGGTAGCAAAAACGGATCGACTCAAAAAGACGTAAAGTTGGACAAAAACTGGAACCACATACAGGAAGTCTTCCACGAGATGGGGAACTTCTGCAGACTGTGACCGAGGTAGAGAATATGCAGAGTCACTCTTCTAAGCTTATCCGCACAGTTCCTCAGTAGTCTGGAGCTGAAGACAACAGTAGCAGAGTAGAGCACCTCAACTCCGTTGCTAGTAAGCGCCGACAGCTCTTCCATCTTATCCCACGATGCAATGGTTGGTCAGAAGCGTTGCCTCTCCTCCCGGCACTTTTGTCCAGCTCCGAAACTGCGACGGCACCGAGGTGTTGCTCCTTCTGCTGCGTATTGTAACAGCTAGTCCCATGTGTGTGACAGCGTAGGCATGGCTGAATGGTTCCAAAAAAAAGAAGTAGCCGAAAGAAGCCAGGCTAACAGAACAAGGAAAGTTATAAAAACATTAAAGTAAAAAGTATAAAGTACAAAGTAAAGTAAAAAGGGATGTATTAAGAAATATTGAAATGTAATTTTAAAAAAAAGATAGAAGGGCTGTAAAACACGAAAAACATAAGAGTGTACAGAGCTACTCCCACTGGCTCCCGTACTGTTGCAGCACCAGTCGTTGTGTATGTACACGCAGTCCCCCCTTGCTTTTCCCGGATTCTGTCGATTGATCGTGCCGGTGTAGCGTGCGGCTAGCTAACGAGACCGCAGCATCGGGGATTTGCGGGTGTAGCCACGGTTCCGTGATGAAAATAATGTTACAGTTCCTGACAAAGCTGTTGGTAGCAAGCTGAAGTTCCAAATCGTCCATTTTGTGGGTGATGGATCTGGCGTTGGTCAAGAAGATACTCGGTGGTGCTCTGTGCGGTTGTTTCCTTAGCTTAGCAGCTAGGCCCGCCCAGCATCCGCACTTTTGCTTTCTTTCCCTTCCCCGTCTTCGTTGTACGCTGGGTGGGCTGAATATCCACGGAGATCCCGGTGGTCTTGAGATGTCCTCGGGGATATTGTAGGTTCGTTGGTAATCTGTTGTGATGGATATATCACATCTCCTACCGAGAGTAATTAAATCATGGTGACTGTAGAAAATGTTTGCCTCGCAGATGTTCGTAAATAACGATAAGACTGACAAAACAAAACACCAAACTGGAGAGAAAAGAGCAGCTGCTCCCGTGCGCACTGCCATCTAGGCTGGTTGTTTGTCTCTCTGTGTGTCCTACGACTGACTGGCAACCAGTCTAGGGTGTAGTCTGCCTTTCGCCCAAAGACAGTTGGGTTAGGTTCCAGCAACCCCCGCTAACCCTTTCGAGGACGGGCGGTATGGGTAGCTCGAAAGGGTAGCAGGTGTTGCTGGAGCCTAACCCAGCTGACTTTGGGTGAAAGGTAGACTACACCCTAGACTGGAAATCAGTCAGCAGTCGGGCACAAGGAGTCAAACAACCATCCACGCTCACACTCATACCTAGGGGCAATTTAGAGTGTCCAATCAGCCTAACATGCATGTCTTTGGAATGTGGGAGGAAACAAGAGTAAACCCACGCAGCCCCAGGGAGAACATGCAAACTCCACAGAGGTGGACCGACCTGGATTTGAACCCACATCCCCCACTGTAAGCCTGACGCTCTAACCACTCATCCGCCAGGCCGCCCTACCAACAGGTTGTGAATGTTATTTCTTGTTGAGGAAGAGTTGACTTTGGCTTTAATTCCCAATTTTCATGAATCAAACAGAACCCTTCAATAACGGTTGTTAAATTATTGAGTTGTATCTTTAGTCTCAAGTACCTCTAAATAATAATTGATTGATGAATGGGATAATTTTGAAATTTTACTTTAGAAGAGTTTATCTAGTTAATGAATGAAGATCAAAATGTCTAATTGTCCAACCGATGGGTAGAGCAGTGTTTCTTAACCTTGTTGGAGCTACCCAACCCCGCCAGTTTCATACGCGCATTCACTAACCCTACTTTAGTGTAAAAAAACAGGGGGGCCCGGTTTCGCCGGTTCCCCCTACTTGTTTAGAACCATAAAACAATTGTTGCGCTCTTAAAAAAAAAATCAGTTTTGAAAAATGGGTAAAATGGGAATGGAAAATTGGTCAAGCATGCTCGAGGGCTATGTAACCATGATAAAGATGCAGAATCATGAGCTCCCGCCGAGGTGGAAGCCTCGCCACCACTTCGGAATGCAGAAGATTGTGCAGAATCTTGAGCTCCCGCCGAGGTAGAAGCCTCGCCTCCACTTTGGAATGCAGAAGATTGTGCTGCCATCTTGTTGCGCTTCAATTGTTTACGTTATTTACAAATGTCATTTTGGGAATAATTTCCGCCAGCGAGTTTCCAGGTGCACTCACACACACACACACACACACACACTTCCATCCGTACATCACGCTTTATAAGGATTAGGGAATAAAAAAGCATGATTTATGGATGGATGGTTGTTTTATAACTCTCATCACAACAGAAAAAAAAGGGTTCCGGGGAGCACCTAGAAATTCGCTGGCAGAAATTCTTTCGAAAATGACATGGAAAGGCATGCTACGTTACGACCAATCGTTTAGGCACATTATGTAAAAACAACGATTCATACATCAACTCTGCTTTCAGCTGTAACAAATAAAAGTTGAGTTTACACACTTAGAGAAAGTGAAGAAATGTAATCACTCGTCTATTAGAACCCGACAAGTCTCTACGATGCATGTAGCGTGTGAATCAGATTCACACACACCTACCCACACATCCATAAATGTCCCTTTATAAGGATTATAGAAAAGTAACAAACCAAATCCACCGCATCTTGAAAACTAGGATGGTCAATGGAGAATACGAACTTTTTTCCATGCTGTAGTTTTTGTTGTTGTTTTTTTGCTGGAAAACATGCCGACAGCCATTTGTGGCTACCATGAAAAATTTCAACTCTCTACGTTGTACGAGAGAATCTTAACATACACACACACCCTCACACATCCATAAATCTCGCTTTATAAGGATTATAGATAAAATAGGATTGGAAAAATTCAAGTTATATAAATTCCTCACAGCACCGATTCGCCAAGCAATGTCATGTGATCATCTGCAGCCAGTGATGGTCAAGCGGGCATCTTATCGTGTGTAGACACGATGAGTGGATGTGTCTTGTCATCCGCAGGAGAGGCTCCACCGACACTCCTGAGACCGACTCACTGAACCCCTAGGGTTCGATCGAACCCAGGTCAAGAACCACTGGGGTAGAGGGAAATTGGCTTACCTCTGACTTGCATTCAGACCATAAACTGTATCTCCAGTTGTAGCAAGGCTTCACAAGGCATGGCTTCCATTGTTGCATCTGTATTGGGCATGGCCTTCCATCACCCTGGGGAGCCTGGATGACTGTCCGTCTTCTCCAAACTTTTCCTTCAGACAGGAGAAATAGTGCAGTAAAAGAACAGTTACAGTTGTCCTCTCTGTTATATTTTTTAAATCAATCTAAATTGCCTCCCGGTATGAGTGTAAGTGTGAATGGTTGTCCGTCTCCTTGTGCCCTGAGATTGGCTGGCCACCAATTAAGGGTGTCCCCCGCCTGGTGCCCCGTAGTTGGCTGGGATAGGCTCCAGCACCACCTGCAACCCTTGTGAGGGATAAGTGGTATGGAAAATGAATGAATGAATATTTTTTAAAAATAATACCTAAAGTTCTAAAGCATGGAAGTCGTAACCTGTTGTTAACCATAATTTACTCTGGAAACAAGCAAGTGTGCAAGAGCAAGAACATTGAAAGGTGAAATGTGGGAAGGAAAAGTGTAGCCCATTATACACATCCACTGCCACCCAATGCCTTAAGGTGGCAGGGACCCTGCGGTGCTGCTATGTCGAGTATGATTACACAATCCCCACATAACATAAAACTAATTATGACCCAAACACAAAATTCATTTTGCTAACCAATGTCATATTTTAACGTTATAAATGATATTATCATAATCACAATTATTTTTTTAGGAAAACAAGCCTTGGCCATCCCTGTTTTGCTCACCTGAGCCGAAGCGAAAACTACAGTAATACCTTGACATACGAATGTCCCCACATACAAGAAATTTGAGCTACAGGGAAAATTCTAAGCAAAGTTTTGCCTTGAGATACGAGTCAAATTTGAGATAGGCGCATGCAAGATGGTTCCCAATGCGGCTGCCAAGTGGCCGAGTATGTGAGAGGCTGCTTATGACAACAGCATGGTTCTGTCTTTCTCTCCACATCTCCCTTCCATAGAGATATCTACAAGCACTGGCCAGTTTGCATTTTTTGCATTAATCAGTGCAAGATTAAGGGAAAAACAATGCATCCAAAGCAAGCCAGAGCAATGAAGGGCAAACCTTCATTTCCAAGGTGCGCAGTGACATTCATAACGAGATGGAGAGCCTTCCTTGAATATGATTGAAAGATAAACAATAGCGGGAGATAGCATGACCAAGGCGATAATCTGTGAAAAAGCCAGCAGAATCTCTATGGACTTCAAAGCAAAGCAAGCATCTGAAAAAAAACCTTCAACCGTGGCTGGTTCGAAATTTAAAAAAAAAACTAACTTGGATACACTTGGTTCAGAGGCATGAAATAGCAGTAGGTTTCGACTCGAAAGCCGCGGTGGAATACATGAACAACTTTACCTCGGTTATATCTTAACAAAGTTACACCCATTTGAGTGTGCGTGTATCGTGATCTAAGTTCATTTAAGTTAAATTCAAATTTTATGTTATGTTACGAGTGCTTTGCCGTCTGTAAAGTCTCTCTCTCTTGCTCTATCTTGCTCTCTCCCTCTTTCTCTCTCTCCCACTCTCACCCTCTCTCTCTATCTCTCTTGCTCTCTCTCTCTCTCTCTCTCTCTCTCTCCCTCTCAGGACAGAGAGAGAGTACGAATGAGTAAATTGACATGCGATCTCGATCCCGGAACCGATTAAGCTCGTATCTCAAGGTATTACTGTATTTTGGTCTCAGGCACTGTCATGCACACATCCCTGATTGTGGTATGTGCACTATTTGCATAGGATAATTATAACCTCGGGACCAATTACTGCCCACTATATGTGCCACTTAGGGTACATTTGCAAAGTCTGTAATTATTCTATTACACTGACTTGGCTGCTATGTGTCTTCTGACTTTTTAAAAACCAAGATACACATACCTTGGAGTCCGCATTTATGTGTACAGTCAGACCATGCTGACCAGTCAGACAGTTGGCAATTGACAGGGCATTCCACAACACAAGACGCATTCATTTGCCACTTCCTCTCGAGGCCCAGCTGGAATATAAACCATTGTATTGATTCTGGGTTTATTCGGCAGAGTTTTATATAACTCACCTCTTTACAGAACTTAAGGTCAACAGAATTGCCATTGCTCCGAACACAGTCCAGCATCCGTGTTTTGATACCTTTTCCACAAACTGCACCATCACTCAGTTGACAGGTACTCCAGTCTACACAGATAAGAAATCTAGTATTTATTTTTTCTATTGAAGACTACAGTTTTGACCAAGCAGTTTGAGACTCACCAGTGATATTGTAGGAATGGTGGAAACAATTGCTGTTTAGTTTGCAAAGATCTGTTTCGGTGGTTGGAGAACACAGTTTCCCTTCTCCGGGCTGCCGGGCTATAGAAGCCCTCCTGTCTCGAGTGGTGTTCCCATTACAGGGCTGCAGTACAAAGGAAGAGTAGATTTTATATGGCACCTAACTTGATTAGTTGTCAATCATGTGTCCCATTTTACAAATATATTATCATTTGTGCAATCTGGATCCATTCACCATGCAAGTTTGTATCCATTAGTTTTGCTGCATTCCACGCTCGCTGAGACCATTGACATGAAGATGAGACATGGCTGGGTCTTTCAGCATGACAATTATCACAAACACACAGCCAGGGCAACAAGAGTGACTTCGTAAGAAGCATTTCAAGGTCCTGGATTGGCCTAGCCAGTCTCCAGATCTGAACCCCATAGAAAATCTTTGGAGGGAGTTGAAAGTCCATGTTGCCCAACGACAACCCCAAAACATCACTGCTCTAGAGGACATCTGAATGGATGAATGAGTCAAAATACCAGCAACAGTGTGTGAAAAGTTTGTGAAGAGTTACAGAAAATGTTTGGCCTCCGTTATTGCCAACAAAGGGTACAGAACAAAGTATTTAGATGGACTTTTGGTATTGACCAAATACTTATTTTCCACCATGATTTGCAAATAAATTCTTCAAAAATCAAATAATGTGATTTTCATTTTTTTCTCCACATTCTGTCTCTCATGGTTGAGGTTTACCCATATTGACAATTACAGGCGTCTTTAATCTTTTCAAGTAGGATAACTTCCAAATTGGTGGTTGACTAAATACTTATTTGCCCCACTTTACCTAATGGCAATTTAGAGTGTCCAATCAGGCTACCTTGCATGTTTTTCGAATGTAGGAGGAAACCGGAGTTTCATTTCATCTCTTATCTCATTTTCTTCTGATTTTTCCAAAGTTGGGTCGCGGTGGCAGCATCTTCAACAAGGAAGACCAGAATTCCCTCTCCCCAACCACTTCATCCAGTTCTTCTGGGAGTATCCCAAGGCGTTCCCGGGCCAGCCGGGAGACATAGTCTCCCCAGCGTATCGGAGGTCGGCCCCATGGCCTCCTCCCGGTGGGACGTGCCCGGAACACCTCTCAAGGGAGTCATCCAGGGGGCATCCTGATCAGATGCCCGAGCGAACTCATCTGGCTCCTCTCGATCCGGAGGAGCAGCGGCTCTACTCCAAGCCCCTCCCGAATGACCGAGCTCCTTACCTTATCTCTAAGGGAGAGTCCGGACATCCTGCGGAGGAAACTCATTTCAGCCGCTTGTATCCAGGATCTCGTTCTTTCGGTCACAACCCACAGCTCGTGACCGTAGATAAGGGTGGGAACGTAGACCGACCGGAAAATAGAGAGCTTTGCCTTTTGGCTCAGCTCCTTCTTTACTACGACGGACCAGTGCAGAGTCTGCATTACTGCAGACGTCACACCGATCCGCCTGTCGATCTCCCGCTCCATTCTTCCCTCACTCGTGATTCGTGAACAAGACCCCAAGATACTTAAACTCATCCACCCGGGGAAGGACCTCGTCTCTGACTAAAGACCATGGTCTCAGATTTGGAGGTGCTGATTCTCATCCCGACCGCTTCACACTTGGTTGCTAATTGTTCCAGCAAGAGTTATAGATCAAGGCCTGATGAAGCCAACGGAACCAAATCATCTGCAAAAAGCAGGGATGCAATACTGTGGCCATCAAACCGGACCCTCTCAATGCCACGGCTGCGCCTACATATTCTATCCATAAAAGTCATGAACAGAATCGGTGACATAGGGCAGCCCTGGCGGAGTCCAACCCCCACTGGAAACGGATCCAACTTACTGACGGCTACGTGGACCAGACTCTAACACCGGTCATATAAGGACCCCGCGTAAGAGGAGTTCTGGAACCCCATACTCCCAGGGTACCCACCACAAGACTGCCCGGGGGACACGGTCGAACGCATTCTCCAAGTCCACAAAGCACATGAAGACTGGTTGGGAAAACTCCCATGACACCCTGAGGACCCTGTTAAGGGTGTAGAGCTGATCCACTGTTCCAAGGCCAGGACAAAAACCACAATTCACCTGAATCCAAGATTCGACCTCCCGGTCGACCCTCCTCTCCAGTACTCCAGAATAGACCTTCCCGGGGAGGGTGAGGAGTGTGATTCCCCGGTAATTGGAACACACCCTCTGGTCCCCCTTTTTAAAAAGGGGAACCACTACCCCGGTCTGCCAATCCAGAGGCACTGTCGCCAATGTCCATGCGATGTTGCAGAGGCGTGTCAACCAAGACAGCCCCACAACAACCAGAGCCTTGCCACCGAGGAGCTTTTTAACCACCTCGGTGACTTCAACCCTAGAGATAAGAGAGTCCGCCCCAGAGTCTGCTTCCTCATGGGAAGGTGTGTCGGTAGAATTGAGGAGGTCTTCAAAGTATTTGGCCGACCGATTCACAACATCCCGAGTCGAGGTCAGCAGTGCCCCATCCCCACTAAACACTGTGTTGATGGTGCACTGCTTCCCCCTTCTGAGACATCGGATGGTGGGCCAAAATTTCCTTGAAGCCACCCGGAAGTCGTTCTCCATGGCCTCACTGACCTCCCACGCCCGGGTTTTTGCCTCAGAGACGACCAGAGCAGGCTTGCCGCTTGGCCACCCGGTACCCATCAGCAACCGCCGGAGTCCCTAGGGCCAAAAGGGCCCGGTAGGACTCCTTTTTCAGCCTGGCGGCATCCCTTACCGCCGATGTCCACCAGCGGGTTCTGGGGTAACCCAGGTTTCCGCCACGACAGGCACCAACCAACATGTGGCCGCAGCTCTGGTCTGCCGCCTCAGCAAAAGAAGCCTGGAACATGGTCCACTCGGACTCAATGTCCCCTGCCTCATCCCTGACATGAGAGAAGCTCTGTCGGAGGTGGGAATTGAAACTCCTTCTGACCGGTGTTACGACTCCCCCTGATGGTAAGCTATTCCACGGAGTTGCAACTACCACAGCAGAAAGATTCAGTCAATGATGAGCCAGACACATTGCACGTAGCCTTCAATGAGGATTTATTAACAAGATCGTCCACCAAAACCTGGACTACGGGACAACATAGGGGAAGCAGAAGATATTAAAGCGGCACCCTCAAATAAAACAGTAAAAAAACCATCCTCCCAGACAGGTGTTCAAATGAACACCCACAAAATACAGGAAATAAGGCCTAAGGGTGCCACTGTCAGAACTGATGTAATAAAAGTCTAGACAGGGGAATGAACTACATGGATAAATGAAACAAACTATATGTATACCCCTGGGTGTCTAAACTTATCTCAAGTCCCCCTATGCAGCCCAAAAATAATTAACTCTATCAACATAAATACTCAATTTAACTATGAGTAGCGTACTTACAATACCAGTTGAAGCTGGGGCAAACAAACTTACTCAACACTAGCCAATGAGTGCTGTCTTAGAGTAAATAAGGACTCCACTGCCTCAGCATTTACTATCACATGCAGTCAGGGAGCCAAAAGCCATGAAGGGCCGAACTGCAAAATAAAAAGGGTTTAAATAAGGACAGGAAGTGGATCTTGATTGGAGGAGGGATGATTGGGAAGTAGTCACAGCTGTGTTGGCCTGGGCAAGGCTTTGCGACAGGGGTGCAGCCACAGCTCCAGGTACCTGTAAAGAAAAAGAAACCACACACAAAACAACCCACCCTACGATATGGTGTACCCAGGCTGGCAGCCGTAACACCGGGGACTCCGCCGGGCGTTCCCAGCAGACCCTCATGAAACGTATGGGTCTCCGGGGCCGTACTGGCGTCTGCCCTCACCATCGGAGCCAACTCGCCACCTGGTGGTATCGGTTGACAGCTACGCCCCTCTATTCACCTGAATGTCCAAGACATGCGGTCGCAGGTCCAATAACATGACCACAAAGATCATCGAACTGCGGCCTAGGGTGTCCTGGTGCCAAGTGCACATATGGATACCCATATGCTTGAACATGGTGTTCATTATTGTCAATCCATGACGAGCTCAGAAATCCAACGATAGAACATCACTCGGGTTCCGATCGAGGGGCCGTTCTTCCCAATCACTCCCCTCCAGGCCAGCATTCGTAATCTACGTGATCGCAAAATGGCTAATTATCGGTCAGGACACTTAGAGCTAGTTGATTGGCACACACATTTCCCCAACCATGTTGACTGCACGCATTGCAAACCACTAATTGCGATCTCATCTCATTTTCTTCCGCTTTATCCAAAGTCGGGTCGCGGGGGCAGCAGCTTCAGGAGGGAAGCTCAGACTTCCCTCTCCCCAGCCACTTCATCCAGCTCTTCCGGGAGTATCCCAAGACGTTCCCGGGCCAGCCGGGAGACATAGTCTCCCCAGTGTGTCCGAGGTTGGACACGTGGCCTCCTCCCGGTGGGATGTGCCTGGAACACCTCCCGAGGGAGGCGTCCAGGGGGCATGCCCGTGCCAACTCATCTGGCTCCTCTCGTTGCGGAGCAGCGGCTCTACTCCAAGCCCCTCCCAGATGACCGAGCTTCTCACCTTAACTAATATTGACTAAACACGTCAATGAAAAATGAAACACTGGTAAGACCGAATTTTACGGTTATTGATGCTCCCAACGGTCGATGACGTTGCAATTGCGGCAATGTAAATACACAATCTCAAATCCAAAACACGCAATATTCTTCTTGATTTGGGATGGGAACTTTGAGACTACAACCCTGACCGCTTGGATGCGGTGTGGGAATCATTTATTTAATGGTTAGTTGGCAGACTATGGCTATCAAACTCTGATTTAGAGTTGATGATTTTTTACAGATGGTAAACGAGGCAAAACCGGCAGTTTATTGTAAAAAGACTTTTAAAAAACCTAGCGAGTTAAACACCAATTTTCTAGTATATGTGTAAAAGATTTGATAGCGGGAGTTTAAATATATTGCAATGATTTTCAATTATATATTTTACGGCTAAATTTTAAAATCATAATTTTTTTTGCGGCCAAAATTAAAAATTATTTACCTGGTGAGACAAATAGATTTTTGGCTCAAATATTTATTTTTCTAGGCCCTGTATGAAACCAGTAAACTATAGCAGGGCTTTTAAAACAGTGCATTGAACTTGTCAAAATAAAAATGTACAGCTGAGATGGAATAGAAATAAGTAATTAAGAATACTTTCCCATATTATTATAATAAATATTCATTAGTCATCATGGCTGTGATTGAGGGTATTTTTATATTATGCTAATAAATAATCACACTTTAGACATGTCTGCATTCATATATGTGCGCAGCAATTAAAAAATGGAAAATAAACAATATGAGTGTGTGCGTGTCAGGCAAAAAGATTAAGCAAGAAGTGAGTTTAAAGAAAAAGACATCCCTGAATAAGTATGCTGATGATAAACTACAACAAAAACAAATGTGCTGATGTCCTGGAGATATATGATGATGAATTTTATGATGACATTGCCCAAAGATAGCAGATAGACATTTGTTTCCACTCCCGAATGATGCTGGCGAAAGATAATCAGCATTGCCCTAAATACAGTGATCCACATATGTTTTTCATGTATGGCCGCCAGAGGGCGCTCATCAGCTAAGCGCCACAGGATCTTTCCAATACACATGCTGTTCTGTCGGATTTAATTTGATATTATTACAAATATATTTGCTTGCAATGAAGAATACGCTTTGCTTCACTATCAAACATACTTTGCTCAAGATTATTAGCATCACATTTGTTTGCAACGGACTAAAAGCTTTGTTTCAGAAAACCTTGGTTAGGCTAAAATAAAGCGGTTCAGAAAATCAGATGAGAAATGAGAGGTAAATATTTTTAAAAATGTATACTAAAATGACGTGCGGAAACTAAACTAAGGAATACGTGTTATAAAATAAATAATTTGGAATTTTTGATAAAACCAAGAAGGTGCCGTAATGCACTTGGAGGTGGAGCCGCAGAGCCAGAGCATGCTCTGCGCACGTCACGTGAACACTGCAAGAAGTGCAGGACTAACTAAACACGCACCGGTATCGGTAAGAGTGAATTTTGAAAAAGCTTCAAATTGTTTTTTGAATATGCTAGAGGAACTTGCGTTGGCTTCCCTGAATATAGTCAATGTGGCGCTTTGCTCTAATACGAGACCAAAAAGACCGGCACCTCGACGCTGGGCAGGCATTTAAACAATTGAAATCGTCAAACATCTATATTATCATATAAAAATAGATGTATAGTGCAGTCTTGTTTAACTTAGATTTCTTTACAAAAGACTGGCTTTAATCTGATATCATAAATCACGCCCATCCTCCTGACTTGGGTCAGGACTCACGAGTCCTCACTAAAAAAAGATATGTTTGCTTCGGGCTCGGGCCTGCAAATCATTCCTCGGGTTCGGTCCAGGTCGGGTTTTGGACCCGCAGGCCGGGTCGGGTCAGATTGTTTCGGCCCGATCTTACCTCTAATCAACACACATACACGCTTAGACGTCTCACTTGTGTTTTTACCCTTCCCCTTAGAGTTGAAACACCCATTGTACACAGGGCCCTCAAATGTAATAAAACAACAGAAAAGTTGTGTAAGGTGAAAACGGAGTTGGGAAGCAGTCTCAACGGTCGCTCTCCTTGCAGGTACAAATTCAGAAGCCTGTCTTGTCCTCTTTATTTGTGCGTGAATTTGGGAATGTCTAATGGCAACCTGACAAGCTGCCTAATATAGTCCGGTGATGTGGCAACTGAAAATTAAGAGGCTGACAAGCAGGCACCAAAGTATGCTGTTGTGGCATGTCCAGTTGCAGATTGCCAATGTGCTGTGCAACATCGCCAGCATGGCAACACACCAGTATCGTTCATACATTCATTTTCTGAACCGCTTACAAGGGTCGCGGGGGGCGCTGGAGCCGATCACAGATTGAGTCGGTGGCCAGGGGATCGCAGGGCACAAGGAGACGGACAACCATTCACACTCATACCTATGGGAAATTTTGAGAGTTCAATCTGGCTATCATGCATGTCTTTGGAATGTTGGAGGAAACCGCAGTACCCAGAGAAAACGAACGCAGGCCCAGGAGAAACAGGCAAACTCCATACAGGAGGGCTAACCTGGATTCAAAATCATAACCTCAGAATTGTTTGGCCCACGCGCTAACTACTCAACCGCCTGGCTAACCGCACCAGTACCATCTACTCTACATTTGAAAAAATAAAAAAGCTAAATAGAATCAGAGAATTTCCAAGCTGAGTGATGTGAACTAGGTTTTTCAATTAGTGTTTACTCGGGGCATATTTTCACACGAGCCACTCAATGGTGCAGTGGTTCTTCTGCCTGACTTTGGAGCGGGCAGTCTGGGTTTGATTCCCACTTGGTGACAGTGTAAGTGGTTGTCTGTTTCTATGTGTTCCCTACGACTGACTGGTGACCAGTCCAGGGTGTAGTCTGCCTTTCACCCGAAGACAGTTGGATTAGGCTCCAGCAACCCCCTTTCGAGGATGGGCAGTATGGAAGATGAATGAATGAATGAATGAATGAACGAATGAATTAATGAATATTTTAACACATGAAGGAGATGAAAAAGATCAAAAAAGGGACTTAAGATGTGCGTAAGATGTACACAAATATAAAAACTTGTGGTGACGGGAGAAAGGAGTCTGTCACGACTTTGGCGACAAGCGTGGAACGCCTCTGGGCGGACGATGTAGCCTGACCTTCGTCCTCCTCCTCATGGCTTTCCAGGACCGCAAAGCGATTGATATGCTTCGGACGGTTGATATGCTCTTGGTGGAGTAGGGGGCGTGTGCAATGTTTGGAAATGTTGCACTCAACAACATGTCACCCAATGGGTCCCTAACCAGAGCCGTTGAAGACCTGCAGACCCTGAACCGGAAATGAAGAGGCATTCTGGAGTGGAACTGTCCGCCTGGGCAGACTGGGGGGATAAGTAAGACCTTCGGGAAGTGTAAAAAAATGGCCTTTTCCGTGGCCGATGGCTGTTTTGCTTCTACTTTGACAGTGTGGGTGTTGTCTTATCCCCTGCTTACGCTCTTTGCTAAACCGACTTATGGTTAGTGCAATTGCTCTAACAAATTTCAAATTGCAAGAATTTGATCTGCTTCTTATACAGCCTACTGGTGAGAACATTGATGTCCAGGATTATGCTAATTATGAGAATGAGTTGGACGAGAATGATTTTGTTTTTCTTTTTTCAGACCAGACATGCAAGTATGGTGAAATTCGGGTAAAGATCGAGACAACGGATTTACCCCAAGTGTATTTGTATTTGTCATAAAATATGATTTAATGAAATATAGCCGGAAGGAAGTTTTATTATGGGATTATGTACAGATATATAATAACAGGGGGAATGTTAATGTTATTAGTCTTACATTATTATATATTTGCTTGCAATGAAGAAAGTGCTTTGTTTACTACATCTAAAATGCCTGCTTGCAACGAAGTAAATGCTTTCCTCCTTAATTAGACTAAATCCGAATCCACTTGGACTGCTGGAATGTGGAGAAGATCCTTCGGCTGCACATGACCTTCATTTGTTTTGACTATTTGATGTCTCACTTCTGTTTCCCACCCCTCCCTTGAGAGTTGAGATGTCCATTGTAACTAGGGTCCTTGAAGTTAATAAACAAGGAAAAGAAGCGTGTGACGCCAGAACGAACCGGGGACGAGACCTGAACAGTTTGATTTCTCCTTGCAAGAAAAAATCCAGAAGATTGTCTTTTGTCTTTATTTGTGCGTGCACTTGGGAATGCCTATTGGTGAACCTATCAAAAACCAACCAACACCCCAACTAACACTAACAGAGTCGATGGCAAGGTGTCTTGGTCCAGATGAGAAAACATGTATTTTACTTTTTTTACAGCACAGAAAGCTTTCGCTACAGCACGAGGGAATCCAAAGAGAGCAAGTGAGGCTAGACCTTCCCGGGGGTCTCCCTTTATCCGCATGACGAAACCCATGAATATTAACTCGGTTCATACAAAGTGAATTAAGTGCAAAAGAATGCCACACAAGAATCCCCACCCCTTGAATTGACCTATACACAAAACACAAGTATAATGATGGTCTACAAGGGTCGAAGAGGAAATGGTGCCTGTCGACATGTATTGGAGGGCGAAAGAATTGAGAAACAATCGGGTGAACCCTCCAGTCAGTAGCCTTGGGTACTTCCCCGTCGGGGAGGTTGAGCAATGGTCCATGTGCGCAGGTTTGACGCTTTCCATCGAAACTGATTTCGTCCGGTCATCGAGATCCCCCAGATGTAAGCGTACGTGTGCTATCATCCTGGCCCTGATCTGATGCCATGGCAGTATAATCCAGGCCGAGTAACATATACCAAAAAAATTGAGGAGCACTTCTCAGAAAATAACCCAAAGAAGATGTGGCAAGGAATACGACATATTACCAATTACAATAACAATAATATGTCTGTTAATGCAGATGCCTCACTAGCGGAGAAATTGAACCGTTTTTTTGCCTGCTTTGAGACTGACAAATCAGACCCAGTCTCAACACCCCCACCACCACCCTGCAGCAATACACTGACGTTCCGGGAACAGGAAGTGAGACTGGTAATGCGGTCTGTGAACACCAGGAAGGCTGCTGGCCGAGACGGGGTACCTGGGAAGGTGCTCAAAGCCTGTGCTGACCAGCTGGCTGGAGTCTTCACAAACATTTTCAATTGTTCCCTGCAACAATCCATCATTCCATCTTGTCTGAAATCTGCCACCATCATCCCTGTCCCCAAAAAGCCAATCATTGGCAGCATGAATGATTATAGGCCTGTTGCCCTCACGCCTGTGATCATGAAGTGCTTTGAAAAGTTGGTAGCCCGCCATATCAGGAATACAATCCCTCCCTCAATTGACCCTCACCAGTTTGCTTATAGAGCAAACAGGTCCACTGATGATGCTATTGCCATTGCTCTTCATACAGCACTGAGCCACCTGGAACACCATGGGAACTACGTGAGGATGCTCTTCATTGACTATAGCTCAGCCTTCAACACCATAAAACCGGACATTCTGACTGACAAACTCTCCCACCTTGGACTATCCTCTTCAATCTGCTGCTGGATAAAGAACTCCTTGACCAACCGACCACAGACTGTTAGACTTGGTCCCCACCTCTCTTCCTCCATTACACTAAGCACTGGCTCCCCTCAAGGCTGTGTACTGAGTCCTCTTCTGTACTCCCTGTACACCTACGACTGTACACCCACCCACCAGTCTAACGCCATCATCAAATTCGCTGACGACACCACTGTGGTCGGACTCATCTCAGGAGGGGATGAGTCGGCTTACAGAGATGAGGTCAACAATTTGTCTTCGTGGTGCTCGGTGAACAATCTCACACTGAACACCACGAAAACTAAAGAAATAATCCTGGACTTTCGCAAACACGGCACAGATCTGGCCCCACTCCTCATAAATGGAGTATGTGTAGACAGGGTCCAGTCCTTTAAATTCCTGGGGGTCCACGTCACGGATAAGCTCTCATGGTCTACAAACATCGCGGCAGTGGTGAAGAAGGCTCAGAAACGACTCCATTTCCTCAGGGTACTTAGGAAGAACAACTTGGGCACCAATCTTCTGATAACCTTCTATAGAACCACTGTAGAGGGCATCCTGGCGTACGGCATCACAGTGTGGTACGCTGGAAGCACGGCGGCAGACAAAAAGGCCATGCAGAAAGTGATTAACACTGCCCAGAGGATTTTCGGCTGCTCTCTGACCTCACTGGAAGACATTGCCAGCCCTCGTTACCTCAGCAGAGCCAAGAACATCATAGGGGACCCTTACCACCCTGGTCACAATCTGTTCCAGCTGCTGCCCTCTGGCAGACGCTATAGGTCCCACAAAGCACGGACAAATAGGCTTAAGGACAGTTTTTTCCCCATATCCATCAGAAATCTAAACTCGCGGTAACATAACACACATTCCCTTCTGCGGTAATATGAAAAGATGTTTGGGTGGTGATCTGCCTCCTACCAGCTGACTGAAGTATGGTAAGTGAAAGCGAGAGGTAAGCGACCTGTATCCACAACAGCAGAATGCCAAATTACAAGTCCGTAACTTACACTTATTTAGGTCTTTTGCCGAGTAAACGTAGCTTATGGAGAAGCACCATCAATTTTGTCACACGCAGTTTCTGCGTGTGATGACAAGTAGGCTTTTTTGTGTTGTGATAATGACAACAGGGCCTATGTCCGATTATATATTATATATATTATATATTATGGAGCACCTGCAAGTGCCCCAGACAGACAGTTGGCCATCACATTGCTATTATCCGTGACGTGTTTGATGCTGTTTTAAACTCAGAAATAGACCAGATTTGCCGCTGTTGCAGGTCAGAGCACGGTTCTAACGGACAATATTAACATTAACCCATCGATATCCTGATCAGACGTACCTTTGAGTGCACCTTAGAGCCGAAACATGACGTGAGCTGCATGTCAAATAAAATGGTGGTATGCAACATCCCCAAAAACTCTCTAAATTACAGAGCCGATCACAGGCGTGAGAAAGGTGACAACCTCTACTTTGAGGGCAGCGGAAGTATGCCTCTCTTATGTACAAGATGGCCAGGGATTAGGATGGACAGAACCCCGCAAAACGCATTTTGCAGAATTCACTATAAGGCAGTATGCCTCTAACCTGCCGAATAACTCCCTTAGGTACCGTTCATGTTCTCACTCATTTATGCTATTAACAAGAATGTCGTCCAGATAGACAAAAACATCTGGCATGTCACGAAAAAATGCATCCATAAGTTCCTGGAAAGATTATGCAGCATTCTTCAAACCGAATGGCATCCTCAAAAAGTCTGAACGCAGTGACTATGGATGTTTTGGGGATGTCTGTTGGATGGACGAGCACTTGGTGATAGCCAGACACCAAATCCCATAACTGTGCTAATTGCTCCCCTTATAAACCATTGCAATTCGCCTTATTAAACCGTAGAAACGCGGCACATATTTACTCACATAGGGCGCACTTAAAAGTATCAGCTAGTGTAGTGGACGTAGTGCCCAATCAGTAGTTGCGACTTTTGTATGCACTAAATTAAAGATTCTGTAGATGTCCCTGTGTGACGCTGACAGCTTGACTGTCAGGGTACATTACTTGTTGATAGGCAATATTTATATAGCTTAGATTAGATTAAACTTTATTTATCCCGTACTCCAGAAATTCACTTTGTTGCATTTCCAACACGTACTGGCGGATGTGTGAAAGGGGAAAGGCCGTGCGCATATCATGCTTAAAGCATGACAATATTAGCAGTCGAAAAACGTTTTGGTCTGCTACCAGTGACCGAGACGATCCAGATTAGAGCCAAAATGGATAAAACTCGATCAGTTTTACAAAAAACATACTTTTAAAAAAAAGAAAAAGTCCCGTGCAAAAGTTGTTAAACGGCGTACACAATTTGAAATGATCAAAAAACGTATACAATACAGGAAAAACATTTAAGTTGACAGGTATGAAATCCACCCCAGAGAATACAACGCAAACCGCAAGGTGTGCTGAAAAATCCTGCATGTGCAGCATGGGGTACCGATTAGGTGTAGTGACATCATTAAGGTGATGATATTTCACACGGTCTCCATCCCCGGTGATGTTTAAAAACAATGTGCAGGAGGGATGACCAGGGACTCTTCTGAGGCCCTAACATTCTCTAACCGCTCCATGTTCTCAAACTCGGCCTTAGCGATTGTTAATTTACACAATTTAAGACGGTGGGCACGCAGTGCGCCAAATTTATTTCAAGCTGGAGGAGATGTAATGAAGCAAACGAACCACTTGTGACGCTGTCCTGCTGTTTAGCGTGATGACGACATGACCGGAAGGTTTCGCTACACCACGCTTGAATCCGAAGAGAGCAAGTGACAAACCACATGGCGGAACCCATGACCAATAACAGTGTTCCTACCAGGTCAATTATGTGCAAAAGAATGCCACACAAGCCTGGATTTTATTCTGTCAAAAGTAAAAACAATGATCATTTGCCCAAACGAGGAACTGGTATTGTAGCTGATCGATCTCTGATCTACTTCAAAGTTCAGCTGTTTTAAACTTAATGAGCTTCATGCTTCAATATTTTATAACCTTTGAAGGACTTCACAAAAGACGCGAGTGTAGTTTGGCTCGACCTATATGTGTGGTCATAAATTGAGTGTCATGAACATAAACAAAGTCCATCTGAGATTGAGGTTAGCTAATCAACTGACAGTGTTTGCACATCAATTTATGTGGGTTTTATACAAGCAACAGGGGTCATGTGGACTGTTACACATTGTCGCTCATGTTTCTCAACTGTGAGAAAGGTCATTGAGAGAATCAAGGTTCGGAATGACTCTTTATTATAAGTGTGTATAATTCAGTTAATATTTATCAGGAAATATCAATATACTATTGCATCTTGTTGACCGAAGTAAGGATGACAAAAAAAACATTTTTGGTATTTTTGGTATTGAGCAATTTAGCAAAATGTATAGCTATTTTTTTAATTCATGAGTATAAATGTCAGCCTTTCTTCCTAAATATAATAAAGGTTATATCTACACAATGTTCCCATTGACCATGGCAACCTATTCACCTGAAATGTAGTCCATGTGAAAACGAGGGGAAACGAGGAAGTTGGAACATGACATAGAGTAATGCAGACAAAGCAGACGATCCGATGAAGACTGACAAACACACAGGGTTTAAATAGACAGAGAGGGATTGATTACAAAATACATACAACTCATCACACAAGGGAAGGGAAGCTATGAGGGACACAATAGGCCAAACGCATACAATAATCACATGGACAGCACACACAAGGGGAACGCACACAAATCCGCCCAAAACCCCAACTACGTCCAAGTGAATTGTCATACGAGCTCTGTCCCGGAACGCATTAAGCTCGTATCTTAAGGTATTACTGTATGGGGAATATTTCCTGTTTCCACTTTTTTAATCAAAAATTGCAATTTTTTAAATCTAGAACACTTATTACTATATTAAAAGGGTGTTAACTAGTCTAGAGATGTTTTTTGTAAATATTACTAGTTTACTCCTAGTACCATGTACAATTTTTAGGGGGCTGTGAATAATGTGTAATCTTTTGTTAATTTCATTCCATTCTCACCAATGGACATGGACTCCAGACTCCCCAATCTGATAACACGCAATCCTCTGGGCAGGGCAGACGGCTGTTGCGAGCTCCTACAGGCATCTGCTCTGGGTCACATAGGTAATCCTCCACTTGCTCTGAGGGGCCATCTAGTGTATTCAGCATACACCTGGGATACAAAAAAAAAAAAAAATAAGTTACAATAATGAACTCTACTGAGATTGAATATACCTAACTTAAAGAAATAGGTGCCATGGCTAGCTAAAATAAATAATTCCATAAATGTTTCTGTTTGCCCGGTCGCAAAATTTCAAGGTTACTGACAGACATTATTATTATTATTTATTTTTTTAAGAGTAGTTTTAATCCAGAAATTACAATTTAAATGGCTTTAGTTTTGGGATGTCACTGAATTGCTGTTTTTCTTTTTAGCTTCTTTCTCTTTTTTTGAATAAAATAACTGAGTGAATAGCCACTCGGGCAGGGGTGCGCAAACTATTCCAGAAAGGGCCGCAGTGGGTGCGGGTTTTCATTCCAACCCATAAATAGGACACCTTTTCACCAATCTAGTGTCCTACAAGTGCAATCGGGTTCTTCTTGTCTTCTGCAAAAATCTAATTGGTCAAAGTGTCTGTGTTGGATCGGTTGGAACAAAAACCTGCACCCACAGCGGCCCTCAAGGACTGGTTTGCCCACCGCTGCACAAGGGCCACAGATTCCTTTTAGTTTTTTGCCAATCTGTAAAATATGATAGCCAAAGTCTTTACCTGACTTTTCTGGTCTGAACACCTTCACCACAGTTATCCTTCAGGTCAGCATTGTTAACTTTCCATACACTCCATGGTTCTACTACCCAAACATACTGTCCACAGTCACTGACACAGGGAACCACTTCATAGACCTAATTTAAGAAAATTCCAGAATTACCTCATTGGTCTTGTTCAGAGCATGTATATGGAAATAAGTAGTAATTATATTAGTAAAAGACTAGGACTTACTTGTGCCTGTGGTTGAAATGCATTTACCAAAGCAAGGAGAAGAAATGCAGTTGTTATAGAAGTCATTATCCAGTGTAATTAAAATAAAGTGCACATTGTATTTAATATTTGTGAATCTAAACTTTAGATTACTGAAACTTTTTGATGGCCTAATTTGAAATAAATCACCTGGTTGACATGGTCAAGTTTAGGGCAAGGCCTTCCACCATTGTAGGGCTTTTCTCTGAGCCATTTTGATCGAACTTTAACACCACTGCCACATGACTTGCTGCATCGGGACCAGTTGGACCACTCACTAAGCTTGCAGTCAGATGGACAGGGTATGATGCAAGCCTCCTCAATGTAGCCTAAAACAATACACCAATAACAATATTTAATGCATGTTTTGTGTGTATCTCTTTTACTCAGAAAATTATGCATACAAACATATGGGAGGTAGTAGAAGTATCAGATCCACCACTGATTTTGAAAGAATTAAATGAACAGTTTTATGACCACATTATTTTAACAGTGGTGGAACCAATAGTTAAAAAATGAAAACATCCCATGGAGTGAAAATAAAAAACAATTTGTCTTTCATTGAGAGAAAAAGGTATTTGAACCCTTAACAAAACATGCTTTAATATTGAGTGGGAAACACTTGTTGGAAAGCACAACAATCAGATGTTTCTTTCTGTTTTCTACACTTCTAGGAGTGATGATAGTGCACACCTCTCCACCATCTACAAATCCTTGATGTTTTGAGGCTGAGTTTGGAAACTGCCCTTGAGCTCTCACCATAGATCTTTTTAGAGCAGGGGTCTCGAACTCAATTTACCTGGGGGCCGCTAGAGGCCGAGTCTGGGTGAGACTGGGCCGCATCCGGATTTCCACAAGAAAAGCACTGATAAAACATTCCAACGTTATCAAATATCTTTATTTTTTAACAAAAAATAATGAATTAAATAAATTAACTTAAAGATGAATAAAAAATAAATCAATCAGTAATACAAAACCAAATAATACTAATTAGCATACAGTAGATATATACTGGCTGGCTAAGTAGAGAAAATGAATTATTTTTATTCCGTTTCAAATGTCTGTATTAACAGCTCTTTAACCTTTAACTTTCTGAACTTGAATGGAACATTGAACATGAAATATTCTGAAAACGGCTTCTCTTGCCTACTCCTTGCTGCTAGAGACCTGGCAGCGCTTCTTCTCACATAGTCACATTTGGCTTGAGGGAGGAAGCAGTGGAGACCCTCAGTAGAGCTTGAAGATGCTCATCAGTAAGTCTGGACCTGTACTTGGACTTATTGAAGTTCAAGGTGGAGAAGAGCTTCTCACACAAGTATGTGCTCCCAAAAAGGCACATGGTCCGCTTGAACCTTCGGGAAAGTTCAGGGAAGCTGGGGGTCAACTCTCTCAAAAATTGCCCAAGCTTGTCTGCTTCTCCACTCACCTCCCTGAACTTGGCTTTGAGTGCAGAGTTGCACTGCAGGTCAATGAGCTCCATTTGAAGCTCAGGAGGGGCATCTTGCACATCAAAGGAGAAGGGGTCCGCAAAAATTTGAAATGTGGCTTTGTGTGTCTTGAAGTCTGCAAATCTGTGATCAAATTCCTCCTGTAGCTTCGAAATGGCCTCAACATACTTCTCACCACTGAATGGTGTGCCTGCATCCACGAGAGCCTTGCATGCTGGGAAATGGCAAAGGTTTGTCTGAGAGAGCTGGGCTTTCATAACACAAGTTTAGTGCAGAATGCTCTCACGTTGTCATAGGCAGCACTGACAAGTTGCCCCTGGCCTTGTAGCTTCTTGTTCAGTACATTAAGCTCATGTGTGATATCAACAAGAAAAGCCAAGTCCATGAGCCATTTGGGATCACTTAGCACAGGATCAATCAACTCACAAACGGCGTAGCTAGCTTTGACTGCTGCATTACTGTCTTTGGTAGCCTTCTTGAAGAGATCCTGTTGCCTCAGAAGACGTGTTTTAAGACTGGCAACCTGGTTGGCTCTCTCATCTCCATGGTATTTTTCGTACTCCTCAGCATGTCTCGTAGTACAATTACGTTTCAAATTGTATTCCTTGTGCACCGCAACTTTTTCAGTGTAAATGAGACACGTCGGGGTGCCCCTGTGTTCAACAAAGAAATATTGCACTCCCCACTTTTCTTGAAACTGTCTGTGCTCATCACCGACCTTTCTCTTCACGGCAGGCTTTGAAAGAGACATCTCTGGGGCTCTGTAATATCTTTTTCCACTTGGAATGAGTCTCGGGTTGATCTTTCACATTCAGTCGCGCGGGTTTGTGGCGCATGTGCACTTTCGCTCTCCGTTTCAATCGCGGAGATGGCTACAGACACTGACACAGGCTGGATCACGGATCATAGCGCCTCATTCAGTTCTATGCTGAGAGCAGCGGAGGAGTGTGCGCGCCGAGCGGAGTGATCGGCCTCACGGCTTCTCCTCCGCCCAGCTGATTGGAGGAATGAATGAGTGAGTGAGCGAGGCACTGGACAGCCCGGCCGATGTCCCGCCCTCCAGAGCCGTATACCTCACCGTGATTGGTTCATTCAGCTCCGAACCAAAGTTCCCTCAAATTTTTTGTTGGTCTGAGCAGAAAGACAACCTCCCTGAGGGCACTGAGTACCAGTGTGAGCGACATCATCGGTACTCGGATGATTCGCCTAAAGACGTTTCGCCGACGGACGTTTGACAGACGGGCAGGTCGCCGAATGGACGTTCCACCGAACGTTCATTCGGCCGAACGGAGGTTTCGCCGAAACGGGATTCGAACGCTCGCCCCGCCGGATCGTGTGTGTACAAGTTTTTCAACCTCGGCCCGCGGGCCATATACGGCCCGTTAGGATTTTTAATCCGGCCCGCCGCCGGTGTTGTCCAAATTATTGTAAAAATCAATGTTCGTCTACCATCAATGGCAGTCCGGGAATAAGCACTCTTGGGCAGGCAGATGTAGCAGAACCGAGCCGTAAAATGACAGCAATCGGGTCAAATCCATCCTAAAACAGCATTTAATGATTAAATACAAATACTGGATGATATCGCGATGGAGGCAAAAAAACGTCTATAGACGTCCATTCGCCAAACGGCTCAAAATGCTCTCAAATTCGGTCAAATCCAGCTGAAAACAGCGTTTAATGATTAAATACAAATACTAGTATTTGTATTTAATCATTAAACTAACAAATACTAGTACGACCTGTCCGTCTGTCAAACGTCCGTCGGCGAAACGTCTTTAGGCGAATCATCCGGTCACGACATCATCATTGCTCGCTATCGGCACACCAGTATCACACCTGCCACAAGCAGGTGCATGTCAATGTTCCCTCTAATTTTTCATGTAAAACATGCTGTAAAACAAGAAAAACATGAGTGGACAGAGCTACTGCCACTGGCTGCCACTTAAATGGCGCCATCATGGGGAAAGGGGTAAAAAAAAAATAATAATAAAAAAAAAAAAAAAAAAAAAAAAAAATTAAAAAAAAAAAAATCGATCTTTCATATTAAGACGGGGGCCGCAAATTATCGTCCCGAGGGCCGCAGTTGGCCCGCGGGCCGCAAGTTTGAGACCCCTGTTTTAGAGGGTTGAGATTAAGAGATTTGGTAGACCTCTCCATAGCATGTCAGATCTGCTCGTTCAAAACGACTTCAACAGTGGGTGCAAGTGCATTCAATTATGTCATCAATAATCCTTATAAAGCGTGATTTATGGGTGTGTGTGTGTGTGTGTGCGCGTATGTTAAGATTCTCTCGCTACTTTTGTCCAAACCGTGCAACGTAGAGAGTTGAATTTTTTTATGGCGGCCAGAAACGGCTCTCGGGTCCTAATAAACGAGTGATTGAATTTCTTCACCTTCTCCAAGTGTGTAAACTCAACTTTTATTTGTTACAGCTGAAAGCAGAGTTGATGTATGAATCATTGTTTTTACCTGATGCGCCCTAAACGCACCGCGTGGCTGATTGGTCCACCAGCGAGTTTCTAGGTGCTCCCCAGTACCCCTTTTTCTGTCATGACGGGAGTTATAAAACATCTACCCATCCATAAATCACACTTTATCTATTCTTTAATCCTTATAAAGCGTGATGTACAGATGGATGTGTGTGTGTGTGTGTGTGTGTTTGTGTGCACCTGGAAACTTGCTGGCGGAAATTATTCCCAAAATGACGTTTGTAAACGACGGTGAAAGGCGTCTTGGGTCAGCGTGTCCAGAGCCATCTTGTCTTGCCGAGTCTTTCCGTCACGATAGCAAAAAAAAGTGTTTCGGGGAGCAGGGATAGATAAAACGTGATTTATGGATGGGTGGATGTTTTATGTTAAAATTATCATGTTACTTTTGTCCAAACCCTGCATCGTAGAGAATTGACATTATGGTGGCCTGAAACGGCTGTCGGATCCAAACCGTGCATTGTACAGAGTTGACATTATGGTGGCCAGAAACGGCTGTCGAATCCTAATAGACGAGTGATTGAATTTCTTTACCTTCTCTAAGTGTGTAAACTCTTTGCTTTGAGCATTTGCATTAAATTAGACACTGTTTTATCGATGAGTATGCCTGAGCAGAAATATGTTAACTTGCTGCTCTCTTGCGGTGGTTTTAAGCATTACACTCTGTGACGATTCCAAACCCATACTTTCTTCAGTGCACACTGGAGTGCTTCCGCTTAGTCATTTCCGCTTGAAATTAGTTGCATGAACTATGCAACAGCACCGGAATTGTGTGAGTATTTATTTTCGTCATATTTTTACTTTGGTTTACAATGTTTTACCAAAAATAACACCCAAACATTGCTTAAATAGGTAAAATCCGTCACCCTTCTTTTTTTTAAATTGACCGTCACTTTTCCCTTACTTAATACTAAAAGGCATACTCCTGCTTCTGTATATATTATACATTCCTTTTTTTGCATACTTTACATATGTTTGCCCCATCATTTTCACCAATTATGCCAAAAAGAGGAGTTGTCATTTCATATCGAGTTGGGAAAGGTGTAAACAATTGAAGTGCACCAATATGGCTGCACAATCTTCTGTATTCCAAAGTCGTGGCGAGGCCTCCACCTCGGCGGGAGCTCATGATTCTGCATCTATATCATGTTTACATAGCCCCCGACCTTCCATTTTTCAAAAGAGAATTTTGAAATAGCGCAACAATTGTCTTTTGGTTCTAAACAAGCAGGTTGTTTTACACTAAAGTTGGGTTCGGTGAATGCGCAAATGAAACTGGTGGGGTTCGGTATCTCCAACAAGGTCAAGAACCACTGCACTAATTATTGTCACCTGCCTTCTTCAGCCAGCCATAGCTCCACCATGTCTCTCTGTGTTCGTTCAGTTCGCTGTCAGCGCCTTTTTGCAGTTTTTTGACTACTGTGTGTGCTTATCTGTTCAACGACTTTTTGATTTGTCCCAGGTCTTTTTTACGCTGAAATGTTCATTATATTAAAATGTGCCCTTATTTAGTCATGACTGCATGAAATTCCTCATTTCCTCAGTAGAGCTCTGTTCTGTAGCCACGTGTCCTTGAATTTCTTGCAAGGTTGTCGATCTGTTTTTTCCAGTTCATAGCAAAAGCTTACTGTATGAAGTGGAAAATCCCATCCTAGATGTTTGTAAGTTATTCACCTGGGCGCATTTCTGAACAACAGTCATTGCCTGTAGTTCACCTAATAAAAGCTTCAAAGATATTGTTCATCGTACCAGAATAATCAATTCGAATAATCAACCTTCTCACTAACCCTCCAATTATGCATCATAGGCATTGTACCGTCGCCCAATACTGACTGCACGGCTCTTGGCACACGCGCTGGCTTCACTGGCCCGCCGATCAATGCATTGTACCATCAGCCAGGCTCGCCATTTGGTGGATCCCCCACGTCCTTCGAAGCACCTGCACCTGGCTAACTGATTTGTGGCTCAAATAAACTATTTTCCATCCAACCCTCCCCATCTTCCGTGCTTGATTTTAGAGTTCTCTACCCATGATCGTAACAGCTGCTTCTTTTTCACAATTTTTGGGGGGATAATTAAGGTTGTAATTTTGCAACTAAATATCAACATATTTAAATAAAAGGTCTACTTTTACATCTAAAACTCACCATGACTGTTGCAGTGTGAAGTCTGTACAATGCGATTATCCTGGTCATAGCAAACCATAGCTTGGTATCGATACCCTTGACCACACTCCTTGATATCGCCTTGGACCTTCATGCCCATTTGTGCTTCCATGGGGCTGCCCTCAGAAAGTATACAGTCGGACCAGTTGCCCACAGGCTGGGCATTGTATTTGTTGCAGGGGCAGTACTTAGTCTCACTCAGGGGATAAAATTGGTTATTCTTACATGATTCACGCTTTTTGCTTTTTCCTAGAGATACAAAAAACAAGTAAATTAGAGTACTTCAAAATATTCATTATATATATATATATATAGTGTATATATATGTATATATATATAGTGTATATATGTGTATATATATATATATATATATATATATATATAATTAATGTGCCACCATAATTCAGACAGCATTCTGACTGATATTGGTTTATTTAAATAAAAATATATAAACTGCTAAATTCTTCCATTTTCATTCATCTTCGGGGACTATGTATCAGTTCTATGCAGCTACTTAATGAAAATTCTAAGGAAGACAATACAAAATAAAAGACAAATTCTAGGGGAAAAGAAGAAAAATATTTATAATATTAATATCAATACTATTGCTTTTTGTTTGCATACCTGTCAACCTCTGCCGATAACTGCCCTTAGAAATGATTATGATTCCCCTTACAAACCCCCCAAAAACCTTAGATTTGGTGTACTGCTACACCAAATTTAATAAAATTCTTTATCTTAGTTTCCTGTGTGATGTGAGAGCAATGGGATTGGCCAAAAAGCTGTTTTCCTACTGCTCATTTCCTTTTTGTTTAATGATGTAAACGGACTAACTCTATCGAATAAAAGCCTTTTTATGCAACCAAAATAAAGTTACCACTTACCTACAAGGACGCGTCTGCGGACCCTGACACCCACACAGTCGGCTGTGCAAATGGAAAATTTGGACCAGCTGCTCAGTTGACAGTCGTCTTGGCAGGGCAACTGGCAGGGCTGTGTGAGAGGTGGCATAGAGCTGGAGAACTTCAGACAAGCTTCAACATCAGCCGGGCCACCATCCAGCTTGCGACAGGACACAGCTATAAAATATGAAACATCATGCCACTTATCAAAAACATTTTCCCTTAATACGTATATGTTTTATAAGAGAGCAGAAACACTTTTTTATATCAATTATATATGTTTTACATAACTGAATATAAAACAATAGATCAATAGTTTATAATTTTCAGTTCAGTTTTATTTCCAATAAGCTACCTGCCTGACAGAGAATGAACACTCCCTTAGCCAGTGAAGCATCACAGACAAAAAATAAAAATATATAAATAAAAAAACTTGCCTACAGGCGTAGTGCTATTTTGGAGGGGATATCATTCCCATCAAAGACAAAGCAAGGTGATTGAAAAGAAGTCGTAATCTGCTCTTATCTCAAACAAATTAAATGAGGTTTAGTACTTTTTGGTCAACTTTAAAGGTGTTATTATTAAAGAATCCAAGAATACATAATCTTGACCAGGGTATCATTTTGGCCTTGGAGAACCACTGTCTGAAAATAACACAACTATAAAATGTCATTATTTGTTACAAAATACTGATTGTAAAGGTAAATTAGACTTGAAGTAAATTAAAGTTGATAAGCAGTGAATGGAATTTTTACAAATGGCCTCATTGAGGCCAACATTTAAGGTAAGATTAAGCATAAGTCTTAGTTGTCCACTGAAGCTAGTAATTTGCTGCGATATTGTGCTCAAACCAGATGGGATCTGTTGCAGATAATAGCCTTAATTTTCATAGTATAACCCTAATTGATCCAGTACAAAAATGTATTTTTATGACAATAAACACTGTCCTTTAGGTGTTTTGATATTTGGTAGTCCAATAAAAATGGACCAGCACAGCTAAGGTGTGTCCTTAGGTACATACACGGTGCAAGTAGTAATTTACAAACACAAAAAGTGCAGTCAAACTACGCTGCCAAAAAGGAGTCTAATAAGTTTCTGCAGGCGGCCCCGTGGGGTGAGTGGTTAGCACGTCGTCCCCACAGCTCTGGGGTCCTGTGTTCAAATCCAGGTCACGTCCACCTGTGTGGAGTTTGCATGTTCTCCCCAGGCCTGTGTGGGTTTCCTCCAGGTACTCCGCTTTCCTCCCACATTCCAAAAACATGCATGGTAGGCTTATTGGACACTCCAAATTGCCCCTTGGTATGGGTGAGAGTGAGCATGGTTTTCCGTCTCTTTGTGCCCTGTGATTGGCTGGCCACGGATTTAGGGCGTCCCCCACCTCTTTCCCCGGAGTTAGCTGGGATAGGCTCCAGCACCCCCCGTGACCCTAATGAGGATAAAGCGGTTCTGAAAATGAAATGAGATTAGATAAGTTTCTGCGTGAGTTTCAGATTTGTTCTTTTTGTATTTTACTATACATTTGCCTGCAACAAAGTATAAACTTGGCCTTGCTATTAAAGAATTTGCTCGCCTTTAGTTATGCACACATTATTATTATCATACTTGCTTGCAATGAAGTATACATTTTTCTCCTGAAAGCCTTGTTTTGTCTAAACAAAGAGGTGCAAGGGCACCTCGGAGTATTTGCGCCTAAGTCAAGGCTGACTCAATTTTGACTTTTAGTAATGATTATGAATGTGTTTTGACTTTAATACCTTTAATAATAACTATGAATCTGATATTATGAATCTGTTTTTTACTTTCATGTCTTTTGGTACACATTTACTAAGCTAAAGATTCAACTCTAACACTAACCCTAACCCATCCACGCACATAAATAAGCACAATCAGATGTCTCAATTGTGTAACCCCCTTGGCCCCGACAGCTGAGATAGGCTCCAGCACCCCCCGCGACCCTAATGAGGATAAAGCGGTTCAGAAAATGAGATGAGATGAGAGATGTATCCTTTTCATGCAAGCCTAGGCAGTGCAAATGTGGGCTTGTCTTTTTGCAGCAAGGTGTCATAAACATCTGTGTGGCCAGCTATGGCATCAAGTTCTCACCTCGAACCTGTAGGCCTGGTCCACATGTTTCTTGAGCTCCAGGGCTGTCCTGACGAACGGACCATGGAACCATTTGGCATCTTCGCCATTTATGTATTTTCCATCTAAAGGAAAGTAGGAACAAATACATTGTTTGCATTTGAAAGCATAATTCAGCGGGACCCCCAAGACAAGCAGCTGAGTAAGGGGTGGCTGGCAGACTGATGAGGTTATTTTTCCACATATGAATCATTTATCAGTTATTATACATTAGCTACAATATTTACATGCTTTTGTCAGCAATGAAAAGCCAAGCATATCTTTTGTATGGCTGTGCGACTCCTGGATGACCTACCAAGGAATACGTTACTCTGAAGCAACAATGGGATAATGGAACTGAACTGATGACCATTGCAGAATGTTTTGGGAAGACAGCCAGAAACAATCTTGTTTAAAAGAACTGGACTTAAAAAAACATATTTGACTATGTTTACAGAAACCAGCTGTATTAAATTAGATTAGATTTAGATTAGATTAGATTACAACTTTATTTCATCCCGTATTCGGGAAATTTCCTTGGTTGCAGTAGCAAGACAGACACACAAGACATTGTAGACCTAGGTAAAAAAATGTGCATGCATACAATACACACCAAGCTAAGATCGCACCACACGCACACACATTGATGACCCGTCCAAGATGCTTGCTTGTTAACTTGCTTGTGTCTTTATTTTTGCATGCTTACAAATGTCTAATTGGTGAACCCGCCATTTAAATGATCCTTCGAGCTAAAGGAAGTCAACAGACCCGAGGCTCCTCCAGACGCTGGGTTGACAGGCGGACCGTGGTCAGGGAATTATAAACCCATTTTTCCAGGGCTGGACCTTGGCTCTGCACCTGGAGACCGAAGGTTGATGACTTACCAAGACAGTAGGATGCTCTTGTTCTTGTCAGGTCCAGGGCCAGACAGGTGGGTGGTTGCTCCTGTCAGCCAATTAGTACATTCTCACATTTCTTCATGTTCGTGTTGTCTGATCTCCGAATTCTTGTTTTGCCCTAGGACCACGTTTTTCGCCTCACGGATCTTGTACCTCAGCCTTGGAATTTCCCACGGACCTCATGGCTCTCGACCCCCACACCATGTTCACCGACCTGCCTACGCTGCTTCCCTTGTATGTTCGCATTGCCAGGGTACATTACAATAAAGATAAATCACCACGAGCAAAGCCGTCTTTGTGCCTGCTTCGGGGCCCTTCGCCTAAGACTATAACAGTTCTGGTGAGTAAACAATTATATAAGAGTATGAATGTGAGTCACGTCAAGGGGGCAGCGATGAAAAACCCAAAACCCTGTTAGGTAAAAGAGACAGTGTATTCTATAAAATAAATATATATATATATATATATATATATATATATATATATATATATATATATATATATATATACATACATACATATATATATATATATATATATTGTTAGAATTATTATGGAATATTCTATATGTGTTGTAAGCATTTTTCAATAAGTAGTAAGGCTATAAATCAAGTCATGGGAACATGGACTTTTCCTCCACATTCGAGACTCCTCAAGGCCTCAAAGAAAAGAGCTCCCGGCAGGACCCAATGAGACTGTTATGACGACTCCAGCAGCAGATTTGAAAATACTGCTTTGTTTACATTAAACTGCTTTGCTTTGTTTACCTTATAAAGAAATTATTATGCTTACTGGTGCAAATTCTAATGCCGTTGTTTTGCTAATTGTGCAAATTCTTACGCAGGTGTTCCGATAAAAACAGATTGTTGTGACAGTGTTTTTATAACCTTCATGATGTTATTCGGTTGAGCTTATACAATTGTTCAAAACTGTTGAGACAGTTGTTTTTGCGTATGCAATTGTTTAAATCAGATTACCTTTGAATGTTTTGGTTATGTGCCGCTAAATGGACCGAAGAGTATGCCGCTCGTCAGAATGCACTGTGGACTGAGACGGCGTCACAAGGCATCTCCTTCGAAGTTGTAAGCAGAATTTGTTGAAAGATGTTCTTCCTTTTTTAATTAAATATTACTAATAATGATTTAAAAGGTTTGAATCATTATTCCAACATATATATATATATATATATATATATATATATATATATATATATATATATATATATATATATATATATATATATATATATGAATTTATATATATGTATGTATAGTTGTGGTCAAAATTTACATACACTTGTGAAGAACATAATGTTATGGCTCTCTTGAGTTTCCAGTTATTTCTACAACTCTGATTTTTCTCTGATAGAGTGATTAGAACAGATACTTCTTTAACACAAAAAACATTCATGAAGTTTGGTTCTTTTATGACTTTATTATGGGTTAACAGAAAAAGTGATCAAATCTGCTTGGTCAAAAATATATATACAGCAACATGAATTAGCAATTTTGGTAACTTAGAAAGTTGTGTTAGTGAAATGAGCTTCATAGCATGGCCTCTTAACTTCTTGTGAGTGATTATGAGTGACTACAGCTGGTGACTTCTCTTAGGCCATTTAATAAGGGCTCATTGGATGCAAACGCCCACAAACGCTACAATGGGAAAGTCAAAGGAGCTCAGCATGGATCTGAAAAAGCGAATCCTTGACTTGAACAAGTCAGGAAAGTCACTTGGAGCCATTTCAAAGGAGCTGCAGGTCCCAAAAGCAACAGTGCAAACAATTGTTTGTAAGTATAAAGTGCATGGCACTGTTTTGTCACTGCCACGATCAGGAAGAAAACGCAAGCTATCACCTGCTGCTGAGAGAAAATTGGTCAGGTGGGTGAAGATTCAACCGAGAATCACCAAAAAGCAGATCTGCCAAGAATTAGAAGATCCTGGAACACAGGTGTCAGTGTCCACAGTTAAGCGTGTTTTGCATCTCCATGGACTGAGAGGCTGCGTTGCAAGAAGGAAGCCCTTGCTCCAAAAGCGGCACCTTAAGGCTCGACTGAAGTTTGCTGCTGATCACAGGGACAAAGATAAGACCTTCTGGAGGAAAGTTCTGTGGTCAGACGAAACAAAAATCGAGCTGTTTGGCCTCAATGCCCAGCAATATTTTTGGAGGAGAAAAGGTGAGGCCTTTAACCCCAAGTACACCATGCCTACTGTCAAGCACGGTGGTGGTAGTATTATGCTGTGGGGCTGTTTTGCTGCCAATGGAACTGGTGCTTTACAGAGAGTAAATGGGATAATGAAGAAGGAGGATTACCTTCAAATTCTTCAAGATAACCTTAAGTCATCAGCCAGAAGATTGGGTCTTGGGCACAGTTGGGTGTTCCAACAGGACAATGACCCCAAACACACATCAAAAGTGGTAATGGAGTGTGACGATCGTAGGGGAGCTTAAAAAATTTATTGTTTTCCAGAAAGCCACACATAACCAAATAACCCTTTCCAGGTTCTTTACAGAAAAAAAGTCAGGAAACAAATAATAACACTATTAATGAAATAAATAATAACTAAATAACCCTCTCTGAGATCTTCACAGAAAAAACAGGAAATAAATAACACTATTTATGAAATAAATAATAACTAAATAACTCTCTCTGGGTTCTTCATAGAAAAAAAGCCATGGAACATTAACTTTCTGTTGTGCCATGCACAATCTTAACAGATAAAAGTTCAGCTCAGTTGTCAGAGCAGAATCTCTCTCACTTCAACACTTTGCAGCACAGTGATTGCTGGTGAATTAGGCAGTGGACTCGTAGCGAGGCGGTGAGACCCCTTTTTTCCAACTCTCGGTTCATGCGTCCCATTAGACCGCGAGTTTCGCCCACCATGCTAGGAGCCCCGTCAGTCGTGATGCTAGCTAGCTTTGACCAGTCCAGGTCCAACTTCTCCATGGTTTGGCACACTGTCAAAAATATCCTCTCCCGTTGTATTCCCTTTGAGACTTTGGAGGGCTGCCAGATCCTCGCATATCTCAAAGTTTGCGCTAACTCCACGAATAAAAATGAGCAGTTGCGCTGTGTCTTGCACGTCCATGCTTTCATCCAGTGCTAATGAAAAAAAGTCAAATTCTTTCGTCTTCTGCTGCAGCTGGGCATATACATTACTTCCGATTTCTTCAACGCGTCTGGTGATTGTACTCGCCGACAGACTTACGGCATTAAATGCATCTTTCTTCTCGGGACACACCTCCTTCGCGACAGCATCCATACATTTCTTAACAAACTCTCCGTCAGTGAAAGGCTTACCACTGCTTGCTATCAGTTTAGCAACTCGAAGCCTGGCCCGAACGGATGCCTGGTTCAGCTGACCTTGGCGTACAAATGTATTCTGCTGAGATAGTAGTTCACTTTTTCGCTTTGAGTTTGTCTGCTCGTATTTGGCCTTGCAAGCTATCGTACTTGTCTTTGTGACGGGATTCATAGTGTCGGCGAAGATTGTATTCTTTGAATAACGTCACTGTCTCTTGACAGATGAGACAAACAGCCTTTTCTTTGCATTGAACAAAAAAATAATCGTTTGTCCACTCCAGGTTAAATACCCTGCATTCTGAATCAATTTTTCTCTTACCTAACTTTTTTGCCATTATTCCGTTCTCTCTTTGACAGGGCGGGGCCTAGGATTTTTTTTGGGGGAAAAAAAAAAAATCTGGATTTTTTTTTTCTTTCTTCCAAATGGGAAATAAATCCGATAGCATCTCTGGTATTGTTCAGAGGGCCGGGCCAAATGTGCTGACGGGCCGTATCCGGCCCGCGGGCCGTAGTTTGGTGACCCCTGGTTTAGACACTAAGTGTAACACACTGATTCTAAACAATGGGGAAAACCTGTTGATGAGAACGACCCAAAACAGAAACTAACATGTAATGACTGAAAGTTTATAGAAAACCAATGCGCATCAAAAACTAAATACCTAAACTTAACTAAATATGATTTTGCCGGTCAGCTTAAAATTCAAAACATAATAAACATGCAGGATAAAATAAATACAACGTGTAAAGAAAATGGATAAAGATGTTTATGAAGACAACATTTTGGCTGGTAAAGACAAAAAGATGCAGTGAAGGTAAAATTAGAAAAGGGGAACGAAAAGGTAAGGAGTGTAATGACAATAATCTGTGATCGGCTGGCCACCGATTCAGGGTGTCCCCCGCCTTTGGCCCGGACTCAGCTGGGATAGGCTCTAGCACCCCCCACGACCTTAATGAGGATAAAGCGGTTAAGAAAATGAATGAATGAAAGAATGATAATAATGACAAAGGAGGTGAAGCAGTGTTGTTTCATGGAAAGAAAGATGGTGAGACAGGTCTAGTAGGGTGAAAGAAAGAAATCAAGGAGGAAAATGCAGATAATAGCCAACCTGCATATGTGTCGCAGAGTCCAAGGCATTATGCCCCGTTGACTATTTTGCCTCCCAACCCACCCCCTCTGTATCACAGTGACCGTCTGATTAGATCAGCAGGCACAGCAGGCGAATGGTCGAAGACATGGGGAAGTATTCGCTTCAATGCCTAAACTGAAATGTATAATATCAGTATCCGTTGAGACAGGATGTCCTAGAGCAGGGGTGGCCAACTCTGGTCCTTTAGGGCTCCTATCCAGTCTGATTTTCATATCTTCCTCCTCTACCACACCTAAATAAAATGATCAACTCATCAGCAGGTGGTCCAGAAGCTTGATACCAATCCTGATTATTTGATTCAAGTGTGTTGGTGGAGGGAGACAAGGAAAACAGACTGTATAGGGGCCCTCAATGACCGGAGTTGGCAACCCCTGCCCCAGTGGGTATAAAACAAGTACAGACGCTCCCCTACTTACGAACGCAATTGGTTCCGAGCGATTGTTCATAAGTTGAATTTGTTTGTAAGTTGATTCAGTGCTATATTTTGTATTATAATTTATGTTTAAGGCCGATATAAGTATATTGAAGGTTTATACAAGTGCATTTGTATGTTTAAGGCTTGTATAAGTAACACGCATTGGTTTGTACTGAAAAAAAACATTTAATAAAATGGAGAGAATATGAACAGTACTGTAGAGAGAGAGATTTATGTATTAGAAACTGGCCAAAAGAAGCGACCTAATGTCGATTGCACAGTTTTCTTCTTTTTTTCATCATAAATGATGAGGTAGCACTTTATGGCATCATTCAATTGATTTGCAAACTTTGTGCAACGTTCAATATTTGGGTCCTGCTGCTCGATCTTTCTGTTTATAAATGGTACTGAATGTGCAACGCTCACCACTCTCACGCGCATCAAGCTTCGTTATTATTGCCACTCGTTTCAAATGAAATGGCTTGCCTCTTCCTTGCAACTCCCTCAATAGAAGCCTTTAGCTTTTTACCAACCATATTCAATATTGGATGCATGAGATATTTAATGATACAAATGAAAAAGGTTCTTTGCACACTGGAGATACATTCACGCACTTCCGCATTGCAACGAAGAAGAAGGTAGATGCTGGGTGAGCTGAGCTCTCACAGCGCCAGGCGTCGGTATTAGCGGCGGAAAGAAGTACTACTCCGAAAAAGGGGCAAAATACAAAATTGGACTTGCGAACATTTTTGGACTTAAACGCAATTTGCAGACATGTTCATATGTACCGTTGTTCGTAAGTTGAATGTTCGTAAGTAGGGGAGCGTCTGTACCGTATTTTCACGCCTATTTGGCGCATCGTTTTTTACACCGCAGTGTCAGTAACGAGTGCTATTTCTGTATTTTAGACACACAAAGCATGCACCATTTCATTAGACGCAAATGTTATATATTATATATGGATTAACATCGAAACGCAATAGCGCTGGCTACCGGAAGCAGCTTATTTCCGGGTTCCGGTGCGCAGTGACTGCTGGGAAATATAGTTCTTAGGCGCTACACCCACACGCTAAAAACACGCTTTAAAAAGGCAACGAAAGCAAAACTGCGTTCGGTAGTGCTTTATTTGGACATTTTACAATTTACTCAAGTCATCACCTTCAAATCCCTCAAACTCCTCATCTTCTGTGTCAGAATTAAACAATTGCCCAAATGAGCCTTCCAAATAGCCGGGTCCCCCCCTCTCTTCGTTCTCAGAGTCACCGTAATTTCCATGTGGCTCCTTAGAAATTATGCCGGCTTTGGCAAAAGCTCGAACAACCGTGCAAGCAGACACGTTCGCCCATGCGGCAACGATCCATTGACAAATCGTAGCATAAGAAGCCCGGTGCTGCCTGCCACTTGTCGTGAAGCCGTGTTTGCCAGCGATCATCCACTGCTCCCACGCCGCTCGTAACTTTGATTTGAAAGCCCGGTTGATGCCGATGTCCAGCGGCTGTAATTCTTTGGTCAAGCCTCCGGGAATGACGGCAAGCTCTGAGTTCATTTTCATGATCTGGTTTTTAACCGTTGCTGTGAGATGAGCACGCATGGAGTCGCAAATCAAAACGGACGGCGAGCCGTGAAAAAATCCATCTGGTCGCTTGACATATACGTCACGAGCGCCGCCAAGACTGGTTACGTGACGTATACTCAGAGCTTTCCGTCATTCCCGGAGGCTTGACCAAAGAATTACAGCCGCTGGACATCAGCATCAACCGGGCTTTCAAATCAAAGTTACGAGCGGCGTGGGAGCAGTGGATGATCGCTGGCGAACACAGCTTCACGAAAAGTGGCAGGCAGCGCCGGGCTTCTTACGCTACGATTTGTCAATGGATCGTTGCCGCCTGGGCGAACGTGTCTGCTTGCACGGTTGTTCGAGCTTTTTCCAAAGCCGGCATAATTTCTAAGGAGCCACATGGAAATGACGGTGACTCTGAGAACGAAGAGGGGGGGGGGCCGGCTATTTGGAAGGCTCGTTTGGGTAATTGTTTAATCCTGACACAGAAGATGAGGAGTTTGAGGGATTTGAAGGTGATGACTTGAGTAAATTGTAAAATGTCTAAATAAAGTACAACCGAACTCAGTTTTGCTTCCGTTGCCTTTTTAAAACATGTTTTTAGCGTGTCGGTATAGTGAGGAAGAACTATATTTCCCAGCAGTCACTGCGCACCGGAACCCGGAAATAAGCTGCTTCCGGTAGCCAGCGCTATCGCCAGCCGCTTGGCGCCCCCGCGAGCGCTCCCGCTCGGCGCCGCTTGGCGGCGCACGGCGCTCACAAAGGGCGCTCTGCATTAAAAGGCGCCCTGTCTATTTTGGAGAATTTTTTTGACTTTTATGCGCGCCTTATAGGCGTGAAAATACGGTAATTGAAGATTTGTTGAAAGCAGGAGTCTTTATACGTCCAATTTGGCCACGTGTTAAATTTATTCTGAGTCCATGGATTTCGGGAGCAGTTCCTTACTGTACTATTTACATGTGTGTTTCAAATAGAATAACTCAACCTATTGAAGCAGGGACTTTATATGAAAGAACTCAATATGTTGGAAAAAAATTATCCTCCTGTGGTTAAAGTAAAATCCAAGATGACTATGGATGACAAATTTTTGGATGAAACTGGCATTTTACAAACTAGAAATAACTGCTTATTGTTAATGGAAGGAGCAGAGAAAACTGTTAATTTTAGTTGTGTAACGTGTATAGGGCCTAGACCTCTAATGCGTGTGATACCTGCACAGATAACATCTGAATGTGTATTGGAAGTTATGACGAAGCAGGACCTGACAACTGCATGTAAAAATTGGGATGCTATCTATCTTGTTACCAGAACAGTGGAAGAAAAAACATATTTTCTAATTATGTTTTCTCTGCCTCTGCTTTACTTATTTGAGTCTTACAGGAACAGGCCTGAAATTGGGGGATGCTAAATGCAACATGGTGTTCCATCATCATCAAACAAACGGCAGCAGTAATTCCTCGTAGTGATGTTTGGTGGGATTGTGTCGGAACTAAATTACCATATTTTCTTGCATATACGCCGTATTTGTCGCAAAAAAAATTATGACTGAATCAAGGGTATTGCTTATATGCGCACAAATTACTAGACTTGATATGCACGAAACTGCAAGGCGACAAAGACGCCATAACTTAAGCAGGATCTGCCATAACGCAGCAGATAAAAACAGATAAAATGCTAAACAAAATTTATTTTGAAATCTATGATTAAAATTCAAGAAAAAACTAATAATAATAATATAATAATAATCGGACATAGGCCCTGTCGTCATTATCAACAACAAAAAAGCCTACTTGTCATCACACCCAGAAACTGCGTGTGACGAAATTGGTGGTGCTTCTCCATAAGCTGCGTTTACTCGGCAAAAGACCTAAATAAGTGATAGTTACGGAATCTTGTAACTTGAATAAAATTTGAAAAATCTTTTAATTGTGCCTGCCATTGCTCGCTCAAGGAGCCACCATCTTACCGTAGTTAAACGTGCTCTGACTGGATACGTGTTCGTAGTGTTTACTATGTCTTCCTGGTTGTACTGCTCACGTGACTTCAAGGCCTTCTCTGCTGGCCTAAGAAATATCTGAATCATATTATATTTTGTCCATCAATACTTATTATTCCAAATGGTCTGTTAGCGTCCTTTCATTGCTTTTCCCCCTGGTTGCACTGCTTCCAGATGTGTTTTCATATTGAAGCATTTAACCAATCACATTTCAGCCATTATTTGTTGCCAGATCAGACCTGCCTCAAAGTCTTCAAAATCAGTTCTGCGGGGTCTGCTGCATTAAACAAGACTGTTGCTTTTAACCAATCAGATTTCGAGTTGGCAACCCCACAATGATCTTTCAGAGGCGTTGGCATTTTGCTGGCTGGGACATGTCACTGCTTTCAGCAACTACGATTGGCTAGTAGGCGGGCCAAAGCAGCCAGAGATCGCAAACTCCACCCACAATGGCCGACAGTGGCAAAAACAAATTGATTCTGTTGCAGATTTCTCTCACAAAGCTATTTTCCAGATGGACTTTTCCAGAAAAAAATGGACATCATTAAGAAAGGGCGGTCAACTCCGAAGCTAGCAAGCCTGTTACAGCCGGGAAAATGGTGTGTGCGGCACTTTCAGTGCGCTAACTTAGCTCCACAAGCAAATAGTATATTGTTGTTTTGATTTAAAGCCATTTTCAAAACGGACTATGCCAGAAATATGACAGGACAGGCTCGACTTTCATCATTAGCTTCGATGGCGATAGGAAAGAAGGAAGAAAGAAAGGAGGATGGATAGTGTACAGTTAAAAAGGATTTTTGGTGAGTAAAATATGGCTATATTCCTAAATAATATTTCAATTGTGGGCCCGGTTCTCATATCTGAAAAGCTCCAGTGTTTGTATTTAAGCTCTAGTGTTTGTATTTAATCACTAAATGCTGCTAGGATGTGGATTTCATCCCAGTTTAATTTTTGCCATTTCGCCATTGACGTCCATCGCTGTCTTTTCCCGAGGAAATCACCCCCCCGCCTGGTTGTAATGTCTCAAAAGCTCCAGTATTTGTATTCAGTCAATAAATGCTGCTAGGAAGTGGATTTGACCTAATTTTAGTGCATTTTTTGTCATTTCACGTATGGACGTATCGACGTTCATCGCTGTCTTTTTACCGAGGAAATGATACTCCGGGCCCGGTTCTGATGTCTAAAAAGCTCCAGTATTTGTATTTAATCAATAAATACTGTTTTCGGCTGGATTTTACCCCATTTTCGGCCAATGTTTGCCCGTACGCCATTGACGTTTATCGCTGTCTTTTCCCGGGAAAATCGCCCCCCTGGCCTGGTTTTAATGTGTGAAAAGCTCCAGTATTTGTATTTAATCATGAAATGCTGCTAGGAAGTGGATTTTACCCAATTTTTGTGCATTGATTTATTGATTATTTTTTATGTGTCGCAGCTCTAGCTGCAGTAGATGTTTTATAGACATAAAATAGTTTTTGAGGGTTGGATTGATACGTTGAAGGCGCTACGAGAAAATGCACCGACCGCCACTGCTTGCCCTTATCCGAAAATGCAGATCTCTGGGCAGGTAAGACAGCCGGACGCCACTGCGGAGCGGAGTGGAAGTTAGATTTTCTCCAAAACAATGATGGCAATGAGAATGAAGAACGTGGTCTTCGTAATTCGAGAAATTGGCAAGAAACCTTCACTATGGCTCGCAATTTGCAAAAAAAGTTTCCCGAAGATTGATGACAACATGGACATAACCATCAAATTTTGCAATCGTCTTGACGGTGTCATGTTATACAAAACCATATTTGTACAAAAATGAAAGTGTAAAAAAAAGAGTAGATATGTAATTTTCATTTAACAATATTTTTTTTATTGCATGATACAATAAAATGGGCAACAAACCTGTATCCTAGACAGAAAGCAGGAGCTTCAATCTCTCTTTCTTGGGTAAGCACTTCGGGACATTCTTGCCCGCCATTGGCTGGTAACTGTATGATGATACGTTTTCTATATTGCTTTTTCTTCGTCTTGCCACCTATGGACATAAAAATAAATGCCAACCTTGCAAATAAAAAAAGTGTCAATGGTAGGTATAGAACTACCTACAACCCTATTTCAGATTCCAAATTTTTGTGGGGTGTGTACATAGGTGGATTGGCGATAAGTGCATTTGGGAGGACCACAGAACAGCCGCTGGGCTGGCGACACCTCACTCGTTGAGTTTCCAGTTATTTCTACAACTCTGATTTTTCCCTGATAGAATGATTGGAACAGATACTTCTTTGTCACAAAAACATTCATGAAGTTTGGTTCTTTTATGACTTTATTATAGATGAACAGAAAAAAATTTATCAAATCTGCTGGGTCAAAAATATACATACAGCAGCGCTAATATTTGGTAACATGTCCCTTGGCCATTTTCACTTCAATTAGGGGCTTTTGGTAGCCATCCACAAGCTTCTGGTTGAATCCTTGACCACTCCTCTTGACAGAATTGGTGCAGTTCAGTTAAATTTGATGGCTTTCTGACATGGACTTGTTTCTTCAGCATTGTCCACAAATTCTCAATGGGGTTTAAGTCAGGACTTTGGGAAGGCCATTCGGAAACCTTAATTCTAGCCTGATTTAGCCATTCCATTACCACTTTTGATGTGCGTTTGGGGTCATTGTCCTGTTAGAACACCCAACTGCGCCCAAGTTCCAATCTTCGGGCTGATGACTTTAGGTTATCTTGAAGAATTTGAAGGTAATCCTCCTTCATTATCCCATTTACTCTCTGTAAAGCACCAGTTCCATTGGGAGCAAAACAGCCCCACAGCATAATACTACCACCACTGTAGTTCACGGTAGGCATGGTGTACTTAAAGGTTAAAGGCCTCACCTTTTCTCCTCCAAAAATATTGCTGGGCATTGTGGCCAAACAGCTCGATTTTTGTTTCGTCTGACCACAGAACTTTCCTTCAGAAGGTCTTATCTTTGTCCATATGATCAGCAGCAAACTTCAGTCGAGCCTTAAGGTGCCGCTTTTGGAGCAAGGCCTTCCTTCTTGCACAGCAGCCACTCAGTCCATGGAGATGCAAAACACGCTTGACTGTTGACACTGACACGTGTTCCAGCAGCTTCTAATTCTTGGCAGATCTGCTTTTTGGTGATTCTCGGTTGAATCTTCACCCTCCTGACCAATTTTCTCTCAGCAGCAGGTGATAGCTTGTGTTTTCTTCCTGATCGTGGCAGTGACAAAACAGTGCCATGCACTTTATACTTACAAACAATTGTTTGTACTGTTGCTCTTGGGACCTGCGGCTGCTTTGAAATGGCTCCAAGTGACTTTCCTGACTTGTTCAAGTCAAGGATTCGCTTTTTCAGATCCATGCTGAGCTCCTTTGACTTTCCCAGCGTTTGTGGGCGTTTGCATCCAATGAGCCCTATTTAAATGGCCTCAGAGAAGTCACCAGTTGTAGTCACTCATAATCACTCACAAGACGTTAAGAGGCCATGCTATGAAGCTCATTTCATTGACACAACTTTCGAACTAGCCAAAATTGCTAATTTGTGTTGCTGTATGTATATTTTGACCCAGCAGCTTTGATCACTTTTTCTGTTAACCCATAATAAAATCATAAAAGAACCAAACTTCATGAATGTTTTTGTGACAAGGAAGTATCTGTTCCAATCACTCTATCAGAGAAAAATTAGAGAAAAATCAGAGTTGTAGAAATAACTGGAAACTCAAGAGAGCCATGACATTATGTTCTTCACAAGTGTATGTAAACTTTTGACCACAACTGTATATGTACACCTACCTTTTTGACACGTTGGCGAGTTTGAGTACCAGTCACTGTATGGTGTGACCAAACAGTCTCGTTTACAAGGCAGTAAGCAGGGCCGGAGAGTGTCTGGACGCAGGCTTTCTGGACACCTGAAAAAAATTAATTAACATTCTCACCAAATCCTGTAATACTGGATGAAAATAAAAGATCACAGCATCCGGTTAGACAGGAGTTCTAACCGCACTTAAAAGTTCAGTTAGATTTCATCCTTTATCCTCCTCAAAGTCTCTTGGGGATTTTTACTGGATATACCGTGAGGATGATAAACTGCAAGTAATGAAAACAATTGCCTTTTTTTGTTGTATATATATCGATGCAATTAAACCTACAATTTCAAGTTTTAAAATAATTATTTTCTTTCTTAATTACATATCTGTTTGAGTTCTCTTGTTTTTTATTTATTATTCTTTTTTGTTTTTTGTTTTTTACCTTGTGTGACTTGTCCTTGTGATCATCGATTGCTTTTCATTCACCATCTTGTGTCGACAGCCAATCCCTGCCTCTAATGTCACCCACCTGCTGCTCATTGTCTTGTCAACCACTGTCTATTTAATTTATCTGTCAGATCTGTCTGTTTATTTTGTCTCAGGTCCAGTTCCATTCATCGTCCCCAGTATTTCCTCGTGCTCTCGTGTTTGGCCCAGTGGGTTTGGTATTTGTTGTCACTTGGTTAATTTTCCCTGAGCTTTCTACTAATGTTCATAATTACTAAAACAATTGTTCTTCCCCAGACATAGAATTCATGTCGGTGAGATGCAGATGTTCTTTCTGCCCAGAGAGACACCCGTTGTTATCATTACTATTGTCCACATCCCACCGGACACTAAGTAAGTACAGCTCTCTCCCTTCTAATAAACAATCACCAGAACACCTACCCAAGTGCTGCACACAGTTGCAGGAGATTTTAATAAGGCAAATCAATACTGTTCTGCCAAAATGTTACCACGTCCAACAAAAGAGGATCAAACTCTGGATCATGTTTACTCGAACATCAAAGGTGCATACAGAGCCGCTCACTTGGGAGAGTCAGATAACGCCTCATCACATGGCCTGACGACGCCCTCCCCCGGCTCCAAGACTGCTTTGAACGGACACAGTGGGAAACTTTCCACCATGAGGACCTGGGAACCTTCACACATACAGTACTGTCTTACATCAAGTACTGCATGGCTACGGTCACTGTGGAGAATACATCCAGGCAGTGGCGGGCCGTCAGGACCTTCAAGGCCTTCTCTGCTGGCCTAAGAAATATCTGAATCATATTATATTTTGTCCATCAATACTTATTATTCCAAATGGTCTGTTAGCTTCTTTTCATTGCTTTTGCCCCTGGTTGCACTGCTTCCAGATGTGTGTTTTCATATTGAAGCATTTAAACAATCACATTTCAGCCATTATTTGTTGCCAGGATCAGAAATCTGCCTCAAAGCCTTCACAATCAGTCCTGCGGGCTCTGCTGCATTAAACTAGACTGTTGCTTTTAACCAATCAGATTTCGAGTTGGCAAACCCACAATGCTTTTTCATACGCATTGGCATTTTGCTGGCTGGGATACGTCATTGCTTTCACCAACTATTATTGGCTTGCTTTGGAGAGTAGGCGGGCCAAAGCCATAGTGAGGCAGCCAGAGATCGCAAACTCCACCCACAATGGCCGACAGAGCAAAACAAATGGATTTTGTTGCAGATTTGCTCACAAAGCTATTTTCCAGATGGACTTTTCCAGAAAAAAATGGACATCATTAAGAAAGGGCGGTCAACTCCGAAGCTAGCAAGCCTGTTACAGCCGGGAAAATGGTGTGTGCGGCAAAGAAGGAAGAAAGAAAGGAGGATGGATATTGTGTACAGTTAAAAATGATTTTTGGTGAGTATAATATGGCTATATTCCTAAATAATATTTCAATTGTGGGCCCAGTTCTGATATCTGAAAAGCTCCAGTGTTTGTATTTAATCACGAAATGCTGCTAGGAAGTGGATTTTACCCCATTTTACCCCAGTTTAATTTTTGCCGTTTCGCCATTGACGTCCATCGCTGTCTTTTCCCGGGAAAAATCACCCCCCTGGCCTGGTTGTAATGTCTCAAAAGTTCCAGTATTTGTATTCAATCAATAAATGCTGATAGGAAGTGGATTTTACCTCATTTTAGTGCATTTTTTTTGCTGTTTCACGTATGGACGTATCGACGTTCATCGCTGTCTTTTTACCGGTTCTGATGTCTAAAAAGCTTCAGTATTTGTATTTAATCAATAAATGCTGTTTTTGGCTGGATTTCACCCAATTTTCGGGCAATGTTTGCCCGTACGCCATTGACGTTCATCGCTGTCTTTTCCCCGGAAAATCACCCCCCTGGCCTGGTTTTAATGTCTGAAAAGCTCCAGTATTTGTATTTAATCATGAAATGCTGCTAGGAAGTGGATTTTACCCCATTTTTGTGCATTGATTTATTGATCGTTTTCTATTTGTCGCAGCTGTAGCTGCAGTAGAGGTTTTATAGCCATAAAATAGTTTTTGAGGGTTGGATTGATACGTTGAAGGCGCTACGAGAAAATGCACGGACCGCCACTGCATCCAGGTGTACCTAAACCGGAAACTGTGGATGACGAACCAGGTCCGATCACTCCTCCGGGCCCGAGAGGAGAATCGCCGTCGCCCCCGCCAGGAGAATCGCCGTCGCCCCCGCCAGGAGAATCGCCGTCGCCCCCGCCAGGAGAATTGGCGTCGCCCCCGCCAGGAGAATCGCCGTCGCCCCCGCCAGGAGAATTGGCGTCGCCCCTGCCAGGAGAATTGGCGTCTACGTCCTTGGCCTCCAAGTACACGCCGTCGTCCACAGCCTCAAAGTCTTTGCCGTAGGGGTCTCCGTCCTCGGCATCCGAGTATATGCCGTCATTCACAGCCTCCAAGTATACGCCGTCATCCACAGCCTCCAAGTATACGCCGCCGTCCATGGCCTCCACGTTTACGATGTGAGAGTCGCCATCCACGGCCTCCAGGTTTACACTGTGAGAGTCGCCGTCCACGGCCTCCAGGTTTACACCGTGAGAGTCCCCGTCCACGCCCTCCAGGTTTACTCCATCCGGTTCTCCGTCCATGACCTCTAAGTCTATGCCGTCGGGGTCTCCGTCCACAGCCTGCAGGTTCTCGCCGTTGTTTTGGCCCCCGCCAAAAGGATGCCTGCCCATGGCCTCTTGGCCCCCGCCAGGAGAATCGCCGTCGCCAGGGCCCCCGCCAGGAGAATCGCCGTCGCCAGGGCCCCCGCCAGGAGAATCGCCGGTGCCAGGGCCCCCGCCAGAAGGATGGCCCACGGCCTCCAGGTTCTCGCCGCCGGCCCCCGTAAGGGAGAATCGCTGTCGCCAGGGCCCCCGGCAGGAGAATCGCCGTCACGCCCGGCAGGAGAATCGCCGTCGCCCCCGCCAGGAGAATCGCCGTCGCCCCCGCCAGGAGAATCGCCGTCGCCCCCGCCAGGAGAATCGCCGTCGCCCCCGCCAGGAGAATTGGCGTCGCCCCCGCCAGGAGAATCGCCGTCGCCCCCGCCAGGAGAATTGGCGTCGCCCCTGCCAGGAGAATTGGCGTTGCCCCCGCCAGGAGAATTGGCGTCGCCCCCGCCAGGAGAGTTGGCGTCGCCCCGCCAGGAGAATCACCGTCACCCCCGCCAGGAGAATCGCCGTTGCCAGGGCCCCCGCCAGGAGGATGGCCCACGGCCTCCAGGTTCTCGCCGCCAACTTGGCCCCCGCCAGAAGGATAGCCCACGGCCTCCAGGTTCTCACCGCCAACTTGGCCCCCGCCAGGAGAATCGCCGTCGCCAGGGCCCCCGCCAGGAGAATCGCCATTGCAGGGCCCCGCCAGGGGAATCGCCGTCGCCCCTGCCAGGACAATCACCGTCGCCCCCGCCAGGAGAATCGCTGTCGCCCCCGCCAGGAGAATCGCCGTCGCCCCCGCCAGGAGAATCGCCATCGCCAAGAGGACTGCCGTCACTAGGCACACGAGAGCGGGGCGCCGAGGTGGGCGCACGAGAGTGGGGTGTCCGCGCGAAGGTGCAGGGCACCGGTGTCAGCGCGAGGGTGCGGGGTGCCGGCGCGAGGGAACGAGGCGCCGGCGTCGGTGCGCTGGAGCGAGTCGCTGGCGTCGGTGCGCTACAGCCAGGCGCTTGTGTCTGTGCGCTAGAGCAAGGCGTCGGCGTGGGCATGCAATCATGGTTAGTTGGAGCGGGTACCTGAAAGGGACGGTCCTCCTCTTTCCATGCCTCCAAAATTTCCCACATTGTCATGCCGGGTCTCAAAGGGCCAAAGTCATTTTGCCCCACTTCAACGTGGTAACCGTCATCCAGCCCCGTTTCGAATAGGCAGCCGTCATTCTGCCCTGTACCAAAATGGCCGCCATCCCAATGCTCCATCTCAAAATGGCTGTCGTAGTTGCGCCATGACACGTGATGTCCATCGTCATCCTGCCATGCTCTACCGTCGGAGCTTTCACCTGGCCTGGCTGGCATCTGGAGCGCTGATCTCCCCAGAATCTCGGGGAGGGGCACGCCATGTCTTCCCGTCAGTAGGGAGTAAAAGGATTCCTCCTCCGTGGAGAGTCCGGGACGCGTGGACGGTTCAGAGGAGCTTCACTCCACTTCCCCTGCCGGGTAGAATGGGAAGGAGAGAGGAAGGCCCATTCGTAGTCAGAGTCGGAGCCCAGGAGATTAACGAGCTCCGGGCCGTCCTCAAAATCAAACAAATCGGAGTCCGAGTCCCATTCAGATGTAAAACTTTTTTTTCCGCGGGGGGAGGCGAAGGCAGTGATGAGTGGGTGACCCAGGAGTGGGTAGGCAGGCCGGTGACAGTCTGTTCGTCTTCGGCGTTCACGCCGACAACGGTGGCCTCCCGGCGGCTCACAGGAAGGAGCCCAGTGAGCGATCCCACACCCTAGGTATGATCCTGCTGGGTCCATTATTGGTTGGAGTATTCTGTCATAAATCGCCTCCGGTGTGTAGTGAGGTCGGACCCAAAGATGCAGGAAGTTGACGGAAACAGGAATGCTGGTGCACAAAACTGAAGGTTTTAATAAGAACTAACAGAAAAGGCATGCAAACTTAGGATCAATAAAGAAATAAACCTAACGGGGATAGAACGTACGCACACTAACAGGGAGAAAACATGACCAAACGCAAGCAATACTCCAACGACGGCCATACCAAGATGCAACATATGAATAGACGCACAAGGGATAATTATCAATCAAACACACCTGGTCACATAAGGAAGGGGAGCGAAATGGGACACACATCACCCAGACAGCACACACAACGGAGACACGCACACACCTCCACCAAACTCCGAAACAAAACATGACACTTTGAGTCCCATCACCCGGTCACACCACCTCAACCTCCAGTATATCCCACAACAAGCTCGGGAAATTCTAACCCACTCATTGTGGAGGTAGTGGATTTGAGATGTTACCAGGCAAAGTCTTAAGGCCTGTGCTGACCAAGTAGCACCAGTCTTCGCATACATTTTCAACCTTTCACTATTACAAGCCTCTGTACCAGCCTTTCTGAAATCGGCCACCATCATCCCAATACCCAAGAAGTCACCCGCTTACAATCTGGGAGACTACCGCCCAGTAGGTCTCACAATCATCACTAAGTGTTTTGAAAAATATGTACTGAAACACATCAAAACCTGTCTTCCCCTCATCCACGACCTGCATCAGTTTGCATACCGGCCGAACAGATCCATCAAAGATGTAATAACCACCCCCCCCCATGCTGCACTGAGCCACCTTGAGAAAAGAAGGAGCTATGTCAGGGTGCTTTTCATCGACTACAGCTCAGCCATTAACACCATAAGACCAGACATTCTTATCCCCAAGTTGGCCAACCTGGGGCTCTCACCTTCCACATGCTCCAGGGTGAGGACTTTCTTGTCAACTGACCCCAGCACATGAAGCTGGGTCGCCACCTCTTATCTGCCCAAACACTCAGCACCGGCTCGACCCAAGGCTGTGTGCAGAGTCCTCTACTCGACTCGCTCTACCCACACGACTGCAGACCCACGCACCCTGAGAACATCATTGTGAAATTTGCAGATGATACAACTGTGGTGGATCACAGGGGAGAATGAGACAGCCTACACAGAGAGATGAGGTCTTTAGACTCAGCGAGTGGTGCGTTCTCAAAAACTTGGCGCTGAACTTCTCCAAAACCAGAGAACTCATCCTGGACTTCCGACGGAACAAGCCTGCTCCGTCGCCCCTGTATTTTAACGGCGAATGTGCAGAGCAAGTAGAGACTTTCAAATTCCTGGGAGTCCACATCTCTGCTGATCTCACTTGGGCGGCAGACACCACAGCACTCGTCAAGAAAGGGCAGCAGAGGCTACATTTCCTGAGAGTACTCAGGAAGGAGCAACTGAACACCAACCTGCACAGGGTGATCAACACAGCTCAAATGATCATCAACTGTCTCCTACCTACCCTCTCCAGCAGCTACGAATCCTGGTGCCTTAGAATGGCAGAGAACATTATAAATACAGTACGCATCCCGCCTTCCACCACTTCAACCTGCTGCCCTCTGGAAGGCGGTACAGAGCCATAACAGCGAAGTCAAACAGACTCAAGGACAGTTTCTTCCCAAGAGCTGTCACCATACTCAACTCGAGTTCTGCACCTAAGACCTAATCAAGACTTATTACTACTACTTATACTGCTTATTTATTATGTTGACCACCTTATCTATTACTATTTAGTGATTATTTATTCATCATTACTATATATTGATTATCTATGTGTTTGTTTGTTTGTTTTTCCGTCAGTAGACTCAGCGAGTGGTACGCTCTCACTCTGCTGACCTCACCTGGACTGCTTATTCATTTATTTCTTATTTATTAATTATATTGGATTGGATTGGATAACTTTATTCATCCCGTTTTCTGGAAATTTCATTGTGACAGTAGCAAGAAAAGGCATAGTTATAAGTTAGACAGTACCGTCGCAAAGGCCGCAGAACAACAAAGCAAAGCACAAAGTACAAAGCAAATCAAAGTAAATGGGATCATTAAGAATCACCAAATCAAATCATTAAGACAGAAATGCAGCAAAAACACAAAACGAGCAAGAGTGGACGGAGCTACCGCCTCCGGCTGCCATTTGAACGGTACCATTTTGGTTGCGGTAGCAAAACGGATACAGACTCAAAAGACGTAAAGTTGGACAAAAACAGGAACCACACACGGGAAGTCTTCCACAAGATGGGGAACTTCTGCAGACTGTGACCGAGGTAGAGAATATGCAGAGCCACTCTTCCAAGCTTATCTGCACAGTTCCTCAGTAGTCTGGAGCTGAAGACAAGAGTAGCAGAGTAGAGCCCCTCGACTCCGTTGCTGGTGAGCGCCGACAGCTCTTCCATCTTATCCCACGATGGAATGGTTGGTCAGAAGCGTTGCCTCTTCTCCCGGCACTTTTGTACAGCTCCGAATCTCCGGCGGCACCCAGGTGTTGCTCCTTCTGCTGCGTATTGTAACAGCTAGTCCCATGTGTGTGACAGCGTAGGCATGGCTGAATGGTTCCAAAAAAGAAGTAGCCGAAAGAAGCCAGGCTAACAGAACAAGGAAAGTTGTAAAAACATTAAAGCAAAAAGTATAAAGTACAAAGTAAAGTAAAAAGGAATATATTAATAAATATTAAAATGTAATTAAAAAAAGATAGAAGGGCTGTAAAACACGAAAAACATAAGAGTGCACAGAGCTACTTCCACTGGCTCCCGCATGAACGGCGCCATCTTGGACTGGACTTATATGTCTGTTTGTTGTTGTTATTTGTGCACTACTTGGTGAGAGCTTTAAATGTCATTATACCTGAATAAAGACAATGAAACCATTCAATTTGATTCAATTCAATTCAAAAGAGGAAACTTACAATTACAGAGTATTTTACCAAGCACCAGAGAGCAGTGTCCACCTTTGTAGTGCCTACTAGAGAGGAGGGTGAGGAGGAAATGCTAGGAAGGGTGAACATAAACTCCCATCGCTCATCATTTGGGAGTGAATTATAATCTATGATTTGCTATACCAGTAAGGACGAGACTAACATTAGGAAGACGTCTTCCATCACTTTTAGGAAGACAGCAAAGAGAGTTGTTACGTCTCATAATGAGACTGTCGTCTGTATGTAAGCTACGTTGGCCATCTGAAAAGCTGCCAAAAGAAAAATGTACAACAAAGTACAGATTTAATTCAATCTTTAATTTTATTTAATATTAAATATTATTTCTTAACAATTGTGAAAAGTATTGTATTGATTGAGTCAAAGAATAGTAACAGTCCAAATACTAATATTAAATAGACACCATAAAAACAATTTTCATACATCGCTGTTATTCAGCTATTACGCCAGGTCTTAGCACCTCGCAAAAACGAGATATTACCGTACCAAGTCCACCCCTTTCTGTCTGCCTGCTTTCCTGCATTTGGGTCGATTCCTCCAATCCACCTCGCATGCACAAAATGATTTATTCATTTATTTCCCTGGCAAAAGCCGTGGGGGTGCTGGAGCCAAACGCTGCTAACAATGGGCAGTAGGCAGGTTACACCCTTAATTGGTTGCTAACCAATCGCAACCCACAATGAGAAAAACAACCATTCATGCTTACACACACACCTAAGGACAATTTAGATTGTTCAATTATTAGTTGAGAATAATATTGTTGCGCCAATTTATATAAAGACTTAGACAACATTCGTTGCAACGAACAGAATCAGAAAATTGACTGTGAATATTAAATTGAAGGTGCTTTCAAGGGAATGACAGACTTACTAAAATCACTAGGTTGCTGTCTCAATCAAGAGGCTTTAGTTTACAGATGAAAGCAAATAAAAGGAAAAACCTACACATTAATGGTGAACTGGTGCATCAGATTAAAACCAATGCCATGCTTTTGTTTGCAACGAACTCCATGGTCTTTCGGTGCTATTTACTTTATGATGGTCAATGCTTGTTAACATCAGACCTTTGTCTCCAGCGATGTAAAAAAAAAATATCCCTTGGCACTAGTTTAATGTGCATTTTGTAGCTGCCGTCTAGAATGATGAGCTAGAATAACTAGACTAATTTCCATGCATATGTGACATGCTAGAGTGTTTGATTTATTAACGATTGCATGTAAAGAAGCTATGACGAGTTTGGATTGAATGTGTGTATCGGTGTTCGATTGTTGATCCTTGGATCCACATGGCAAGTGTGGGGCATGTTAAAGAAGATAGGTATTCGATTATTGATGTCTTAGCAAATAGCTTGAGGCACGGGAGGTGTGCTGAATCATTACAGTAAAAGTTGGATTGAACTAACAACAACATCTCACTGTTCTGATTATTTCCCCCTGTGTGTCAAGATCGAATGCAGGGTGTAACATTTTGGAGGCACCGCTGGGATTGCTGTTCAGATGTCCAGTGTCCAAGACCTGCTCACTGAATTCTGAGCCAGCTAAATCCCCCCAAACACTACAAACAAGGCAGATGGCAGTGAGAGGAGGTGTTGCTGTTTAAGAAGAACTGGAAGTTGGCGGTTGAGTACTTGTCATCTGAGGCCTACGAGATCATCAGAGGGACAGTAAAGACGTGCCAGTTCAGAGTTCACTCCTGTACAGTCAACAGAGCTCCTAGATCGTCAACAAAATGGAACAGTTACTCGAAGAGGTGGTAGGAACATTGAACAACCTGACGGAAAATAACCTACTGGAAATATGTGATTTTCTTAACATATTAAGAAGTGTTAAACGGAAATCGCGTCTATCATTAGTGGCTCACATTGTAAAGTACCTAGAAAGAGAAGAACTAGAGGAACTGCAGGATGAAGGCATGTCTGAATTGTTGAAACTGAAAGATAAAATATCAGATATGAAGCATGAAGTCAAAAGAGATGAAAACGAAAAGCAAGGATCAAGATTGGAAGAGACTCCAATAACTTTGCCCCAGCTACCAGATGCTGCGGACCCTCAAGGGGGTGTGTCTCCCCAGCCCCAGCCAAGCTCATACTGGCGCAAGGACTTCAAAATTGCCGGCCAAATAGGTGAACCAGGCCAGAGGGACAAGCTGACATTCTCCAGCCTTGTTCATCAAATTGAAAATGGACTGAATAGGGGTTACCTAGATGTGGAAATTATTGATGCAGTTATCAGAGCTATCTCCCCCAGTTTGCAGCTACGTAATTATTTGGAAGAGAAACCTAACCTCACTCTTCCCACACTCAAACGCATCCTACGCGCTCATTTTCAGGAAAGGAGTGCTACCGACCTCTATGTGCAGTTAGCTTCAGAAGTGCAGCATATCAAAGAGACTCCTCAAAGTTTCTTAATGCAAGTCTTAGTTCTTAGGCAGAAGGTACTGTTTGCATCTCGAGAATCAGAATCAGGAATCCAGTACAACCCAAGTTTAGTCCAGCGTATGTGCTTGCACACGATACTCACTGGTCTCCAGAGTGACAGTGTGAGGGTAGATATGCAGCCTCTCTTGCTGGACTGTAAGACTTCAGATGAACTGTTACTAGAGCGGTTAAATATAGCCTGTGCTAATGAAGTGGAAAGGAGAAATAAAAAGAGGTTTAGTACCCCACAGGCAGCGACACATGTTAGCAAGGTGCAGTCAGAAGAACTACGACCTACCAATTGCCCTGGAGAAGAAAAACCAAAAGTGTCCCGTGAGGTACGAGCGGAGTTGACTGAAGTTAAGGCAAGTGTCGCTTCTCTTAAAGATCTCAGTGCAGAGATAGCTCAGATCAGAAAGATACTACAGCAGTCTACATTTCAGCCTCAGTCCTACCCCCCACCCTCAGTTAGAAGACCAGTTGGGGACCCCCAGCCACCTTCTGCTCAACAAAATTACTACAGCAAGCCCCCAGCACCCCCCTGGAACACTAGCCACCCTGCTTATGTCCCAAGAAGGTGTTTTGCTTGTCAGCAGGGAGGGCGAGATGTGAAGTGCACACATTGTTATCGGTGTGGGAGTGGAGAACATTTCCAAGCTGGATGTAAAATCCGAGGAGGCAGACCACTAAAAGAAGAGACTATAGCAGAGCTAACTCAGGAAAGGGAAGGTGTGGTTCGTGTGCTTTGTGGCACACCCAGTCCACTGGCCATCGTCAATCCTCCCAGCATGCAACAGCAGCAGGTGGGAACTCAGCAACACCTGATGGTGGAACCTGCCGATTCAAAGGCAAAGATCAGACGACTTAGACAAGAGCTAGAAGAGAGGAATGAACAACTGCTGGACAACAGACACCAGCAGGAAAACATGGAGGAAGAAATAAAGAGGCTCCAGCAGGAGAATTTGAAGCTGCTCGTAGACGCCCGTGCAGCCCGCGCCTATCGCGATGAACTGGATGCGCTGAGAGAACGCGCAATCAAAGCTGACAAGCTGGAGTTATACAAGGCCAAAGTGGAGAAAGGGAGACAAGGGATGGAGGAGGCGTACACCATTGCCACCGTGAGTGTACGAAAAGCTGCAGAACGAGGTAAAAAGCACTATGACACCAAAGTGAGGAGCTCCGTGCTACAACCAGGAGAGCGCATCCTGATAAAAAACCTGACACCAGAAGGAGGAAAAATTGACAAGAGTATGGAGAGAAATAAACAGCAGCCGGTATCTCATCTTCAAGAGACAGACCAAGACAGTGGTTACGAAGATGACTTTCACTATGAGCCCCTCCAGGTGCTAAATGAGAGAGATGCCCAAGGGATGGAGTCTAAGCACAGGCCACTGCCAGCGAATCAGAGACTCGAAGTGAAGGGCCCTGCTTCCGGACCAGTACAAGCAGAAGATGACTATCAGCTGGAGGACCTGCCTGGTGAGGGAACAAATCTGGCTGTTGAAGATCCTCGTGATGATCATTTATCAGAGACCTCTCCGCCAACCGGTGTGAATGAACCTGAGGCGTTGACTTATGAACGGCCAAGAAGGGAGAGACATCCACCACGACGAACGACCTATGATCAGCTTGGTGTCCCCTCCTGTTATAGTACTCAGTCACCACATCAGCTGGTACCTGCTTACCCTGCACCAGGAGTGGTTCCTTGGTTAGTACACCTGCAGCCATATTACATTCAACCACCCTTTATGTATGGACTCCAACAGGCTTGAGCCTACAAGGGTGGCATGTATTATGCGAACATGGACTGTTACGACTGTGATTACAGTTTCCATCCAGTGAACGTGGACCGTACGAGTTGTGGATTATATTTGAACTGTGGCCCTTGCCGCCTGGAGTTTTCATGAGTATCAGTTTACAGAAGAGGATGTGAAATGACAAGTTCGCTAGACTGTTCAGCATAACAACCAACAAGGGGAAGATATTTGGAATATACTGATGTCGGGACGACATTTGTTTTTGTGGGGGAGAGTGTGACATACTAGAGTGTTTGATTTATTAGTGTGACATGCTAGAGTGTTTGATTTATTAACAATTGCATGTAAAGAAGCTATGACGAGTTTGGATTGAATGTGTGTATCGGTGTTCGATTGTTGATCCTTGGATCCACATGGCAAGTGTGGGGCATGTTAAAGAAGATAGGTATTCGATTATTGATGTCTTAGCAAATAGCTTGAGGCACGGGAGGTGTGCTGAATCATTACAGTAAAAGTTGGATTGAACTAACAACAACATCTCACTGTTCTGATTATTTCCCCCTGTGTGTCAAGGTATGCTGTTTGTTGTAAAGGTTGTTTGAGTTTGGGGTTTGTAATATACACTGTTTAGCGTGTGAGAAAAGAGATAATGGTTATTAATGTTTATTTACTTTTGAATTACGGGCGTGAATGTGAGAGTCTCGGGTCACGCACATGGAATAGCATTTAGCACGCTACCTTCGGCCACCATTATCCTGGACAGTGTCTATAACGGTCATAGAAAGGATGTTATATTATTGATATTGCATTGTTTGCCCTGTTGAATAATAGTAGGACTACTAGAAGTTGTAAAAGGAAAAGATATAACAAGTTATGACCGTGTGTTGAACGAGTGTGTGTGTGCATTGGGTTTTGGGTTCTAAAGTGTTGATAATATATATATTTATATATATAGGGGTAATTGTACATTATGTTTTGGGTTCTAACGTGTTGATAATGTATATATATGGGTTTAATTGTATGTTATGGGGTTTTGTGTTGAATGATTACAGTAAAAGTTGGATTGAATTAACAACAACATCTCACTGTTCTGATTATTTCCCCCTGTGTGTCAAGATCGAATGCAGGGTGTAACACATAGCATAGAGGCTGCTGGGGTTTTCCTGAACAGAGATCCCTGATACCAAAATAATACCTTCTCATAATTAAATAAATAAATAAATAAATACATAATCTACGGTCCCTGCAGAGACTTTCATTAAAGAAATGGGCACCAATGTTTAAACACAGTTGGCAAATATAGATATTTATCTCTCCCAGATTATTGAGAGAGGAACAATGACAACAGCAAGATAGCGCCGTCACGCAGCAGCCAGTGACAGGAGCTCTGTCCACTCTTATTTGTTTTTCGTGTTTTACAGCCTTTCTATCTTTTTTTTCAATTACATTTTAAAATTTCTTAATACATTCCTTTTTACTTTACTTTGTACTTTATACTTTTTACTTTAATGTTTTTACAACTTTCTTTGTTGTTAGCCTGGCTTCTTTCTGCTACTTCTTTTTTTTAACCATTCAGCCATGCCTTCGCTGTCATGCACATGGGACTAGCTGTTACAATACGCAGCAGAAGGAGCAACACCTCAATGCCGCTGGAAATTCGGAGCTGGACCAAAATGCCCGGAGAAGAGGCAACGCTTCAGGCCAACCATTCCATTATGGGATAAGATGGAAAAGCTGTCGGTGCTTACCAGGCTGGAAACGGAGTCGAGGGGTTCTACTCTGCTACTGTTGATTCATCAGCTCCAGACTACTGAGGAACTGTGCGGATAAGCTTGGAAGAGTGACTCCGCATATTCTCTATCTCGGTCACAGTCTGCAGAAGTTCCCCATCTTGTTGAAGACTTCCTGTGTGTGGTTCCAGTTTTATCCAACTCTACAACGTCTTTTTCTTGAGTCTGTATCCGCTTTTGCTACCGCAACCAAGATGGCGCCGCTCAACTGGCAGCCAGTGGCGGTAGCTCTGTCCGCTCTGGCTCGTTTTGTGTTTTTGCTGCTTTTCTTTCTTAATGATTTGATTTGGTGATTCTTAATGATCCCATATACTTTGCTTTGCTTTGTACTTTGTGCTTTTGCGTTGTTGTTCTGCGGCCTTTGCGACAGTATTGTCTAACATGTAACTATGTGTAACTATGCCTTTCCTGTATCTGCAATCTCACCGTCTTGCTACTGTCACAATGAAATTTCCCGAATACGGGATGAATAAAAAGTTATCCAATCAAATCCAATCCAATCCAATGATACCCATCACAGACAAACGTTGCCACTATAAATAGGTATACAGTTGTGGTCAAATGTTTACATATACTTGTGAAGAACATAATGTCATGGCTCTCTGGAGTTTCCAGTTATTTCTACAACTCGAATTTTTCTTTGATAGAGTGATTGGAACAGATACATTCATGAAGTTTGGTTCTTTTATGACTTTATTATGGGTGAACAGAAAAAAGTGATCAAATCTGCTGGGTCAAAAATATACATAGAGCAGCGCTAATATTTGGTAACATGATATTTCTAAGATGGCGCAGCCCACCAAAAGCACGTCGAAGGCGGCGAAGGGACAGGAAACAGAAGCGTGGATGCCGGGCGGGCCTTGCTGCTAAGCTGAAACAACCACACCGAGCTCCGCTTCCTAGTATCCTATTGACCAACGCCCGATCCATCACCCACAAAATGGATGAGTTGGAACTTCGTATTGCTACCAACAGCTTTGTTAGAAACTGTAATATTATTATCATCTCAGAAACGTGGCTACACCCGCATATCCCCGACGCGGCGGTATCGCTAGCTAGCCGAACGCTTTTTCGCAATGACCGTTCTAAAGTATTAACAGGCAAAAGCAAGGGAGGAGGACTGTGCATGTATATACATAATGAATGGTGTTGTGACAGTAAAATTATTGACACTCACTGTTCCCCGGATTTAGAGTTATTAGCAATACGATGTAGGCCCTATTATCTACCAAGAGAGCTTAACGTCGTCATAGCAACGGCTATCTATATACCTCCGAATGCTAACGTTAACACGGCACTTAACCTCCTGCTAACGGCTGTTAACAAACAACAGCTTGACCACCCCGATGGCGTTTTTATTGTCGCTGGTGATTTCAACAAGGCGTGTTTAAAGACTGTTTTACCTAAGTTTATTCAATACGTAAATTGTAATACTAGAGGAGACAAAACTCTTGACCATGTCTATTCTAACATCAAACATGCTTATAAAGCCACTTCCCTCCCTCACCTAGCTGGATCAGATCACCTCTGCCTATCTCTCACCCCCGCTTACACTCCACTCCGGAGGCAAACAACGCCACAAATAAAGACAATAAAAACTTGGCCCGACAACGCACTCTCTCAGCTGCAGGACTGCTTTTCCCGCACCAACTGGGAACTTTTTGCACACGACAACCTCCAGGACTACACGGACTCTGTACTTTCTTACATAAAAAACTGCATCGACAACGTCACTATAGATAAACGAATACGGGTTTTTCCTAACCAAAAACCCTGGATGACCAATGAGACACAGGCACTCATCAAATGCCGTAACTCCGCCTTTAGATCAGGGGACAAGATAAAATATAGCGCTGCCAGAGCTGAGCTGAAAAGAGGCATTAAAAAGGCCAAGGCAGCATATACCAAAAAAATTGAGGAGCACTTCACAGAAAATAACCCAAAGAAGATGTGGCAAGGAATACAACATATTACCAACTACAATAACAATAATATGTCTGTTAATGCAGATGCCTCACTAGCGGAGAATTTGAACCGTTTCTTTGCCCCCTTTGAGACTGACAAATCAGACCCAGTCTCAACACCCCCACCACCACCCTGCAGCAATACACTGACGTTCCGGGAACAGGAAGTGAGACTGGTAATGCGGTCTGTGAACACCAGGAAGGCTGCGGGCCCAGACGGAGTACCTGGGAAGGTGCTCAAAGCCTGTGCTGACCAGCTGGCTGGAGTTTTCACAAATATTTTCAATTGTTCCCTGCAACTATCCATCATTCCATCTTGTCTGAAATCTGCCACCATCATCCCGGTCCCCAAAAAGCCAACCATTGGCAGCATGAATGATTATAGGCCTGTTGCCCTCACGCCTGTGATCATGAAGTGCTTTGAAAAGTTGGTAGCCCGCCATATCAGGAATACAATCTCTCCCTCAATTGACCCTCACCAGTTTGCTTATAGAGCAAACAGGTCCACTGATGATGCTATTGCCATTGCTCTTCATACAGCACTGAGCCATCTGGAACACCCTGGGAACTACGTGAGGATGCTCTTCATTGACTACAGCTCAGCCTTCAATACCATAAAACCGGACATTCTGACTGACAAACTCTCCCACCTTGGACTATCCTCTTCAATCTGCTGCTGGATAAAGGACTTCTTGACCAACCGACCACAGACTGTTAGACTTGGTCCCCACCTCTCTTCCTCCATTACACTAAGCACTGGCTCCCCTCAAGGCTGTGTACTGAGTCCTCTTCTGTACTCCCTGTACACCTACGACTGTACACCCACCCACCAGTCTAACGCCATCATCAAATTCGCTGACGACACCACTGTGGTCGGACTCATCTCAGGAGGGGATGAGTCGGCTTACAGAGATGAGGTCAACAATTTGTCTTCGTGGTGCTCGGTGAACAATCTCACACTGAACACCACGAAAACTAAAGAAATAATCTTGGACTTTCGCAAACACGGCACAGATCTGGCCCCACTCCTCATAAATGGAGTATGTGTAGACAGGGTCCAGTCCTTTAAATTCCTGGGGGTCCACGTCACGGACAAGCTCTCATGGTCTACAAACACCACGGCAGTGGTGAAGAAGGCTCAGACACGACTCCATTTCCTCAGGGTACTTAGGAAGAACAACTTGGGCTCCAATCTTCTGAGAACCTTCTATAGAACCACTGTAGAGAGCATCCTGGCGTACGGCATCACAGTGTGGTACGCTGGAAGCACGGCGGCAGACAAAAAGGCCATGCAGAAAGTGATAAACACTGCCCAGAGGATTGTCGGCTGCTCTCTGCCCTCACTTGAAGACATTGCCAGCCCGCGTTACCTCAGCAGAGCCAAGAACATCATAGGGGACCCTTACCACCCTGGTCACAATCTGTTCCAGCTGCTGCCCTCTGGCAGACGCTATAGATCCCACAAAGCTCGGACAAATAGGCTTAAGGACAGTTTTTTCCCCACATCCATCAGACATCTAAACTCGCGCTAACATACCACACATTCCCTTCTGCGGCATATGAATAGATGTTTGGTTGGTGATCTGCCTCCTACTAGCTGACTTGAAGGAAGGTAAGTGGCAGACAGTGTGCGGTAATCGAGAGGTAAGCGACCTGTATCCACAACAGCGGAATGACAAATTACAAGTCCGTAACTTACACTTATTTAGGTCTTTTGCCGATTAAACGTAGCTTATGGAGAAGCACCATCAATTTCGTCACACGCAGTTTCTGCGTGTGATGACAAGTAGGCTTTTGTGTTGTGGTAATGACGACATGGCCTATGTCCGATTATTATTATTATTATTATATTATGTCCCTTGGCCATTTTCACTTCAATTCGGCGCTTTTGGTAGCCATCCACAAGCTTCTGGCAAGCTCCTGGTTGAATCTTTGACCACTCCTCTTGACAGAATTGGTGCAGTTCAGTTAAATTTGATGGCTTTCTCACATGGACTTGTTTCTTCAGCATTGTCCACAAGTTCTCAATGGGGTTTAAGTCAGGACTTTGGGAAGGCCATTCGAAAACCTTAATTCTAGCCTGATTTAGCCATTCAATTACCACTTTTGATGTGTGTTTGGGGTCATTGTCCTGTTGGAACACCCAACTGCACCCATGACCCAATCTTCGGGCTGATGACTTTGGGTTATCTTGAAGAATTTGAAGGTAATCCTCCTTCTTCATTATCCCATTTACTCTCTGTAAAGCACCAGTTCCATTGGCAGCAAAATAGCCCCACAGCATAATACTACCACCACCGTGCTTGACGGTAGGCATGGTGTACTTGGGGTTAAAGGCCTCACCTTTTCTCCTCCAAAAATATTGCTGGGCATTGAGGCCAAACAGCTCGATTTTTGTTTCGTCTGACCACAGAACTTTCCTCCAGAAGGTCTTATCTTTGTCCATGTGATCAGCAGCAAACTTCAGTCGAGCCTTAAGGTGCCACTTTTGGAGCAAGGGCTTCCTTCTTGCACAGCAGCCTCTCAGTCCATGGAGATGCAAAACACGCTTGACTGTGGACACTGACACCTGTGTTACAGCAGCTTCGAATTCTTGGCAGATCTGCTTTTTGGTGATTCTCGGTTGAATCTTCACCCTCCTGACCAATTTTCTCTCAGCAGCAGGTGATAGCTTGCATTTTCTTCCTGATCGTGGCAGTGACAAAACAGTGCCATGCACTTTATACTTACAAACAATTGTTTGCAATGTTGCTCTGGGACCTGCAGCTGTTTTGAAATGGCTCCAAGTGACTTTCCTGACTTGTTCAAGTCAAGGATTCGCTTTTTCAGATCCATGCTGAGCTCCTTTGTCTTTCCCATTGTAGCGTTTGTGGGCGTTTGCATCCAATGAGCCCTATTTAAATGGCCTCAGAGAAGTCACTAGCTCTAGTCACTCATAATCACTCACAAGAAGTTAAGAGGGCATGGTATGAAGCTCATTTCACTGACAACTTTCTAAGTCACCAAAATTGCTAATTCGTGTTGCTGTATGTATATTTTTGACCCAGCAGATCTGATCACTTTTTCTGTTAACCCATAATAAAGTCATAAAACAACCAACCTTCATAAATGTGTTTTTGTAACAAAGAAGTATCTGTTCCGATCCTCCTGTCAGAGAAAAATCAGAGTTGTAGAAATAACTGGAAACTCAAGCGAGACATGACATTATGTTCTTCATAAGTGTATGTAAACTTTTGACCACAACTGTATTTCAATCACACAAATGGCACTATTTGGTCATACATGTGTTGTTAACTTATTTTATCTTCATTCATAAAGAAAGTGATGGACTTCACCCTTATGAAAAGAAAAATAATACATCAAGTAGTCCACATCATTAATTGGCGGTGTCTTACTTTTTGGGAGGCACCTGGCCAACGTTAACCCGGACACAGATGACTTTACGAGTTTGCATCCCCACTGAGCATGGAGCAACATCTCCATGTACATTGCTCCGAGATGTGTTGGTGCCTGGGATGGAAGAGTCCTCAATGCACTGTCCCCATGAGCCAGTCTGCCAGTGGTATACAGTGCATGGGTGGTCATTGCAGCTCCTTACCTCTCTTAAGGCACTGACATTGGGACACTGAATTCCACCTATCAAAAGACATGGATTAAATATCCATGGAGTTTGTATTTATTAATTCATTACATTTAAAAAAAATGATTTGACATTCGAACTGTTAGGATTGTGTAAATTTGAAAAGGAAAGGGTAGTTTGCTGCATTTTTTATGAGTCACCAGGACCAAGCTAATTTAAAGTAATAATAGTACCGCCTTCCCTTCGAATTTTGAGGATCATGTAGACTAGACATTGCCGCAATAATCGAAAAACCGCGAAGTAGGATCACCGCTCTCAACTGCCCTCTTTGGGTAACAATCATCATATTTTACTTTTTGGTGGGCTCATTGGATGCCTTAGATCAGTGGTGCAACCACTTCTTTGCTCCAAAAACAAAGAACCAACCTCCCAGGGGACAGCGGGTTTACAGAGTTCCTTATACAGTGGGGCAAATAGTATTTAGTCAACCACCAATTGTGCAAGTTCTCCTACTTGAAAAGATTAGAGAGGCCTGTAATTGTCAACATGGGTCAACCATGAGAGACAGAATGTGGAAAAAAATAAAAACAGAAAATCACATTGTTTGATTTTTAAAGAATGTATTTCCAAATTAGAGTGGAAAATAAGTATTTGGTCACCTACAAACAAGCAAGATTTCTGGCTGTCAAAGAGGTCTAACTTCTTCTAACGAGGTACAAGGAGGTATCCACTCGTTACCCGTATTAATAGCATGTTAATAACCCGTTTTAACTCATTATCCGTATAAAAGACACATGTCCACAACCTCAGTCTCTCACACTCCAAACTCCACTATGGCCAAGAGCAAAGAGCTGTCGAAGGACACCAGAGACAAAATTGTAGACCTGCACCAGGCTGGGAAGACTGAATCTGCAATACGTAAATCGCTTGGTGTAAAGAAATCAACTGTGGGAGCAATTATTAGAAAATGGAAGTCACCCCGTGGCATCAAAATGATAACAAGAACGGTGAGCAAAAATCCCAGAAATCACACGGGGGGACCTAGTGAATGACCTACAGAGACAAAGGCTACTGTCAGTAACACAATGCACCGCCAGGGACTTAAATCCTGCACTGCCAGACGTGTCCCCCTGCCGGAGCCAGTACACATCCAGTGCCGTCTGCGGTTCGATAGAGAGCATTTGGATGATCCAGAAGAGGACTGAAAGTGTTATGGTCAGATGAAACCAAAATAGAGCTTTTTGGTAGAAAGAAAGGTTTTTGTGTTTGGAGGAGAAAGAATACTGAATTGCATCCGAAGAACACCATACCCAGGGTGGAATCATCACACTTTGGGGCTGTTTTTCTACACAGGGACCAGGATAACTGATCCGTGTAAAGGAAAGAATGAAAGGGGCCATTTATCGAAAAGATTTTGAGTGAAAATATCCTTCCAACAGCAAGGACATTGAAGATGAGACGTGGCTGGGTCTTTCAGCATGACAATGGTCCCAAACACACAGCCAGGGCAACAAAGGTGTTATGATCGCGCCGAGGCGTCGTGGCACGATCGGCAGGATTCGGACCCAGTAGCGGGGGAGCAGGACGGAACGAGACGGGATGTTCTCATGACAGTAGCTTTTAATGACTCAAAAAGGCTTTACAAAACAACAAGGGCTTGAATATCCCAAAACGTAAAAAACTGGAGTATGGGGAATAATACCTTGTAGCGATGTATGCTGTAACACGTAGTGTGTCACGCAGGGCGATCCGACAAATGACTAACTACTTCCGTGGTACTTAAATACCCACATCAGGAAGTAATAGAGGATCGTTTGCAGCTGCTCTAACTTGACGGCAAGCCAGGAGGGGCAAACGAGCCGCTCCTGACAGTACATCCCCTCTAAGGGACGGATTCTAGATGTCCTAATGCCGAATTTCCATGAGAAGCAAAAAGCAGGCAGGGAGAGCGGGTGTTAACCGTTTTCATCGTTCGGGGGGCGTCCGCGCCAGCCAGAGACGAGACGTGGGAGTGGCCGGTCCGGCGGGCATCTGCACCGGCCCGTGACGAGGCGAGGCAAGGGAGTAGCCAGTCCGACGGGCGTCCACGCTGGCCCGAGACGAGACGTGGGAGTGGCCGGTCCGGCGGGTGTCCGCGCCGGCCTGAGATGAGGCGAGGAAGTGGTTGGTCTGGCGGGCGTCCTCGCCGGCCAGTGACGAGGCATCGGGGTGGTCGATCCAGCGGGCGTCCGCGCCGGCCTGAGATGAGACGTGGGAGTGGCCGGTCCGGCGGGCATCCGCGTCGGCCGGTGACAAGGCGTCGGGGTGGCCGATCCGGCAGCCGCCCGCGCCGGCCCGAGACGAGGCGTAGGCGAGGCCGATCCGGCGGGCGTCCGCACTAACCTGAGACGAGGCGAGGGAGTGGCCTCCCCGCTGGTCCCTTAGTGCTGGCCAAACCCCCTGCCCTTAACAGACATCAGAATCTAAGAAAGGACGTTGGGCTCCTTACCCTGGCGGCTCAGGGGGCCGCCGATCCCCTCATCCGGGGGCGCCAGAAAGTCGCTCTCCCCACCCACCCCCTTCTCCAGGCAGCCCGGAGAGTCACCGCTGCAGCCAACCCCCTTGTCCAGGGGGCCCGGAGAGTCGCCGCCACCGGTCCCCTCGTCCAGGGGCCCCGGCGCGTCGCCGCCGCTTCTGGGCGGGTAGGAGCTGGGCGGGCAGGGGCTGGGGGGCAGGAGCTGAGCGGGCAGGAGCAGGGCGGGCAGGAGCTGGGCGGACAGGAGCTGGGCGGGCAGGAGCTTCGGCGGGCAGGAGCTGGGCGGGCAGGAACTGGGCAGCCAGGAACTTCTTAGGCAGAAACTTGGCAGGCAGGAACCTGGCAGGCAGGAACCTGGAAGGCAGGAACCTGGCAGGCAGGAACCTGGCCGGCAGGAACCTGGCCGGCAGGAACCTGGAAGGCAGGAACTTGGCAGGCAGGAACTAGGCGGTTCAGCCGGCACTGGAAACCTGGTTCGTGGCTTTGGCACAGGTGCGACTGGCGGCCCAGCTGGCAAGGGTAGTATTTTCCTTGGCTTCGGCACGGGAATACGGGAAGCTTGGACGGGCGAGGTCGAGCGAGGAACTTGGATGGGCGAGGTCAAGAGAGGAGCGTGGACGGGCGAGGTTGAGCGAGGAGCTTGGACAGGCGAGGTCGAGCGAGGAGCTTGGATGGGCGAGGTCGAGCGAGGAGCTTGGACGGGAGTGGTCGACCGATGAGCTTGGTCAGGGGCTCGAGCGTCCAGGCCCTCCTTCTGCTTCTCCCTGTGGCGCGGCGCTCGCCGTCTCCTCCGGGAGGACAGCACAGCACGCTGGCCGCCACGTGGTGACCCATTGTAGATGGCCAGCCGACACGGTGAAAGACCTCGCTAGTGCGCCTCCCCACAAAGACAAGACGGGCGGTGTTCGAAACTCCTCCCTGAGCCTCCCTAACGGCCGCCACGTGGTGGTCCACTGTAAATGGCCAGCCGACACGGCGAATCCTGGTAGAGGTAATCCAGGTCGGAGTAATCGGAGAAAGAGTCGGGGTCAACGTCCTCCGGGGGAGTGTATCGTAGTCCGAATCGGCTGAGGAAATCACTCTCCGAGTCCGAATCTCCAGCACACAAATCAATTAGCTCCCAGTCATCCTCACAATCAGAAAATTCAGAGTCCCAACCGACATAGATGTGGCATTCCAACGGGGCCGATGGAGGCTGGGGATTCTCCCTCCATTGAGGAAAAGACTCGCTGGAGTTTGAATTCAGATAACTCGGGCAATGAACTGGGGGTGTCGGAACTTGGATTTTCTCACTTGGCTGTGCTAGCGGCCCAGCGCAACGGAGTGAGCGAAGGGTCGGTTTAAAGGTGAAACTTGAGCTTGGATGTTTGACTGGGGCCGATTGAAGCTCAGAATTACCTCCTAGTCGGGATTCTTCCACTGCCAAAACGTCTCTCAGGTGTCCACACCACGGCATAGTCATAAATTCCCTAAAAGATTTTGGGGAGCTTCCCGCTGAGTCCATGTGGTCGGTAGGATATGAGCTAGGTGGCTGGCGTCGATGAGAGCGTCGGTGGCTTCCCGCTGGGTCCATGTGGTCGGATCGTTCTGTTATGATCGCGCCGAGGCGTTGTGGCGCGATCGGGGGGATTCGGACCCAGTAGCGGGGAAGCAGGAGGGAACGAGATGGGCTGTTCTCATGACAGTAGCTTTTAATGACTCAAAAAGGCTTTACAAAACAACAAGGGCTTGAATATCCCAAAACGTAAAAAAACTGGAGTATGGGGAATAATACCTTGTAGCAATGTATGCTGTAACACAGTGTGTCACGCAGGGTGATCCAACAAATGACTAACTACTTCCGTGGTACTTAAATACCCAAATCAGGAAGTAATCAAGGATCGTTTGCAGCTGCTCTTACTTGACGGCAAGCCAGGAGGGGCAAACGAGCCGCTCCTGACAAAGCGAGAAGGATGTCCACCTACCTTCTACAGAATGGTTATATCGATACCAACTGCCAAAAAGCAGGAATCCTGGGCTTTCCAGGGTGCGTAGAGCATTCTGCCATGACCTGGGACCAAATCCAGAAGCCCAAGGGGGAGAAGACCGACCTGCACGTAATTTGGCTCGATCTCACCAATGTGTATGGCTCTGTCCCACACCTGCTGATCAGTTACGCCTTGGAGTTCTTCCACATGCCTCCCTGCATCAAGAAGCTGGTAGCACTGTACTTCAGTGACCTGCAGATGAGCTTTGCCCTCCAGGAATTTACCACCGGGTGGCAGCGGCTTGAATTGGGAATTGCAATGGGGTGCGCTATATCTCCAATCCTCTTTGTGGCAGCCTTTGAGGTGATCCTCATAGGAGCAAGACAAATGGTTGGAGGAATCAAATTACCAATTTACCAATTTTGTCATACGCAGCTGGGTATGATTGACAATTAGGCTTTTGTCAAGTCAAAGATGATGACAAAGCCTATGTCCGATTATTATTACCATCTGGCCAGAGATTACCCCCATTGAGGAGCTACTTGGATGATGTCACCAGCCTCCTTCAGACAGCAGCATGCACATCTCGACTACTGAAGAGTATGGACAAGTTGACATCGTGGGCCAGGATGAAGATCAAACCCTACAAATCCCATAGTCTGTCACTCAGAAGAGGAGTCAGAAACAACAATACAACCTTTATTGTCGGGAGAAAGAATCCCCCTCCTCTCTGCGCAACCCATGAAAAGTCTAGGGCGGCAGTACACCGCAGAGCTGTCTGATAAACAGATGGAGAGCACCATCATGAGGCAACTTAGTGATGGGCTATCAAGGATTGACCAGAGCCAACTCCCCGGAAAGTTCAAGGTCTGATGTTACCAGTTCATACTCTACAGAAGGGTAATGTGGCCCTTGAAAATGAGAAGGACCTACTCATCCGCTGTGAGCAAGATGGATGGAAAAGCCATTTCTTTCATCAGGAACTGGCTAGGTCTACCACGGTGCCTTTCCAAAATGGGACTCTTTGCAAGGAATGCACTGCAACTGCCACTGCAGTCTGTCAGTCTGGGCTACAGGAAAGAGGAGTCTAGGCTGGTTCTCAAACTAAGAGAGTCCACTGACCAGTCAGTAAGGAATGCCAATATCACCACATCTTGTCAGGCTGCAAGACTGAAGTCTCAGGGGCACTACAGATGGCACCATGGCCAGGTCCTGAGGAAACTAGCTGAAGTGCTGAAGAGAAGGTAACTATCACTTATTTAGGTCTTTTGCCGAGTAAACGTAGCTTATGGAGAAGCACCACCAATTTCGTCACACGCAGTTTCTGGGTGTGATGACAAGTAGGCTTTTTTGTTGTTGATAATGATGACAGGGCCTATGTCTGTTTATTATTATTATTATTATGCTGACAGAGCAGTAGAAATTCAGGCCCAGCAGAGATCCACGTCAACTTCGTCACGGAAGGGGGGAGATACACCAGGCCAAGAGAGACACTAAGGTCCTTTTCCCATGGTCAGGAGTGGGACATGAGGGTTGACCTCATCAGGCAGCTCCGATTCCCCACGGAGATCATCACCACATCACTCCGCCCAGACATTGTGGTATGGTCCTCCAAGGCAAGAGCAGTGCACCTCATAGAACTAACAGTACCATCAGAGGAGGGGATTGAGGCCGCCTTTGAGCGCAAGAAGGCCAAATGGAAGTGCACTAGCTACCCAGTCGAGGTTGGCTGCCCAGGCTACATCGGGCTGTTAACAACACGCCTCCTGAGGGACGCAGGGGTCTCTGGAGGCAGCCAGAGGAAGGCCATAAAAGAGCTGGCAGAAGAGGCAGAGAAAGGCAGCTTTTGGCTCTGGCTTAGGAGAAAGGACAGGAGCTGGGGAAACAACAGCTAACCCCAACAACGGCTGCAGGAGACAACAGCTATCAACTGCAGAGGCTCACTGGGAGACGTCTCTGTCACTGCTCTGCCACCAGGAGATGTTCCAGGATTAAAGGAGCGAAACATCAATGAACGGTGGTTCCTGGGTGATGACCCTGCAGCTGACCCGTGGGCACTGGAGGAGGTGCGACAGGCAGCAATGCCAAGCAGGGAAATAACACTTTCCTGTACATCAACAGTCCTGATTCCCAGTAGCAAGAGTTCCAGGCCCAGGGAGAACATGCAAACGCCACACAGATGGACCTGACCTGGATTTGAGCCCAGGACCCCAGAGCTGTGAGGCCGACATGCTAACCACTTGCCCCACCGGGCCGCCCTCGAATACAAAGTCATTGTCATCATTTTTTTTACCAACATAAATCAAATAAACCCCTTAAATTATTTCAAAATCAAATTTTTCACACCGACCTTATGTCGACAAAAGTTGATGCCTGCGGAAACCGTGCATCTTCCAGTTCGAGTGATGTAAAAATAGGTATGGTAAAGTTTTTAATCTCATAATTTTATGACTTTTTCTTACAATATTAAATAAATCTAATATTACGCGAAAAGCAATGTTATGAAAACGCAGTCTTCACGTCGCCAAAAATTTACGCCCTTGAAACCAAATAACTTCTGGTTTACGTTAGGCAAAAATGAACCACAAAATGACTTCAATCACATTATATTATAATATGAATGTTGCAATAGTACAATCTATTTTCTTGTGTGGACTGATAGTCATGGGAAGTCCTGTGTCAACGGGGAATAGTAGTCTTTGCAGCACCACTCTAGAACCTATAGTTTAATTTATTTTCTTTAAAAAAAAATTGTAGATCTTGTTTGATCTGTTCTCTACATAATCCCCAGGGCAATAAAGGGCCAAGGCATGGTCAATTATCAAAATCAACATATCAATTTCAAACACTCCATATGGACATTTTCAAATTAAATGAAGATTAGGGGAATAAGTAGTACGTATCTAGTTATTCTAGATGTTTTCTTAAAATGGGGTTGACATTTCCTGACATATCCACAGGATTAGTGGAAAGAATGGATGGTACAATATGAAAAGAAAAAAAAGATTTAAGAAACACAGGAGGAAAAAAAAGAGGCTGTGGATACTATGCATTGAAACTACATGTAAATATCAGACACCTGTAATTTTGTGTTAAACCATATAAATTCCCATTATTTACTAACATTATATGAAGCTAATTTTATGAACTACAAGAGGAAACATGAGAGAAACGAGTGGAACTTTTCATGATTTAGTTTCCTACTCCACTCAGGGGGAGTTTCCACTACACCACCATTCCATCTATCAGAACGCTAAATAGAGTAATCCCTCAAATATCGCGGACAATGTAGACCAGACTTGGCCGTGATAATCGAAAAACCGCGAAGTATGATCATCCCTATTATTACTGCACAGCAGCGGTGGGCTGTCAGGGCCTGCAAGGCCTTCTCTGCTGGCCTAAATAAATAGCTGAATTACAGACCGATGTTAATTATGTTTTGTCCATGAATACTTAATAGTTCCAAATTGTCAGCTTCTTTTCATTGCTTTTCCCCTGGTTGCACTCCTTCCAGATGTGTGTTTTCATATTTAAGCATCTAACCAATCACATTTCAGCCATTATTTGTTGCCAGGGTCAGAAATATGCCTTGAGGCCTTCACAATCAGTTCTGCAGGCTCTGCTGCATAAAACAAGTGTCGATAAAACTGTTGCTTTAACCAATCAGATTTCGAGTTGGCGACACCAATGCCTTCTCGCAGGCGTAGGGATATGTCACCGCTTTCACCAACTATGATTGGCTAGCGATAGAATGGACTAGCCAGAGCTACCAAACTGTATCTGGAGCAAGCTGCACAAGCAAATATATTGTTGTGTTGATTTAATAGCGGTTTTGTCAACCCGCAGTGGCTGAAGGAGGAGAAGAAATGGATTTGTTTGCATATTTGCTGTCAAAGCCATTTTCAAGACGGACTTTTCAAGAAAAACTGGACATCATTAAGAAAGGTTGGACAACTCCGAAGCAAGCAAGCCTGTCACAACCGGGAACGAACATTTTCAGCACTAAATCGAATAAAAACTTGTGCCAGAAATACGACAGGACAGGCTTGACTTTCAGCATTAGCTTCGATGGCAATAGAAAAGAAGGAGGAAAGAAAGGAGGATGAATTTTGTGTACAGATAAATAAGATTTTTGGTGAGTAAAATATGGCTATATTCTTAAATAATATTTCAATTGTATGAGGTTATTATTGATGCTTTTTATATGTGTCACAGCTGTAGCTGCAGTAAAGGTTTTATAGCCATAATATAGTTTTTGAGGGTTGGATTGATTCAGATACAGAATTGAAGGTGTCGCTTTGAAATTCACGGCCCGCCGCTGCTACACAGTAGTATACAGGTACAATTATCATGAAGTGTATTTATTAAATATTATAGTTATAAGCATATGAAAAGACTGTAATGTATTAATATCTTAATCTAATCCATATATAACAATTGCAAATACTTTAAATACTGTACTCACAACGAAAATAGTTCCTCTCTGGTTGATATAAGTCCCAAAAAACTGGTTAATGGGTTTTAGTCCAAGTCCTCCTGCACAGTTCAGACCTTGAAGGGCAGCCCCCTTTCAGCAAGGAACAGCTTTGCGTTCGGGATGAAACAGTTTAAGAACCAATCTTTTGTGATGGCTTTTGTGATCCATGCTTTCCGGTTGCTCATCCAGTAGACTGGCAGCAAGGCTTTATTCTTGCTTTTTAAAGCAGGAGGATGGTCAAAGTTGTAGCTTAAGGCTGGCTTTATCATGAAGTCAGCAGCATTCCCACACATGATGATGATCCGCACGTTCAGTTCATCTTTGAATTAGAATGTCTATGAAGGCATCCTCTTCCAAACAAGTCCAGTCTCACCCATGTTAAAAACTTGCTCCGGAAGATAACCAACCATTCTCTTGAATTATGTGAGAACTCTACCTCACTGTCACATTTCGCTGCCTCTTGGTCTGTCGAGGAGGCTCACTCGTGACACTGAAACAAGGCTGAGGTTCATCTTCATTGTCTTTGTGAGGAGGTAAGCTAGCATAAAAGGTCTTGCCTTTGGTTCTAATCATGTTGGTATCCGGAGGAATCATCTTCTCCCTACAGTCCGAGATCCAGACCAATAGGGCATTCTCCATCTTAACGATGATTTTATTCCTCGTGTTTACAAAATGTTCGCTGTTTCCTTCTTGATGTAACGCATGGTAGATTCATTTACGATGCATAAAATGACGCAGGACGTTTCAGAGGCATTTTCACATTTTCAAAGCCTATTCAAAATCCATAAAATGCTGGAAGAGGCTCGGGGTAGACTTTCTGTGCGCGACGCTAAATGTAATCCAAAGAGAAGGCATGATGTCCTTTGTGAAATATGAAATGTATTCTTTTAGATTCTTTTAGAGTCTTTTAGTCACTAGAATAGAATTTTACAGCGACGCCGCCTACAGGAATTTTACAGTAACAACAACTATGTGTTAAGGCGCGCGTCACCTACGTTTGTGTCACTGCCTATTTCTATGTCATGTGATCTTATTTCAATATAGGCCACGGAGCAGAGGGGGTAGGGCGGAGACCACGTTGGGAGAGCAGAAAGATTGACCCATCTTTTTACTCCCCCCTCCTGCAGAAGCGGTTAAAAACCTCATTACATCTGCCTTAGTGTGCTTACTTGTGTTCGATTTCATTGAATGTCAAGCGCAGACCTGACATCCTTCTTGACTGTTTGTATTATTTGGTGCGTTATTCTTCTACGGTAAAATTCGCTTCTTCTTCTGCGCTGAGTGCTACCCATTTCAGTGCCGAAGAAGAAACAGTGGCCTGACTTCCACCATTTTTCATCTCCCGTCTTCCGCTTGCTTGTTTCAGGGTGGTTTTTTGACATTTTTAAGAACTTTATTTTTATATCTAAGACTTTAAAAAATCGCAATGTACTAAAGCTGCGAATGTTGAAGCAGCAAAGTGGTGAAGGCTCACAATACTCCTAATCACCACCATGTGCAAATTGTTACCAGCTGCTCTGCTGGGTGTATTAAAGGACCAGTCTCTACATTCCGTGTCTGCGACTGAACCTGTTCCTGTTCGCTGGCCACATTTGACTGAATTTTGTTTTGGACGTATATTGCTCAACCAAACCTGCTCTTTTGTCGACTCGCCTGCTTATGAACTCTGTACCTGTGAGTGTGTCTCCTGCTGGCCCAGAACTCAGCTGACTGTCGATGTTTGCATTTGGTTTCTCTGTCCCATTCCTGACAGGACTTTAGCTATCAGAAGGAGACTGTAGTACTCAACAGACTGGGTACTCATCTGCAGCATAGTGCTGCTAACTACACAGATATATTTCTATATAGGAAAAAAGAGACAAACCTATATGTTCTACTGTTGTTGTCTTTGTTAATTGTGTTTGTTTGAACCATATAGGAATGGGTCTGAAATTGGCGACTGTAAAGGTAACATGCTCCACTAGGAGAATGTGGCAGAAAATCATTGGATTTATGCAAAATTCAACAGGGCTAAGTGTATTGGTATCATTGCTCTAACCAGTATCTGTTTTTCCTGCTACAGCTAGGGATATTTAATTGGCGACTCAGAATCTTGGGTATTGATCTGGCCTTACACCACAGCATAGCCTTATGGAAAGGTGGGAATAACTACTATAATTGCCCATACCAATTCAATTTAGAATAAAGGTATTCATTCATTCATTTTCTGAACCGCTTTATCCTCACCAGGCTGGAGCCTATCCCAGCTGACTTCGGGCCAGAGGCGGGGGACACCCTGTATCGGTGACCAGCCGATCGCAGGGCACATGCAGATGGAAAACCATTCGAAACCATACCCAGGTGGCAATTTAGAGTGTCCAATCATCCTACCATACATGTCTTTGGAATGAAGTTGGAAACCGGAGTACCTAGAGAAAATACACACAGGCCCGGAGAGAACATGCAAACTCCACACAGGTGGACCGACCTGGATTGGAACCCAGGACCCCAGAGCTCTGAGGCCGACGTGCTAACAACCACCCAAGCGGCCGGGCCCCCCTAGAATAAAGGTATCCTCTCTTAATACAGTGTGCTGATGACAGCATTGATGTCCAACACTATGAAGATGAATTTGACAGTATTGATTTTGATATTGTCCTTCCTCTTTCAGACCTGACCTACAAGTGAACTGAATTTGGGTAAAAGGCAGAACTACAGATCCATCCAAGTGTAATTACTTGTCTTCAAAATAAAGTGTTACGAATTATTTGCAATAAAAATGAACGGGTTTGTGTCATCTTCAAAAGATATTTTCCCGCCAGAATGTAGGATGCTTCATGCTTGCAGATTGTTAGGGTTATTAGTCTTACATTATTATATATTTGCTCGCAATGAAGAACCCTTTGCTTTACTTAGCTTATTAGTCTTACATTATTATATATTTGCTCGCAATGACAAACGCTTTGCTTTACATCTGCTTGCAACCATGTAAATGCTTGCTCCTGAGTTAGACTAAACAGCAGGAAGATCAATCCTCTTTGACAGCTGGAATATGGAGAAGACCTTCATCTGTTTTGAGAACTAAACCTTCTATTGTAACTCGGGTCCTTGACTATCGACTTCTCACGCATGTTTTCACACCCGTCCCTTGAGCTGAGATGTCTATTGTAACTAGGGTCGTTGAAGCTAATAAACAGGAAAAAGATGCATCTAACGCCAGAATGAACTTGGACAAAGGCGCGTCGGCTCGATTCCCTCTTGCAAGAAAACCCATATGATTGTCTCCTGTCTCTTTTGTTTGTGCGTGCATTTGGGAATGCCTATTGGTGAACCTATCATATTGATCCTTTGCGCCTGGGAGTCAACATACCGAAGGAATCCGGGCGCTTGGTCGACATCTGGGAAAGACCGTGGCCACGGCATCTAAAACCCTTTGCGGGCTGCATTTTCAGTTGAGTGCCTGGGTTCGCGAGGGTTGAAGACCCATCCTACTAAAAGAGACATCTGAAGACATTTTTGGTGAGCCCACATGAATGTTTGCATGTTGTGACGGTGGCTCCGAATGCGGTAAAAGGAGCATTGCATGTGAAGGTCCATTTTGAGAAGTGGACTCGCGTCCTGGGGACGGCGACGATAAAACCCTGCGAATACTAGTCCCTAACAGGTGAGGTGCGTGTGTAGTGATAAGGTGGGAAATAAAAAAAGGAACATTACTACCTAATTGCACACCAACTCATTTCAAAATGGGGAGCTCGAATAACAAGGCGGCTAGTGAAGACGATCCAAAACGGTGTCTGCCGTGTAAAGATTGGAAATTTGTTGAAAATCAAAGCGCTTCAAGGTTTAAACACCTAAACTTATGGATAAACAAATATGGGTTTGCTGGCCAGCTTAATACACATAAAATAGTAGACCTCCAGGATAAAATACGCACTAAGCGTAGGGGTAATCTATATAAAATGAAGAAGGATGGATATGGTGATACCAATTATTGGTTCTTGATGGCAAAAAACATTGCGATGGAAATGTTAATATTGTTTTTTGATGGCAAAATAAGGTTGCGATGGAAATGCAAAGAAAGTTGAGCTGAGTGGGAATGAGCATGTTGATAAGAGCGAGTCGGCTTGTTCCACAGAAAGGAGGGTGATGAGACGGGTCCGTTGTGTAAAAAAAAAAAATAGCGGGGCCTCCTCCACTGAAGGAGATTTTTTTACCAAGATAGGTGGCGAGAGCGTAGGAATATTAGCCAAGAATCGGGAGAAAAGAAATGAGGAAATTAAACAGAAACCGAGTTTTCAAAAATGCTGCGTGCTGGGTTCGTGGAGATTTGGGGCATATATCGCGTGATTGCCCAAACAAGAACGCCTCTAAAAACAAGGCCCAATCGGCGTGACTAGCCGGCATGCCTGCTCAAAAGGAATTGAGTGAAGACTTTAAATATGGAGAAGTTGAGCTATATTTAGCGGAAATACTGGCATTTGATTTGGTTAAACCTGAGATCATATTTTTCGTGAATGGAATTCGATTAGATTTTTTGTGTGATACTGGAGCTTGTAAAACTGCAATTAAAATGGATATTCCAGGTGCTAGATGTACAAAGCGGAGGGTCTTTGTGACAACGGCAGGTGGTCAGGATACCGCCGTTTCGGAAACTTCCGGTTTGGATAAGAGATCCGACTGGAGAGACGTGTAAAATGTCTGTGTTAGTAGTACCTGAATGTACTGTCAATTTACTGGGATGAGATGGCCTATTGCAGCTTGGCCTGGCTTTGATCCCGTCCGCTAACGGCAATATGGTGGTTAAAAGACGAAAAGAGATTAAATACGGCCAATTAAATGTTTTGCAGGGTTGCCAACCTGCATTTTTTAATATACTCTGGACTTGCCAAATGATGCGCCGACTGGGGTGGGAAGCGCCCTGTTAGCTGCAGCTGCTGATTTGATTGAGACGCGGGAGAGTATTGAAAACATGAACTCCCTCCATGTGAAAATGTGGTGCAAAAATTACTGAGGGGCCTGATAGGGCCTATGAGAAAAATTAGCACGGGCCACTCCGGCCGACTTTGTACATGCGGCCTCCGGGGCAACCAATTGGACGGAGTTAGAAACAGAGCTTGATTATATGCACTCATTTAGCATGCACCTTGTGTGCCCGTCCCGCACACGCTACTAAAAAAAATTGGATCCTTTCAGTGAAGACATTACATAAATTGGGCCTTGGGGTTGCTGAAGCAAACTTGTGTGTTGTTTGGATATTTGGAACGGGAAATTAATGAAGGTTAGACATGAATTAAAGTATACAGCTAACACAGTCAAATAGTTTTTGTTTTGTTTTTTGGGTGACAACTCTTATTTCTGATATATTTACACAGTGTTCATTAGTTTTTGAATATTTTCATGTTTACTGTTCCTTAATTTGTGTTCGTACCCTTTAGCATCTTTTGATGATATAGAGCTATAAACATGTTTGACTAGAAGGTAATGTATACTAGGTGTTGTCTGCCCCTTTAAGTATTAAGGAACGTACGGAAATTATAAATTGATGAAATTAGTTGGGTTAAAGTCGATTTTTGTTTCCTTACTAGTAAGAATAAAGTCAGATAATTATAATCTTTGAATGGAATACAATTTGATGCACATAGCTGGGTTAAAGTACATGTTTTCCTTAAAAATAAGTATTATGTATGTCAGAAAATTATAATCTTTGAATGAGAAATGTTCTATACCTCCTTTTCTTAACTTTTTAAGTGTGTCATTACAAAAAAAATATTTATCGTCTTACCCTGTTCTGCATTGTAGGCCAAAATGGAGCGAGCTCTGGTCTGCTTGCCCTCTGTATTTTTTCCAGAGCAGGTGTGGGAGCAGTGTGACCACCCTGTCCAAGGACTTATCGCACAGTCGTTTGGGCAAGGCACCTCACAGATGACTGGCATCGGCAGTATGGCATCACGGCATTGTTGCCTTTCCACATGTTGACCTAGTCAACAAAACGCTCATTTACTATTTTGAAACAGAAGTGGTGCAAGGAGAATAAGGTAATCACAACACTGTTAGAGACAAAAGGCATGATTGTAGGACCATGTTAATTATTTGTCATCTGTGTTGCATGTGAGCACATGGTGACTCAACTTTACAGTTTTTATAATTGATGAAATATTCCGATGGAAAATTTCAATGCATCAATTGATTCTCCCATCCACCCCTAAATGCTATTGTGTGTCATACTTCTGGGCTAGAACACTCCTTCTTGCCAACCCTTACCTGTTCTCCCAGGCTGTGTCAGCATCAGGATTGTCATCTGGACTTATTGCCCGGGTGAATTTCCCTGGCCAGTGTAGGCCTTCTAAATGTTCTGTATTTAGAGCATATTCCTACATGCACATTTTGGTCCAGACTTAACCAAATAAGTTTGTGGTGCATGCCCTTTGTGCTAGTGTGAATACAAACCAGGGAACTCTAGTGCAGAGCCAACATCACATCTCACAAGAAAGTTGTTCTCGGGTGGAGTTTGCACCGTGGAGAAAACCAATTTTGAAATTGGATCTTTTTGCATGTAACATGCTCCTGTTGCCACAGCTATTATGTAAAATTTTGTTTTGTTAGCATCACAGCTCTGTGATTACGCACTTGCATATTTTACCGCGTTAGCCTGCACAGATCATTTGTTCCAACGATTGAATGTTTGTACATGGGTGGGTTTGTTGTCAAGTCTGTGAAACGTGTGACAAATCCAATATTAAAAGGAACCGCACCAAACTGACAAGGGTCCATTGTATTTTGGTCCAGAAAAAAAAGCAAATTATTGACTTTCCTGGTGTGAATTTGCCCCAAGTACTCATGGTCTTCCATGCGTGATCAAAATTTTCTGACTGATTCCCTTGGTATGTCAAGTTGTTAACCTACCTTCCGTTGTTTTTATAAAAAATAACTTACTAGTTTGAGCCATATTAGAGATCGCTCACCCTGAACTCACCCTGATCAAAGTGTTTTCCTCTATTGTTGATTGGTTTGTGTAACTACATACAGGCATGTGTGATTACAGGGATATAACCCTGGTGTTTGTTTTACAAACATATGTTCCTGTGCTCTACAGTTGTTAACTGTTACAATTTGCAGGGCTGTGGTTGGGTAGAGTGTAGTACGACCCAAACGTGGGTAAGCAAAGAAAGACAGGGAATCGAGTGGTCTAACAAAAACTTTAATAACTAAGGCAGGATATTCAGAAAATAACAGGTAACAAATAACTTTGGAATCAAATAAGAAAATCAGACCTGACGGGGAGGACGTGGGCAAACGTGGAATACGAGACATGGGCATAACAATGCAGATGACCTGACAAAGACTGACAAACACAGGGTTTAAATAGACAGACATAGGTTGACGAGACAATCAGAAACACCTAGATCACACAAGAGGCAGCAAGCAGGAGATACACCATGGGAAGCGAGATGACAGGTGAACTCAATGGGCAATCACATGGACATATAACACAGGGGCAAAAAACATAAAAAGACCAATCCCAAAGTGTGCAGGATGTTGAGGAGACAAAAGTGCTGGTGCACAAAACTAAAGGCTTTACTAAGAACTACCAGAAAAATCCATACAAACTTAGGACTGAGTAAAAATCAAATAAAGAAATAAACCTAACGGAGATAGAACGTACGCACACTGACAGGGAGACGACATGACCAAACGCAAGCAATATTCCAACAACAGGCATACCTGGACGCAATGTATAAATAGACGCAAAAGGGATAATTATCAATCAAAACCACATGATCACATAAGGAAAGGGGAGCGAAAAGGGACACATATCACCCAGACAGCACACAAAAGGGAGACACGCACACACCTCCACCAAACTAACAAACAAAACATGATAGTACCCTCCCCTTAAGGGACGAATCCCAGATGTCCCAAAATCCAAAATTCTAACGTCGAAACAACTGGGAGGGAGGCAGGGGGCAAATATGGTGTTCAAAACATGAAGAAAAACTAAAAATGAATCCCCAGTCGGGAGTGCTTCAGGGATTCGTCCCGGCCGGCCCACAAAAAGGCAGCAAGCAGGCCCTTCAGGGGGTTGCTAGGCAGTTTCGGTGCGTCTTGCCCTGGACAGTCCATGCAGAAATTTGCGCGAGGTGGTGGAGCGACTCACCTAACCCTGAGGCGATACTCCTTGAAGTATCATCCCCTATGCCCTCGGCCTCCAAGTTTTCCCCGCCGTCGTCGTTTTCCAAGTTTTCGCCGCCGTCATTGGCCTCCAAGTTTTCGCCGCCGTCGTCGTACTCCAGGTTTTCCTCGCCGTCATTGGCCTCCAAGTTTTCGCCGCCGTCATCCACGGCCTCCAAGTATACGCCGTCGTACACGACCTCCGAGATGACAGTGTACGCCGTCGTCCACGGCCTCCAAGTATACGCCGTTGTCCACAGCCTCCGAGTATATGCCGTTGTCCACGGCCTCCAAGTATACGCCGTCAGAGTCGCCGTCCCCGGCCTCCAGGTTTATGCCGTCAGAGTCGCCGTCCCCGGCCTCCAGGTTTATGCCGTCAGAGTCGCCGTCCCCGGCCTCCAGGTTTATGCCGTCAGAGTCGCCGTCCCCGGCCTCCAGGTTTATGCCGGCAGAGTCGCCGTCCACGGCCTCCAAGTATACAATGTCGTCCACGGCCTCCAAATATACGCTGTCTTCCACGGCCTCCAAGTATATGCCATTAACCACGGCCTTCAAATATGTGCCGTTGCCCACGGCCTTCAAGTATATGCTGTTGCCCATGGCCTTCAAGTATACGCCGTCAGAGTCGCCGTCCTCGGACTGCAGGTTTACGCCATCAGAGTCGCCGTCCATGGCCTCCCGGTTTACGCTGCCGGGGTCTCCATCCACGGGCTCTTAGGCTACACCGTTGAGGTCTCCGTCCATGGCCTACAAGTCTACACCGTCGCCATGGCCCCCGCTAGAATGAAGGCTGTCCGCGGCTTCCAAGTCCACGCCGCCATTTTGGCCCCCACCAAAAGGATGGCCGTCCTCGGCCTCCAGATTCTTGCCCCCGTCTTGGCCCCTGCCAGAAGGATGGCCCCTGCCAGAAGGATGGCCCCTGCCAGAAGGATGGTCGTCCTCGGCCTCCACCTTCTCACCATTGTCTTGGCCCCCGCTAAAAGGATGGGTGTCCACGGCCTCCAGGTTTTCGACATCACCGGGGCCCCCGCCAAGAGGATTGCCGTCGCTAGGTGCACAGAGCGGGGCGCCTGGATGGGCGCGAGGGTACGGGGCGCCGGTGTCGGCGCGAGGGTGCAAGGCACCGGTGTCGGCGCGAGGGTGCAAGGCACCGGTGTTGGCGCGCAGGTGCGGGGCGTCGCCACGAGGGTGCGAGCCGTCGACGAGCGGGAGTGAGGTGCCGCCGTCAGTGCGCAGGAGCGAGGTACCTGCAATTGGCGGTCCTCCTCTTCCCACGCCTTCAAAATTTCCCACATAGTCATGTCGGGTCTCAAAAGTCCGAAGCTATTTTGCCTCACTTCAAGGTGGTAGCCGTCATCCAACCCCGTCTTGAATAGGCAGCCGTCATCTTGCCCAGTCTCAAAATGGCTGCCGTCATCATGCCCCATCTCAAAATGGCTGTCGTAATGCCACGTTTCAAAACGACCGACATCATCAAGCCCCGCCTCCTCCTCTCCCACTACCACGGAGCTCGTCGCCGCCTCCAGGAGGAGGGCGTGGCCTTGCCGGCAGCTGGAACGCTGGTCTCCCCAAGATCCTGGGGAGGGGCACGCCACCGTGTTCCCATCCGCAGGGAATAAAATGACTCCTCAGCCGTCAATGGCCGAGAGTCTGTGACGTGGGGACGGTTCACGGGAGCTCTACTCCGCCTCGCCTGCCGAGTAGAATTGGTGGGAGAGAGGAAGGCCCATTCATCCTTCGGAGTCAGAGCCCAAAAGATTAACGAGTTCCAGGCCATCCTCGTAATCAAACAAATCGGAGTCCGAGTCCCATTCAAAAGAAAAGCGTTTCTTCGTAGAGTTAGGCGGAGGCAGCGATGAATGTCCCGTGGCGGGAGAATGAAGGAGATGCGCGAGTGGGTCGGCAGGCGGAGAGTTGACGATAGGCGGGTGACGGGCTGGTCGTCGTCGGCCTCCTGGCGGCTACTGCCGGGGAGAAGCCAAGTGAGTGATCCCACACCGCAGATATGATCCTGCTGGGTCGATTATTGGTTGGAGTATTCTTTCATAAATTGCCTCGAGTGTGCGGTGCGGTCGACGAGTTGAGGAGACAGAAGTGCTGGTGCGCAAAACTAAAGGCTTTAATAAGAATAACCAGAAAAAGCCAGACAAACTTAGGACTGAGTAAAAATCAAATAAAGAAACAAACCTAACGCAGACAGAACGTCCGCACACTGACAGGGAGACGACATGACCAAACGCAAGCAATACTCCAACAACAGGCATACCAGGACGCAACGTATAAATAAACGCACAAGGGATGATTTTCATTCAAACACATCTGGTCACATTACGAAGAGGAGCACATCACACAGACAGCACACACAAGGGAGACACGCACACACCTCCACCAAACTCCCAAACAAATCATGACAGAGCGTTCCATTAACTCTAGAGAGTTATTTTTTTCTGGCCCTCGACCAACTCGTCATTGTCCTCCTCGCTGACACTTCTTTTCATTCGGACTGGTAAGGCGTGATGATAAAAACAGAAGCAGCTGCTTTATCCACATTTGGAAAAACTCAACAAAAAAACACCTTCAGAACTCCGTGACGACGAACCGCGGTCAAAATTACATAAGAGAGAATCTTGAAACATGGATAGTGGTTGTTGTGAAACAGCCAATGAGAGCCCAGTAGAGTGTAGTGAGGTATTAAAGTGAGAATCAATGCATCCACGACAATATTTTCCAAATAAACTAACGGATAAGGAAATGCATGTACTTTTGGGGGGATTTTGTAACTTGGATCTTTTTCGTATCTCGAGGCACTCATTTGCATATAAAAAGCTTTTGTAACCTTGAAATTTCATAGCTAGAGGCATTCAAAAGTAGAGGTATGACTGTACATTAAAGCATAACAGACAATATTGTAAAACTGTTCCTGACCACTGTGGAAAAACATCCTGCCTTCTTCCTAGAGCTCAGAGAGAAGTGTTATATCCTGGAATCTTTGGCCCCACAGATGTTTGAGTAAAGCCCCACTGAAAGGGAATTCATAAACAAACAGTTCCTGTGTCTTATAGTTGTTGTTAGCATGTGAAGGGTGGGTGGGCGTTATCACAAAACTCTCCTTCCCCAAGACAGCGGGAATTTATCAAACCAGCTAAGGACATTGGATGTTCTTTTTAAACTGAAACACACACACTAATATTCAAATTAACACCCACTTTTGCCCGTTGGAAGAGTTTACAAACGGGAGGCAGATTATCAGAGGTTGTCTTTTCTTTGGCAAATAAAGAATGTTGTTCTGTGAACTAACCTTCAGTATGCTTGTCTTGTCTGTATTTTCAAACAAATCCTTCAGAACAAAACTAATGAACACTAATACAACCAAAATTACTTGTGTGTATATTCCCTGTTGGATTCTTTTGGGGGTTGATCTGTTGGGTAGGACTAGACCCTGGAACTGACCCTGAAGCTTAAGCTTGTTGTTAGGGTTATTGTCTTACATTATTATATATTTGCTTGCAATGAAGAACACTTTGCTTTACTTAGCTTATTAACATTAGAAAAGTTATTTTAGTCTACATCTGCTTGCAATGAAGTAAATGCTTTGCTCCTTAGTTAGACTAAACAACAGGGAGGCCGAATCCTCTTGGACTGCTGGAATGTGGAGAAGATCCTTCGGCTCTACATGACCTTCATTTGTTTTGAGAGCTAAGACATCTATTGTAACTAGGGTCCTTGACTATTTGACGTCTCACTCCTGTTTCCCACCCCTCCCTTGAGAGCTGAGACGTCCATTGTAACTAGGGTCCTTGAAGCTAATAAACAAGGAAAAGATGTGTGTGACGGCAGAACGAACCTAGGCAGAGACCTGAAAGGTTTGATTCTCCTTGCAAGAAAACCCAGATGATTGTCTTGTCTCTTTATTTGTGCGTGCATTTGGGAATGCCTATTGGTGAACCTATCACTTTTTTTGTCTGTACGTGTATTTTCAAAAATACTTCAGAGCAAAATTTATGAACACTACTAGTATCCTACTAGACCAATTTCATCTGTTTATCTGGTCTCCTCAGCAAAGTACCTTTTCCTCACAAGTTTCGATGATCATGATTTGTTGATTAAACCGTCAAGGATCTATTACACTTGCGCAAATGATACAGCAAAGGTTCTTCGAATTAAGATAGCCTAGAGAAGCTTCTTGATCCTCGCTCTTTATTCTCAGTTTACTTTATAATATTCAATGTTTTAAAGAATGAGGAGGGTGGCTGTCTCAAATTAGAGACGTTTGACAAACCTATAATCTTTCCAGCGTGTCCTGGGCCAAAACTAGGTTCTCCTCTCAGTGAGACATGCCAGTAAAAGCTCACTATGATGGCATCCAGAAGGCATCTTAATCTTCTCAATCTGAAATGCTTGAGCCATCTCATCTGGTGTGTCTTGATGCAGAGAAACAATGGCTCTCCTTAACAAGGAAGCCTATCACCATCTATCAATGGGAGAGCCTGGACGCCACTTTTCAGTTATAACACTATTCCATTCTATCTTTTGTTGGCTACTATTTGACAACCGCATCCCAACTCAGCACTCAGGTGCAAATAGAGTTGAATGGTCGCAAAACCATTATAGGTCATAAAGAACCATGATAAGTTTTGACAAACCATTACTGTTGACACACTGAACTTCGGGAGTTCGTGTTCCTGGTCCACATTCCATCTTATTATCTGAAATGCACTCTTCCAGTTTAACCACAAGCCAGTCATAGCATTTGGGGTCGTCACATGGTATTGCTTCGACCAAGTGTGGGCAATTTCCTGTCCCACTAGTTGAATCATTGGCAATTTTCCGCTTCCTCATTTTGAACCCTGTTAAAAAAAAAAAAATCATGAGTACATACACAAAGTATAAACTACGCACAAATATATGTAAAAAATATGTATATATACCGTATTTTCACGCCTATAAGGCGCGCATAAAAGTAAAAAAAAGTCAAAATTTTTCTCCAAAATAGAAAGGGCGCCTTTTAATGCAGAGCGCCCTTTGTGAGCGCCAAGCGCCGCCAAGCGGCACCGAGCGGGAGCGCTCGCGGGGGCGCCAAGCGTCTGGCGATAGTGCTGGCTACCGGAAGCAGCTTATTTCCGGGTTCCGGTGCGCAGTGACTGCTGGGAAATATAGTTCTTTCTCGCTACACCCACACGCTAAAAACATGTTTTAAAAAGGCAACGGAAGCAAAACTGAGTTCGGTTGTACTTTATTTAGACATTTTACAACTTACTCACGTCATCATCACCCACAAATCCATCAAAGTCCTCATTTTCTGTGTCCGAATTAACAATCGCCCAAATGAGTCTTCCAAAACGCTGGGTCCCGCGGTTGTAGTTCTTAAGCCTCCGGGAATGACGGCAAGCTCCGAGTTATTATATATAATATATATACAGACACTCCCCTACTTACCAACGAGTTAGGTTCCGAGCGATTGTTCATAAGTTGAATTTGTTTGTAAGTTGATTCAGTGCTATATTTTGTTTTATAATTTATGTTTAAGGCCTATATAAGTATATTGAAGGTTTATATAAGTGCATTTGTATGTTTAAGGCTTGTATAAGTAACACACATTGGTTTGTACTGAAAAAAACATTTAATAAAATGGAGAGAATACATACAGTACTGTATACATACATTAGAGAGAGATATTTACTAGAAACTGGCCGAAAGAAGCGATCTAACGACGATTGCACAGTTTTCTTCTTTTTTTCATCATAAATAATGCAGTAGCACTGTATGGCATCATTCAATTGATTTGCAAACTTTGTGCAACGTTCAATATTTGGGTCCTGCTGCTCGATCTTTCTGTTGTATGCCCGTGAAACGCTCACCACTCTCACCCGCATCAAGCTTCGTTATTATTGCCACTCGTTTCAAATGAAATGGCTTGCATCTTCCTTGCAACTCCCTCAATAGAAGCATTTCGCTTTTTACCAACCATATTCAATAATGGATGCACGAGATATTTAATGATACAAATGAAAAAGGTTCTTTGCCCACTGGAGATACGTTCACGCACATCCGCATTGCAACGAAGAAGGTAGATGCTGGGTGAGCTGAGCCCTCACAGCGCCAGGCGTCGGTATTAGCGGCGGAAAGAAGTACTACTCGGAAAAAAATACAAAATTGGACTTACGAACATTTTTTGACTTAAACGCAATTTGCAGACATGTTCGTATGTACCGTTGTTCGTAAGTTGAATGTTCGTAAGTAGGGGAGCGTCTGTACATAGTTCGCAGTCTAGCTTTGAATGCTCTGTTGACGCCAACATTTAGCGGCAGGATTTCTTTTGTAAATACAGCCGAAATGACGGCCAGCACCAAATTAGTGTGGTCGCGGCCGTCATTTCGGCTGTATTTACAAAAGAAATCCTGCCGCTAAATGTTGGCGTCAACAGAGCATTCAAAGCTAGACTGTGAACTATGTATATATATTATATATAATAACTCGGAGCTTGCCGTCATTCCCGGAGGCTTGACCAAAGAATTACAGCCGCTGGACATCGGCATCAACCGGGCTTTCAAATCAAAGTTACGAGCGGCGTGGGAGCAGTGGATGATCGCTGGCGAACACAGCTTCACGAAAAGTGGCAGGCAGCGCCGGGCTTCTTACGCTACGATTAGTCAATGGATCGTTGCCGCCTGGGCGAACGTGTCTGCTTGCACGGTTGTTCGAGCTTTTGCCAAAGCCGGCATAATTTCTAAGGAGCCACATGGAAATTACGGTGACTCTGAGAACGAAGGGGCGGGGGGGAACGGCTATTTGGAAGGCTCGTTTGGGTAATTGTTTAATTCTGACACAGAAGAGTTTGAGGGATTTGAAGGTGATGGGGCCCCGGCGCGTCATCGCCGCTTCCGGGCGGGCAACAGCTGGGCGGGCAAGCACTGGGCGGTCAAGCGCTGGGCGGGCAAGCGCTGGGCAGGCAAGCTCTGGGCGGGCAAGCGCTGGGCGGGCAAGCGCTGGGCGGGCAAGCGCTGGGCGGGCAAGCGCTGGGCGGGCAAGCGCTGGGCGGGCAAGAGCTGGGCAGACCGGAACCGAGCAACCAGGAACTGGGCGGCCTGGAACCGGGCGGCCAGGAACCAAGCAACCAGGAACTGGACGACCAGGAACCGGGCGAACAGGAACCAAGTGACCAGGAACTGGGCGACCAGGAACTGGACGGACCAGCCGGCACCGGAAGCCTGGTTCGTGGCTTCGGCACGGGTGCGACTGGCGGCCCAGGTGGCAAAGGGAGTAACTTGCGTGGCTTGGGCACGGGTATTTGAGGAGCTTGGAGCGGCGTGGTCGGCCGAGGAGCTTGGAGCGGCGTGGTCGGCCGAGGAGCTTGGAGCGGTGTGGTCGGCCGAGGAGCTTGGAGCGGCGTGGTCGGCCGAGGAGCTTGGAGCGGCGTGGTCGGCCGAGGAGCTTGGAGCGGCGTGGTCGGCCGAGGAGCTTGGAGCGGCATGGTCGAGCGAGGAGCTTGGAGCGGTGTGGTCGGGCGAGGAGCTTGGAGCGGTGTGGTCGGGCGAGGAGCTTGGAGCGGCGTGGTCGGCCGAGAAGCTTGGTCAGGGGCTCGAGCGTCCAGGCCCTCCTTCCACTTCTCCCTGCGGCATGGCGCTTGAACTGAGGGTGTCGGAGCCTTGGAATTATGATTTAGCTGTGCTGGCAGTCCGATGCGACGGGTTGAGCGGAGGGTGGGTTTAAAGGTGGATGGAGGCTCAGTACTACCTCTTAGTCGAGACTCCTCTCTTGCCCAAACGTCTCTGAGGTGCCCACGCCAAGTGTCCATTATAGACTCCCTAATAGACTCTGTGGGGCCTCTCAGTGAATCCATGTCGTTGCGGGGCTTCAAAAAGGGTGGTTGGCGTCGACGAGAGCGTCGGCCCGAGCGTGGGTAGCCTCCCTCTGGGTCCATTATGGCTGGATCGTTCTGTTACGATCACGCTGCGTCGCTGCATCGACGCGGCGCGGTCGGGAATATCTTAGGGGACCCAAGCGCAGGAGACGTGAGTTGACTCCAACCAGTTCACTTCAAACTGCATTCTTTAATGAATAAACAAAGGTCTACAAATCCACAATGGGCTGGAACAGAGCGGCAGCATGCTACGCGCACGCACAAACAAAAGAGACGATCCGGCAATGGTGCTCACACTCATTGCTCCTTAAATAATAAAGCCAGGAAGCAATCAGCAGATTGACTGCAGCTGCTTCCCTGACGGCACGTCAGGAGGGACAAAACAGGCCACTCCTGACAGAAGTGTTGCTTCTTCTCCCGGCACTTTTGTCCAGCTCCGAATTTGCAACGGGATTGAGGTGTTGCTCCTTCTGCTGTGTATTGTAACAGTTAGTCCCATGTGTATGACAACGTAGGAATGGCTGATGGTTCCAAAAAAGAAGTGGCAGAAAGAAGCCAGGCTAACAGAACAAAGAAAGTTGTAAAAACATTAAAGTAAAAAGTATAAAGTACAAAGTACAGTATAAAGGAATGTATTAAGAAATATTAAAATGTAATTAAAAAAAGATAGAAGGGCTGTAAAACATGAAAAACAAATAAGAGTGGACAGAGCTACTGCCACTGACTTCCGTGTGACGGCGCCATCTTGGAAAAAATAATAATAATAATTATGTTGCCTATATCAAACAATATAAATTTGTTCACATCAAGGTTTTGTCAACAAGAACCAAATAAACAGAGAGAGAGAGAGAGAGAGAGAGAGAGAGAGAGAGAGAGAGCAAGAGAGAGAGAGGGGGGGGGGGGTCCTGGGCTCAAATCCAGGTCATGTTCACCAAATTGGCTCTAGGTATGGTTGTGTGTGCATGGTTGTCCGTCTCCTTGTGCCCTGCGATCCACTGCCCACCGATTCAGGGTGTCCCCTGCCTCTGGCCCGAAGTCAGCTGGAATTGGCTCCAGCACCCCCCGGACCCTTGTGAGGATAAAGTGGTTCAGAAAATGAATGAATGAGTGCCCCCGCGTGAACTTATGACAGACGTCGTAGCTTTTAATCAAATATAGAAGTCGCTGAGCGGAAACTGACGGCCGGCAGCCTCCGTAAAGATGGATTTTTTTTCAGAAATGCGAGCCCCGGGGCATGGAATTTTCCAGAAATGTTTCGAAGTGCAAGCTCCGGGTGACGTTACGGTGTACGCCGTCGATCTTGTTTGAAAAAAGAGCCTATTGCCACGGAGGAGCAAACTGGAAGTTGAGTTTCCATTTAAATCCGGGCAGCAGACTGACGCTATTGTTCTCTTCGGAAAATAGAGTTCTCTGGACATGTAATTCACGTCTGGACGGCGCGGAGGAGCGAAGTAGAAGTTTAATTTCCCACAAAACAATAAAGGTGAAGAATGTGGTTGGCAACAACGGGCCCTGGAGATTGATTACAACATGGAAGGGCAATCGTCTTGAAAGGTTGATGTCCTTGTAAAAAAAAGCATATTTTTACCAAAATAGAAACAGTGTCACAACCCCATCAACATCTTCCTTTTGCGCTGAAAAACTCTCGCAAAAGCTCCGGAAAGGCCCCCTACGGCGTCTCCTGAAGATGCCATCAATGATCCAATTCCTTTCGAATCTGACAAAAAAGACTTGGACTAAGCCTCCAATAACCAGTTTTTTTATTATTATTTAAATCAATCGGAGAGGAACTATTTTCACTGTCAATTTTTTGATAAATAGATTTTATTTATACATTACAGTCTTTTCATATGCTCGAAGTATATATATGTGTGTATATATATATATATATATATATATATATATATATATATATATATATATATAAATTATTTTTTTAACACTAAATTGTTCTTCAGTATTAGTGCTTGCGTGAAGTGAATGGTTGTTTGTCTCCATGTCCCCTGCATTTGGCTAGCTGAGATGGGCTTTAGCACTCTTGCGACCCTTGTGAGGATAAGCGTTATAGAAAATGAATGAATGACTCCCAAAATAACTTTGAAGGCCGTCACGTGAAAAAAAAAAAAAAAACAATTTACTTATTTACATGCTGCCTCTATGAAAATTCAAATTCAAGTGGCTCGATTCTATCATGATAAGAATTGGCTAACTCTTATAATGGGCTAAAAAAAATTACATCATAGATGCAGTATAACTACCTTTCTTTGAAGTTTGATCCAGGCAATTTTCATAGGTGCAGGGTCCCCATGCACTCCAGGATGATACCTTACACTTGCCCAGACAGTTTATATGGCAGAGTTGAGAGGTGTGTGGGGGCATACCAACACAGAGATCATTGTTCACTGGCCGCAGTGCTAAATGGAACAGACACAAAATATGACAAGACATGAAACGCCTGGGTAAATTACACATTGGAGAAAAAATTTAGATACAATAACCTGTTCTGTTCATCAACATGGACATGACTTTTAATACTGGAACAATTTTAATGTGCCGCAGGATCTTGGTATATTCCCTTTTGGGTTTTAGTGTACTCTTTTTGTGGTTGTTTATATTGTTGTGTTTTTCTTTGGGAGAACGCAGCTGGATAATGTCTAAGAGAGTGTACGAGCCCAGAGAGACATAATAAAAATATCCGATATTAAAAAACACAAATGCCTGAACTGTTAAATAGGCAGATGCCACTTTAGTTCACAAAATCTTCGATCACAAAGCCCCTCCTACAGTCTAAGATTTTGTCCAAAGAAATTCCCACACATCAATAAGGTCTGGCTCTAGGGGTGACCGTGTAGTTCCCTTCAAAAAGAGTCCATGCCTCAGGTGCCTGGAACTCAATTCCAATTTCCATATGTGAACTCCCGTCTGTGAACTTCTTCGCCAATCAACTTAAAGCGTGGCTGTTAGATTAACAAAATTGCGATCACAATGTTGTCTAAAACTGTGCATGTGTGTGTGTGGGGGGGGGGGGGGGGGGGGTGAGTGTGTGTGTGTCATCGATTATCATCAACCTACACAAGGGTCTAAAGATGGAAAGTAGCCCTTGGCTACAATCTTACATATTTTCATATATATGTTCATTAGCATGTTATGAATATGTTCATTAATATGTGCTGACCCTTATTAAATTAATAAAACTCAAACTCAAGCTCAACTTGCAAACTCCACACAGATGGGCTGACGTGGATTTGAACCCATTTCTGAACAAAATTACTGATGAACAGGTGTTTGTCTCATTTCAACACATTTTTGTTGTTGGATTTATTATGGGATGTTTCTATATGTTTTGTAAGCATTTTTAATAAGTAATAAGCCTGTAAATTAATTCATGATTTATGTTGGGACCACGCTTGAGGACACTTTCCCCCACAGCTGCGATCGAGGCCAGTTCATTGTTTTCAGGACTATTGATGGCAACAAACCCCGTGTTCCTGCTGATCGGCAAGAAACTCTTACCGTATTTTGGACTGGACTCTGGCAGATGGCGATAATCGCATTATTGTTTAAAAATATGGCTGCTTTGTATACCTTATAATGAAAATATTATGCTTATTCTGCAATTTCTTACACCGTTGTTTAATTGTTTTGAATCAGATTACATGAAATGTTTTCCGTTTGTCGCGACTAAATACAATGAACAATATACTGCACGTCAGAATGCTCAGGAACGAAGGCGCGTTATGAGTATCCTCCTTGCAAGTTGTAATCAGGTATGTTGAAAGATGTCTTCCAATTTTAATTAAATATTACTAATAATGATTAAATGGTGGTAATCATTATTCCAACATTTGTTGACTAGTGTAATTTACTGATTTATTGACACTGCAATATTCCAAATTCACATTAGCAAACCTAAGAAAAACAAAAGAAATTGGTGCAACATCAGCAAGACACATTTGTTTTAGCATAAATGAATACTCCTCAACAGTGCCATCTAGTTAATATTGTACCACTATTTATCATGTTAAACAAACTTTAAAACGTTGGATTTCCTTTGAATTCTGGGAGTGATATACTGCTGATGTCATTGCTTCTCATTCAGTGATATGTTGGGCTCACAGCTCTGGGGTCCTGGGTTCAAATCCAGGTCGATCCACCTGTGTGGAGTTTGCATGTTCACCCCGGGCCTGAGTGGGTTTTCTCCGGGTACTCTGGTTTCCTCCCACATTCCAAAAACATGCATGGTAGGCTCATTGGATACTCTAAATATCCCCTAGGTATGAGTGTGAGCATGAATGGTTGTCTATCTCCTCGTGGCCTGTGATCGGCTGTCCTCCGCCTCTGGCCCAAACTCAGCTGGGATAGGCTAATAAAGGGACCTGAGCTCAAGCAGATGTCAAAAACAGGTTGTGGTTGTTGTGTGCACACATGTTGATATGATATGATGTGATGTGATATGTTGGTGTTCATAACCCGCAACTAAACGCAGGCTGCGAAAGTTGTGATATTAGGTCATCAGTTTAATTACAATAATCGTTCTTAAAGTGATTTTAACTCCTACCTCTCATCCTGTCATTAAACAACTGCTCTCTGTTATTTGCAATCAGCTTTCTTAAAAATCGATGACATCACAAGAGTACAGGAGCCACAAAGGAGGCATATGCCGCAATACAAACAGAGTCTATAGACGAGATCCTATGAGTTTTATCATGGAATATAAAATTGAGAGTTGGTCATGAGTCCCGAAGAAAACAAGATTGTACCGTACAAGTTCAAACTGTAGGCTGAAGCACCATAGCATGGCCCAGGAAAGGAGACACACAGTCCGGGCATGGATGCAAAGGGACACAGGTTCCTCTTCATTGCCCCCCGGCTCAGTGTGTTAGGACTAGCTTGTTATTGTGTTTCCATTGCTTTCTCCCTGTGTTCAAATGGACGTTTCCCTACTCTTGTTTGTACCTCCTGTCTTGTCGTGGCACTCGGGCAGCTGCGCGTGATTTAAAATTAGTTCCTGTTTCGTCAATTTAAACCCCACTGATTATTATGTCATTTGTCGGATCGTCTGCTTTACTTCCCTTGCCATGTGTCTGCGTTACCTCGTTCCTCAATTCCCCGTGTTTTCCTCAGTCAGGTTTGGTTTCGTGATTTGATTTCTAAGTCCTTGTAATTTTCTATGATCCTGCCTAAGTTCTTAAAGTTTTGGTATGAGCACTACTTCCCTGCGATTGGGTCCTTATTCCTAGTATCCTCGCCTCGACGTCTCCCCAAAAACGTAATACAGTACCTGTGCATTGGAGCCTATTCCCCTTCTGGTGACTCCCTCGTTCTGCTGTGAGGCTTTAATGCTCACATGGGGAATGAAAGTGAGACCTGGAAGGGCGTAATGATGATTGAGGAGGGCGTTGATGATTGGCTTTGTAATTGTGTCATCTTGTCATGTCTTGAACACTCGGCTGAACCTTCCAATGTCTCAGAAGGGGAAAGCAGTGCACCACCAACAATCTGTATTGCGGGGATAGGGCACTGCTGACCGCGACTCGGGATGCTTTGATACTTCCCATGAGGAGGTGGAGCCTGGAGAATCTGAGGCAGATTTTCTTATGTCTGGGATTGAAGTCACTGAGGTGGTTAAAAAAACTCATTTTGAATGTAGTTCCAGAAATATTTATATTGCTGTCAAGCAGCACATCAGTCAATAAACCATTTCTTAAATCAGTCAGTGCACCAAGGCTTCAGACAGCATAACTTCCAGGCCCTTGTACTTGAGTTGCACTATTTGAATTGAAAATCACAAAAAACTGTCTTCCTTACGAATCTTGATATTTGATCCAGTTCAATCTGTAATAGTACTGTTGGTGGTTATATCAATTATCAGATTATGCAAATTGTGACACTAGTGTTCTTTGATATTAGACACTCAAGGTGAATTAAAATGTAATGTACCTTTAGTGCACAAGAAAAAAAACTGGAATTGCTTACAATTACATCTAGTGTATTGTATTACCTTTGTTGCTCTTGGGAGAAGTAATATTGGATGGGATGTCTTCACCGGCCAAAAAACAGTAGACTTCTCGTGTTTGAATTCCTCCTCCACACAACCCTGTCAGGTTTCCTTTCCGACGGTCCTGTTGGCTCAGCAGCAAGTCCACTCTGCACTCTGTCCAATCAGTGGTCTTCCAGGTGTAACTGAAAAGATGTGGATTGAAGATGGTTACTTACTGCGAAGGATGGAGCTGCAACAAAATTGATCAAAATACGTGTGGTCGCTGTGGTCTTGTCTCCGTATTAAATAATGAGCCGTTGAGTCTTCATGATTTTTAAATTTTAAACAGTTAAATTCATAGGGATGTTTTTATAAGAGATGAATCATCGCTATGCTGCAGCAATAATAGTAATTTGTAGAAACACAAATGTCCATTCATTCATTCATTCATTTTCTGAACCGCTTTATCCTCTTTCGGGTCACAGGGGGTGCTGGAGCCTATCCCAGCTGACTTCAGGCTAGAGGTAGGGGACACCCTGTATTGGTGGCCAACCGATCTCACGGCACAAGGAGACGGACAACCGTTCAAACTCACACTCATACCTAGGGGAAATATAGAGCGTCAAATCAGCCTACCACGGATCCTCATTAGGGTCGCAGAGGGTGCTGGAGCCTATACCAGCTGAACAGCCTTGCACACTCACACCCATACCTAGGGGTAATTTAGATATTTAGAGTATCCAATCAGCCTACCATGCATGTTTTTTTGGAATGTGGGAGGAAACCAGAGTCCCGGGAGAAGACCCACGCAGGCCCGCGGAGAGCATGCAAACTCCACACAGGTGGACCGACCTGGATTCGAACCCAGGATCCCGGAGCTGTGAGCCCGACCCGCTAACCACTCAACCACCGGCCCACCGAAACACAAATGTACCCATTGGAATTACCAGCAACAGTAATGGTAATATATGATTTGTAGATGTATTTTGATAGTTAAACATTAGGAAAAACAGAAATAACTAAAGCCAAAAGTATTAAAGATAAAGGAAGAAAAAGAGTGTTGGTTTGCTTCACCTCCATGTCAGCCTTCCCTGTAATATAGTGAGATTTCCTAAAATATCACAATAATCATTGTAAAGTTGGGGTGCACGATATGACAATATTACCTTTTTAAGACCATCACCATGTTGATCTGATAAAGCTGAAAGAACATTTAGTTGTTTTAATATGGTTCAGGAGTGCATTGTTGACAAGACATATCTCGTTCTTTTGATGAGCGGAACAACTTATGGCTGCCTTGCCGGACATAAACGAGCTGTGACAGATGCTCATTAAGTGCAACATTGATCTTTGCTTCCGACACCCCAACTCAGGGTCAAAAGTGACTCCTCCATCACCACTACCAACTCAGTGCTGAGCAAATGAAGTATTTCAAAATGGTTAGGAAAATTTAAACTGGCAGCCCAAGTGTTAAGGGCGGTCTCACAGCTCTGGGGTCCTGGGTTCAAATACAGGTCACCTCCACTTGTGTGGAGTTTGCATGTTCTCCCCGGGCCTGCGTGGGTTTCCTCCGGGTACTCCGGTTTCCTCCCACATTCCAAAAACATGCATGTTAGGCTGATTGGACACTCTAAATTGCCCCTGAGTGTTGTCCGTCTCCTCGTGCCCTGCGATCGGCTGGCCACCGATTCAGGGTGTCCCCTGCCTCTGGCCCGTAGACAGCTGGTATTGGCTCCGGCAACCCCACGACATAATGAGGATAAAGTGGTTTAGAAAATGAGAGAAGTTAAACTATTCTGAAGACTGACATTTGCTCCAGATGCTCCCTTATTTTACTCCTCATCCACTCTTTGTATGTCTGTCTTTTCTAATAGGCTGATATCCGCTGGCTTTGAGTCTAAAACAGTGAAATTGGTAAACATTCTTTACGCAAATAAAATACAAATAGGTTGTGCTCACGGGTGACCCTTGTTCCCATAAAGCGGATTGCCAGTCCAGCGCATTGCTGCACAGAGAGCCAATGAGGGAGGCAATCTTTGCTCTCTCGTTAATTGATGGAGCAGGTATGCAATGATTTGGTCGTACTTAGGATATATCTTTTGGCCCAATCAAACTGTTTGAGCTCGGGGTGGCGAAGGAAATCAAGCAGATTGGACACAAGGGAGGCCAAGATAAGTATGATGCAATGCATTTATTTGACAAGGGGTTGCAAAAAAACGCAGCAGTTCAGAGAAGTTGTCAAACAGGCAGATCGCTGACTGGCAAGAATTAAGTCGCGGACGTGGAATCTCATGAGGGCAAGTAGAGCAGCCCCTGTGGTGAAAACAAGAAAGTTATAAGCCAAGATAAAAGTCAATTTACATAGGGAACGCTAGAAGCAACAGACGATAAAAACAGATTGTTGAGTTGATCGGGCGACGTGGTGGTCCACTGGACCTTGGAAAATGGCTGATGGTGACTACAATCACCTGTGGCCGTTCCACCTAAATTTATTTTTTGTTTCATTCAATTTTGTCAGTGTTGTTAACAACAGTCTTCACTTTCTCCCAACAACAACAAAAACAAATCCAACATATTTATCACTTTTACCTTTAGTTTGCAGGATGTTTAATATCTTAAATATGCAGGGTTACATGATTTTTATGGTTATGTTTATTTTGATGTGCATCTTTTTTTCTTAATGAAGGACTGGATGGAAAGAAAACTATAGTTGTAAATGGTTTTATGATAACCATAAAACCATATTCCTAGGTATAGCATACATCTCAATAAGGCAGAACTGTCAACAGAAGTGACACATGATTGAATTGCTCAGTCCCCCACCCTTTCTGCATTCATATATAGTTTGTTTAAAAAAATAATAAAACTTACACAGGGCAGGGTGGCACTCCTTCTCCCTGAGGACTGCATGGCTGGCTTTCCTCCAACTCAGGACACTCGACCCCTCCCCCAGTAGGAAACTGAATCACTTTTTGTGTACGAGTCTGATAACCATTTGGCCCATTGGGGTCATAGCACTCCTTGGAGCAAGCTGACCATTCAGACCAGGCATTCACATCACAGTCTTTTGTTATGACACATGCCTGGTAGGTCACTGGCAGCGACTCATGTGAACACAGGCTGAAAAACACAGAAGTAAAATGTGGTTCATAGTAAGGATTATTTGTTCTTGAACAAGTGCATATTACAAAATTAAATTGTTAATGTCTCTGTGACATGCTAGAGTGTTTGATTTATTGGCGATCGCGTATTGAGGCTATGCGGCTGGTTTGGATTGGATGTGTTTATCGGTGTTCGATTGTTGATGCCTTGATCCACATGGCAAGTGTGTGGCATGTTAAAGAGTATCAGTATTCGATTATTGATGCCTTGGAGCACATAGCTTGAAACATGGGAGATTTCCCTCATAACAGTAAAGTTGGATTGAGAAACAACAATGAATCACTGTTCTGATTATTTCTCCCTGTGTTTTAAGGTATGCTGGTTGTTGTAGAGGCCGGTTGAGTTTGTGGTTTGGAATATACACTGTTTAGCATGTGATAAAGGATATAATGTTTGGTAATGTTTATTGACTTTTGAATTGCGAGCGTGAATGTGCGAGTCTCGGGTCACGCACATGGCTATAACATTCAGCACGCTACCTTCGGCCGCCATTATCCTGTTGAGTGTCTAGGACGGTCATAGCAAGGAAGTTATGTTATTGATATTTCATTGTTTGCCCTGTTGGATTGTTGAGAAGGACTTCTCGAAGTTGTATAAAGAAAGATATAACAAATTATGACCATATGTTGAACGAGTGTAATTGTACATTATGTTTCGGGTTCTAACATGTTGCTAATATATATATATATATATATTGCGAGCGTAAATGTGCGAGTCTCGGGTCACGCACATGGCTATAACATTCAGCATGCTACCTTCGGCCGCCATTATCCTGTTGAGTGTCTATGACGGTCATAGCAAGGAAGTTATATATATATATATATATATATATATATATATATATATATATATATATATATATATATATATATATCAGTGGCGGCCCGTCAGGGCCTTCAAGGCCTTCTCTGCTGGCCTAAGAAATATCTGAATCATATTATATTTTGTCCATCAATACTTATTATTCCAAATGGTCTGTTAGCGTCCTTTCATTGCTTTTCCCCCTGGTTGCACTGCTTCCAGATGTGTTTTCATATTGAAGCATTTAACCAATCACATTTCAGCCATTATTTGTTGCCAGATCAGACCTGCCTCAAAGTCTTCAAAATCAGTTCTGCGGGGTCTGCTGCATTAAACAAGACTGTTGCTTTTAACCAATCAGATTTCGAGTTGGCAACCCCACAATGATCTTTCAGAGGCGTTTGCATTTTGCTGGCTGGCACATGTCATTGCTTTCACAAACTATGATTGGCTAGTAGGCGGGCCAAAGCAGCCAGAGATCGCAAACTCCACCCACATAGCCGACAGTGGCAAAAAAAAATGAATTGTGTTGCAGATTTCTCTCACAAAGCTATTTTCCAGACGGACTTTAAAAAAAAAAAGGACATTATTAAGAAAGGGCGGTCAACTCCGAAGCTAGCAAGCCTGTTGCAGCCGGGAATATGGTGTGTGCGGCACTTTCAGTGTGCTAACTTAGCTCCACAAGCAAATAGTATATTGTTGTTTTGATTTAAAGCCATTTTCAAAACGGACTATGCCAGAAATATAACAGGACAGGCTCGACTTTCATCATTAGCTTCGATGGCGATAGGAAAGAAGGAAGAAAGAAAGGAGGATGGATATTGTGTAAAAAGGATTTTTGGTGAGTAAAATATGGCCATATTCCTAAAAAATATGGCCATATTCCTAAAAAATATTTCAATATTGGGCCAAGTTCTGATATCTGAAAAGCTCCAGTGTTTGTATTTAATCACAAAATGCTGCTAGGACGTGGATTTTACCCCAGTTTAATTTTTGGCGTTTCAGCATTGACGTCCATCGCTGTCTTTTCCCGGGAAAAATCACCCCCCTGGCCTGGTTGTAATGTCTCAAAAGCTCCAGTATTTGTATTCAATCAATAAATGATGCTAGGAAGTGGATTTTACCTAATTTTAGTATTTTAGTGCATTTTTTATCATTTCACGTATGGACCTATCGACATTCATCGCTGTCTTTTTACCGGGGAAATGATACTCCGGGCCCGGTTCTGATGTCTAAAAAGCTCCAGTATTTGTATTTAATCAATAAATGCTGTTTTCGGCTGGATTTTACCCCATTTTCGGGCAATGTTTGCCCGTACGCCATTGACGTTCATCGCTGTCTTTTCCCGGGAAAATCACCCCCTGGCCTGGTTTTAATGTCTGAAAAGCTCCAGTATTTGTATTTAATCATGAAATGCTGCTAGGAAGTGGATTTTACCCCATTTTTGTGCATTAATTTATTGATTATTTTTTATGTGTTGCAGCTGTAGCTGCAGTAGAGGTTTTATAGCCATAAAATAGTTTTTGAGGGTTGGATTGATACGTTGAAGGCGCTATATATATATATATATACAGACACTCCCCTACTTACGAACGCAATTGGTTCCGAGCGATTGTTCATAAGTTGAATTTGTTTGTAAGTTGATTCAGTGCTATATTTTGTAATATAATTTATGTTTAAGGCCGATATAAGTATATTGATGGAATAATCATTATTATAAATGTGTTTGCAATGAATATAAAGCCTTATAATATACATGCTTACTATATTAATCAATATATTTGCTCATCCTAAATGTGTAACTATATATATGTGTTGATCGCTTTCAACGAAGACAAACGCTTACGCCAAGGTCGCTCTCCAGGACAGCTGGGATCAGCGAGAGATACAAGTACACAGAGACATAAAACAATACACTGAGTTCTTGCTCCGAGGACTGAGTACTGGATACACCTCAACCGTGTTTTTATAACCTTCATGCAGAGACAGTTGTTTTTGCGTATGCAATTGTTTAAATCAGATTACCTTTGAATGTTTTGGTTATGTGCCCCTAAATGGAACGAAGAGTATTCCGCTCGTCAGAATGCACTGGGGACTAAGACGGCGTCACATGGCATTTTCCTTGCAAGTTGTAAGCAGAGTTTGTTGAAAGATGTTTTTCCTTTTTTAATTAAATATTACTAATAATGATTTAAAAGGTTTGAATCATTATTCCAACATATATTGAAGGTTTATATAAGTGCATTTGTATGTTTAAGGCTTGTATAAGTAACACGCATTGGTTTGGACTGAAAAAAAACATTTAATAAAATGGAGAGAATATGTACAGTACTGTAGAGAGAGAGAGAGATTTATGTATTAGAAACTGGCCAAAAGAAGCGACCTAATGACGATTGCAGTTTTCTTCTTTTTTTTCATCATAAATGATGCAGTAGCACTGTATGGCATCATTCAATTGATTTGCAAACTTTGTGCAACGTTCAATATTTGGGTCCTGCTGCTCGATCTTTCTGTTTATAAATGGTACTGAATGTGCAACGCTCACCACTCTCACGCGCATCAAGCTTCGTTATTATTGCCACTCGTTTCAAATGAAATGGCTTGCCTCTTCCTTGCAACTCCCTCAATAGAAGCCTTTAGCTTTTTACCAACCATATTCAATATTGGATGCATGAGATATTTAATGATACAAATGAAAAAGGTTCTTTGCACACTGGAGATACATTCACGCACTTCCGCATTGCAACGAAGAAGAAGGTAGATGCTGGGTGAGCTGAGCTCTCACAGCGCCAGGCGTCGGTATTAGCGGCGGAAAGAAGTACTACTCCAAAAAAGGCGCGAAATACAAAATTGGACTTGCGAACATTTTTGGACTTAAACGCAATTTGCAGACATGTTCGTATGTACCGTTGTTCGTAAGTTGAATGTTCGTAAGTAGGGGAGCGTCTGTATATATATATATATATAGAGAGAGAGAGAGAGATATATAGATATATAGATATATAGATATATAGAGATATAGAGATATAGAGATATAGAGATATAGAGATATAGAGATATAGAGATATAGAGATATAGAGATATAGAGAGATATATATATATATATATATATATATATATATAGATAGATAGATATATATATATATAGATATATATATATATATATATATATATATATATATATATATATATATATATGCTCTCTGCCCTCTGCCCTCACTGGAAGACATTGCCATCCCTCGGTACCTCAGCAGAGCCAGGAACATCATAGGGGACCCTTACCACCCTGGTCACAATCTGTTCCAGCTGCTGCCCTCTGGCAGACGCTATAGGTCCCACAAAGTACAGACAAATAGGCTTAAGGACAGTTTTTTCCCCACATCCATCAGAACTCTAAATTTGCGGTAACACAACACATTCCCTTCTGAGGTATTATGAAAAGATGTTTTGGTGGTGATCTGCCTCCTACTAGCAGACTGAAGGTAAGTGAAAGACAGTGAGAGGTAAGTGACCTGTATCCATAACAGCAGAATGCTAAATTACAAGTCCGTAACTATCACTGATTTAGGTCTTTTGCCGAGTAAACGCAGCTTATGGAGAAGCACCACCAATTTCGTCATACGCAGTTTCTTGGTGTGATGACAAGTAGGCTTTTTGTTGTTGATGATGACGACAGGGCCTATGTCCGATTTTATATATATATATATATATATATATATATATATATATATATATATATATATATATATATATATATATATATATATATATATATATATATATATATATATATATATATATATGGGTGTAATTCTATATTATGGGTTTTTGTGTTGATAAATATAACAGTAAAGTTGAATTGAAGAAACAACAACGGATCACTGTTCTGATTATTTCTCCCCTTGTTTTAAGATTAAATGCAGGGTGCTACATCTCACATATCTATGGTTAGGCAAAGGTATCTGATACCTGTGTATGTTTGACAAAATGCCAATATAGTAAAGAAACAAAACTGTGTTTTTATTCTCGAAAAGTACATCTCATGCCATTGTGTGCTGTGGCAGAATTCGGTATATGGAGTCCGGACTTCTTCGAAGAAGAAAACATTACAGTGACATCGGTTGGCCCGTCTGACTTAAATCTGTGACTTTTTTTTCTCTGGGGATACCTCAAATCAAAGGTATACATTAATCGCCCTCCATCTATTGAATAACTGAATTGGTCAAGAAATTTGTGCCATTCCACATGAAATAACCCGCCGAGTTATATACAACTTTGATGAAAGCCTTCGAGAGTGTGTGGAGAATAATGGATTGACTGATTTAATTTGTAAAAACATAATGAAACAGAATGGCATGTGGCCCAGCAGCTTGAGTGGTTAGCATGTAGGCCTCACAGCTCTGGGGTCCTGGGTTCAAATCCAGGTCAGTCCACCTGTGTGGAGTTTGTATGTTCTCTCCAGGCCTGTGTGGGTGTGAGAGCGAATGGTTGTCCGTCTGCTTGTGCCCTGCGATCGACTGGCCACCGACACAGGCCCCGTCTCTGGCTCGAAGTCAGCTGGGATAGGCTCCAGCATCCCCCGCACCCTAGTGAGGATAAAGTGCTTCAGAAAATAAATGAATGAATGAAACATAATGGCATTATATGTACTTTTCAAAATTAAAAACACTTTTTTTGTTTCTTTACCGCATTTTCATTTTATTAAAACTATGAATGTGCCAGATCATTTTGACTCTCCCTTTACTATACGTGTGTAAGGTCATCAAATATCAATTAGATTTTAAATGTGAAAATGATTTAGAACATAATCATAATGTTTTAGTTCAGGGGTCACCAAACTACGGCCCGCCGGCACATTTGGACCGGCCCTCTGAACAATACCAGAGACGCTATCGGATTTTTTTTCTATTTGGCCTTGAAGACTGGGACGTTTTAATCTTGTGTTTGGTTCATTGCACCCCTGCTGAGCCCACAAATCATCCCAGTGAAGCGGGCCTTCGCATTGCTTCTTTGGTGACACGCGCGGGGAGTGTTTCCCTTTGATCCATGCGGGCACTTCCACCGTCGCATGCGCGAGCAGAGTGTTAGCGAGACATCTGGATGATCGCAGGTGAGGGCGGAGCCCTGGGGCCATCGCTATTGCGATGCTATTCAAGCATATAAAAACTGTGCAACCTGAACCTGTTTGAGAACGGAATAATGGCGAAAAGGTTAGTTAAGAGAAAAATTGATTCAGAATGCAGGGTATTTAACCTGCAGTGGACAAACGATTATTTTTTTGTTCAATGCAAAGAAAAGGCTGTTTGTCTCATCTGTCAAGAGACGGTGGCAGTATTCAAAGAATACAATCTTCGCCGGCACTATGAATCCCGACACAAAGACAAGTACGATAGCGTGCAAGGCCAAATACGAGCAGACAAACTCTCAAAGCTAAAAGTTGGACTATTATCTCAGCAGACTACATTTCTACGCCAAGCTCAGCTGAACCAGGCATCCGTTCGGGCCAGCTTTCGGGTTGCTAAACTGATAGCAAGCAACGGTAAGCCTTTCACTGACGGAGAGTTTTTTAAGAAATGTATGGATGTTGTCGTGGAGGAAGTGTGTCCCGAGAAGAAAGATGCATTTAATGCCGTAAGTCTGTCGGCGAGTACAATCACCAGACGCGTTGAAGAAATCGGGAGTAATGTATATGCCCAGCTGCAGCAGAAGACGAAAGAATGACTTTTTTTCATTAGCACTGGATGAAAGCACGGACGTGCAAGACACAGCGCAACTGCTCATTTTTATTCGTGGAGTTAGCGCAACTGCTCATTTTTATTCGTGGAGTTAGCGCAAACTTTGAGATATGCGAGGATCTGGCAGCCCTCCAAAATCTCAAAGGGACTACAACGGGAGAGGATATTTTTGACAAAGTGTGCCAAACCATGGAGAAGTTGCACCTGGACTGGTCAAAGCTAGCTAGCATCACGACTGACGGGGCTCCTAGCATGGTGGCCAAAACTTGCGGTCTAATAATGGGACGCATGAACCGGGAGTTGGAAAAAACTACGAGTCCACTGCCGAATTCACCAGCAAGCACTGTGCTGCAAAATGTTGACGTGGGATTCTGTAATGACGGTTGTGGTGTCGTGCATAAACTTCAGACCAAAGGGAGAAGATTGTGCATGGCACAACAGAAAGTTAATGTTCCATGGCTTTTTTTCTATGAAGAACCCAGAGAGAGTTATTTAGTTATTATTTATTTCATAAATAGTGTTATTTATTTCCTGTTTTTTCTGTGAAGAACTCAGAGAGGGTTATTTAGTTATTATTTATTTCATTAATAGTGTTATTATTTGTTTCCTGACTTTTTTTCTGTAAAGAACCTGGAAAGGGTTATTTGGTTATGTGTGGCTTTCTGGAAAACAATAAATTTTTTAAGCTCCCCTACGATCGTCACACTTTTTCTGTTACAAACTGACACCGGCCCCCCATCAGAGAAGGGAAAAGTTATGTGGCCCTCACAGGAAAAAGTTTGGGGACCCCAGTTTTAGTTCTTAATGATCAGCCATTTTTCAAATTCCAACTGTTTCCGGATAAAGTGCTTTATCCAGATGCATAAATGTTTCACCACAATTTACTAAATGCTTAAATTTCACTGCAATGCTGTCTATACAACAGCAGTGATTGCACAGTCATTGTCTGTGAGGACAGGAAATGCCCAAATACAAAGGTAAGGTGATCCTTCACCACGTGGCTTCAGTACATCGCAGATTTTATGTTAAGTATGAAAATAGTTCCTAAAAATGTAAAATTCACTGTAAAATTGCAACCGAAAGACGGAAAATTAAAAATGGTGGAAGTCAGGGCCCCGCTACTTCTTCGACGGTGAATTGGGTGGCACTCAGCGACAAAGAATTTCACGCAGAAGAATGACGCACCAAAGAAGAATTTCACTACAGAAAAAGAAGTGATGAATACTATAAAAAGCTGACTCTGCGACATCTTGCCTTCTGCTGTTTTGTTGCGAGTGAATTTCCCATCATGCACATTCCCACTTGGATAAAGAATTCGCCGAGCCTTTTCGAGTTTTGTTTGTATTTTGAATCATCATTTAAAATGCCCCCTAAGCGCCCTGCCGAATAAATACTACCGGAGCCACTGCCACTTCCCCATTGTAGAGCAGGGACTTAGGCTGAAAAGTGGAGCCTCTGCCGCCTCCCCGTTGTAGAGCGGGGACTTAGGCTGAAAAGCGGAGCCACTGCCACCTCCCCGTTGTAGAGCGGGGACTTAAGCTGAAAAGCAGAGCCACCACGTGCCAAGGGTGGTGTGGGCGTGCCACCTCGAGACGCCGGTTAGCCGGCGAGCCGGGGCCGCATGCCGGCGGCAGGCAAGGTCTGCCCCGTGATCTTAGCCCGGCCGGAACAGGCAGCGACACGGTACGTCGAGAGTTCCCTAACATAACTGAAGAGAATGGCTTTTAACATGGATTATGATGAGACAAGCCTTTTTGGAAGAGGATGCCTTCCGAAATACAAATTGAATGTCCCATGGTTCACATTGATCCCAAGTGTGGGGATGCTGCTGGCTTCATATCACATCACATCACATCACATCACATCACATCACATCATATCATATAATATAATATTATATTATGTTATATTTGGTATTGTATATAGCATATCATAGAATATTCTTTTTTATATTATCTTTTTTCTACAAGGGTGAATAAGTTTAAATTTGACTGTGCTTCACCAGACTGGAACCTCACCGCACTTTGCTGCTCTCCAGTGAGGTCTTTGACCAGATGTTTAGTCTGCACCAGAGTTTCCTGTTTTGAATTCACACCAGCCCAAAATGTGTGCACCATGAACTTTACAGGTTTTGTCTGGACCAAACATGGCAGTTGTGAATATGCCTTAAGAAAAGCACAAAGGCTTGCCCACCTAACAATAACATCACAAAAGAAATAGGATTGTTGAATGGCCATTGGCTCATGGATTTGGAAGAATAATGAATATGAAAACAGATATAGATGAAGATTATATATTTTAAATGCGAATTGGATTATGTCATTTGTTCATTTTCTGTTCTGCTTATCCTCACAAGGGACCCCTGAGCCTATCCCAGCAATCTTAGGGCAGTAGGCGAGGGACACCCTGAATTGATTGCCAGCCAATAACAGTGTCCAATGCAACAAAACTTTTAACTATTCACGCTCACACTCATATGTATTGGTAATTTAGAGTGTCCAACCAGCCTATCATGCACGTTTTTGGGATGGGGGAAGAAACAGGAGCACCGGAGAAAGGCACACGGGCACGGGGAGAGTTATATGATTATGTGATTGGTGATTTAAATTATCTAACTTCTTTAAATTTAAAGCAAAATTAAGAGCAAAACGTTACAACTAATGCTTTATAAAGGGACACAACATGGTGCAGAGCCCCATAATTCAGGTTTTATCTAATTAATGTAAATTCTGACTATTTCTTTCTTTGACACTATTTTCCTCTATGGCCGTAAGAGGTAGTAAGAGGAAGAGAAAGTGAAATTTAGCCTTACAGTAATACCTCGACATACAAGGGCCCCGGCATAAGAGCAATTTGAGATACGTTTAAATTTTTCCTGCAAATATTTACCTTGCGATACGAGACAAATTTTGATATACGAGCATACAGCCAGGAGTGGTCAACGTGAGAAGCTGCTTTTGAGAGCAACATGGGCACTGTCTTTCCCATCGCAACTCCCTCATGTAAATGTCTCTATGAGCACTGGGCTGAGTGTTGCATTTTTTCTGTTTTTTTTCCCCCAGTGCAGAATGGTGTATGCGTGGCTGAGCTTGCTCGCTAATACGAGAGGAGTATACTACTTCTCGTTGGCAAGTGGTCATGCGTTATCCTATTGTGAGGACATTTGTGTGCTTCATTTTTGGAATATTTTGAAGGTAAGACAAAAGCAAACTACCCTCGATAGGTTGCAGCTGAAAGTCAGATGAAAAAAAACAGTAATGCAAATAGAGCCAACTCGGGAGAAGAAAGGTATAAAAATGTAAAAAAAAATAGAATTAAGTTTAGTGTAAAGTTAGATTAAACCTGTTTTTGAGTGTCTGTATCGTAATCCCAGTTCATTTAAATTTGTTTATGTTATATTTTGAGCGCGTTGCTGTGCAAAAGTCTCTTTCTCGCTCTTTCTGTCTCTGTCCCTCTCTCCCTCCCCTCTGTGAAATCCATCTATTTTTTATACTATTAAACATCATAACCACTAGTTATTTGTTGTTCTGTTAATAGATGGCAAATTAGAAAAAAAGAAAAATGTTTTTCCATTCCAATAACCTGTTTTTTTGTGTTTTTTCAGAGGGTCGGAACAAATTAATTTGTTTTTAGTTCATTTCTATGGGAAACGTTGATTTGAGATACGAATAAATCGACATACGAGCTCAGTCCTGGAATGCATTAAGCTCGTATCTCAAGGTACCACTGTATAAAAGAAGGATGGAACAAGAAAAACACTACAAAGCATGGTGTAATTAGATTTGAAAGTGTCTTGGAATAAACAATTTCTACCTTAGGTCTTCAACAGTCCCACTCCTGTGAACACAGATGACTTCTCTTGTCTGGTAGCCAATTTGCAGATCCCAGAACCTTCCTCTTGGGCGATTCTGATGGTTCCTGTTCCGTTTGTTTTTGTTAAGTTCTCTGGTGTCGGGATATGTTACCACGCTCCTTTCCCTCTGTCGGACTTTATCTCGAATTTTCTCTCGTTTTTCTTTGTTTTTCATCTTTCTTTGTCGGTTGGGTCGGTCTGCCTGACGGGATGGTCTGTCAGGTTTTCTGTTCACCTTGTCCAATTTCCTGTTGGACTTTAGTGTTTTTTCTCCACCTCTTTCAATCTCACCCCACTGAATGGACCTCTTGGCACCCGCTGTGCTTTGTTTGTCCCTTCTGTTTGATTGTTTTTTTTCCGCTTTTTTTGTGAAGTTATCACTTTCTTTGGATGGCATGGGACTCTCTTGTGTTGTTTCGACAGTTTGTCTGACCTGTTTGCTGACAGGCATAGAGCATGGCCCCCAGGATCCAACCCGGAGAGTATATTGGCTCTCTTCTCCTTCACACAAACCTAGTTGGCATGTCTGAAACTCTGTCAGGTTTAAACAGGCTGCTCCATCAAATAATGGCGCCGCAAGAACGACGCGAATTCTGTTCTGTAAACCCATCCCACAGGTCTTTGAACAGGGTGTCCATTGACTGAATTCTGATAATACACAATCCCGTGGACAAGGGATTAAGCAGGCCTGCTCGAGACGGGGTTTGGGTTCAAAGTATTCACAAATTGCATCCTCTGCTGGCTCACCATTCACTTTCTGGACACATCCTACCTCACGGGTCTGTATCCCCTCCTCGCCCCGAGTGCACACAGTGGGCTTTTGCACTCTTGCACTTCGCATTGACACAGGAACACATTGATTCCATGCACCTAGTTGCCAGTCATACTGGTCTTTGTGCCAGTCACACACTCTAAAGCAGATTTGTTGTTTTTTTGGCCTTTCTGTCTTGTTGCAGTTCGTATGTAGAGTAGTCCAACCTTCAGAGTGAGCACACCATACTGCTCTGCTTTGGCTACCACCGGGGCCACACTCACTGCCCATGCATCGACCCCATGGCCCTGAAAAATTAGAAAAATTGTTATGAAATGTCATAGCTAGATTTAAAGAGTGAACATATCCAAAATAGTACATTTATTTTCTTTTTATCCTTCTAGTCTTGTCTCTGTATGCCTGCCAGGTATGAGGTATGAAGTAAAAGAAAGGGCCCACGCCACAGCATGTGCTGTCAGACTGAGACTGCTAATTAGAATTGACTGGTTGTCAACTTTGTTAGTGAATCAACAATTGAAACCTATAGCGTGAGGTGTATTGCATTTACGTCCAGTGTTTGGATTAGTGAGTTTTCTGACCAATATATTAAATACACTCAGTATATTTCATCTCATCTCATTTTCTTTACCGCTTTATCCTCATTAGGGTCGTGTTGGAGGGGGGGGTCGCTTTAGCCTTTCACCACCTGACTCCGGGCCATAGGCGGGGGACACCCTGAATCGGTGGCCAGCCGATCGCAGGGCACAAGGATACGGACAACCGTGCACTCTCACACCTAGACCTAGGGGTAATTTAAAGTGTCCAATCAGCCTACCTTGCATGTTTTTGGAATGTGGGAGGAAGCCGGAGTACCCGGAGGAAACCCATGCAGGGCCGGGGAGAACATGCAAACTCCACACAGGTGGACCGGCCCTGGATTTGAACCCAGGACCCCAGAGCTGTAAGGCCGACCCGCTAACACTCAGATGGCGCCGTCACGCGGAAGTCAGTGGCAGTAGCTCTGTACACTCTTAAGTTTTTCGTATTTTACAGCCCTTCTATCTTTTTTTAATTACATTTTAATATTTCTTAATACTTTCCTTTTTACTTTCCTTTTTACTTTACTTTGTACTTTATACTTTTTACTTTAATGTTTTTACAACTTTCCTTGTTCTGTCAGCCTGGCTTCTTTCGGCTACTTCTTTTTTGGAACCATTCAGCCATGCCTACGCTGTCACACACATGGGACTAGCTGTTACAATTCGCAACAGAAGGAGCAACACCTCGGTGTCGCCGGAGATTCGGAGCTGTACAAAAGTGCCGGGAGAAGAGGCAACGCTTCTGACCAACCATTCCATCATGGGATAAGATGGAAGAGCTGTTGGCGCTTACCAGCAACGGAGTCGAGGAGTTCTGCCCTGCTGCTGTTTTCTTCAGCTCCAGACTACTGAGGAACTGTGCAGATAAGCTTGGAAGAGTGACTCTGCATTTTCTCTACCTCGGTCACGGTCTGCAGAAGTTCCCCATCTTGTGGAAGACTTCCTATGTGTGGTTCCAGTTTTTGTCCAACTTTACGTCTTTTGAGCCTGTATCCGTTTTTGCTACCGCAACCAAAATCGCGCTGTTCAAGTGGCAGCCGGTGGCGGTAGCTCTGTCCACTCTTGCTCATTTTGTGTTTTTGCTGCTTTTCTGTCTTAATTCTTAATGATCCCATTTACTTTGATTTGCTTTGTACTTTGTTCTTTTGCTTTGTTGTTCTGCGGCCTTTGCGACTGTACTGTCTAACTTATATAGATGCCTTTTCTTGCTACTGTCACAATGAAATTTTCTGAACACGGGATGAATAAAGTTATCCAATCCAATCCTATATCACTCTTAAAAATTGTAATGCATCATACAGTCAAGTTAATAAGTATTTGAACACCCTGCTATATTTGCAAGTTCTCCTACTTAAAAGTCATGGAGGGGTCTGAAATTTTCATGGCAGGTGCATGTTTACTGGAGATAGATAAAGAAAAATGCAGAAATCAAAATGCATGATTTGATTTACGATTTATTTGTGTGATACAGCTGCAAATAAGTATTTGAACACCAGAGAAAACCATGGTTAAGATTTGTTACAGTGACCTTTGTTTAAAATTACAGAGGTCAAACGTTTCCTGAAGTTTTTCCACTAGGTTTGTACACACTGCAGGAGGAATTTTGGCACACTCCTCCACACAGATCTGCTCCAGACCAGTCAGGTTATTGGGCTGTCGCTGAGAAACACAGAGTTTGAGCTTCCTTTAATGAATTTCTATTGGGTTTAGTTTTAGAGCTAGAGACCGGATGGGCCACGCAAGAATTTTGATATGCTTCTTACAGAGCCACTCCTTGTTTTTCTCGGCTTTGAACGGGTCATTGTCATGTTGGAAGACCCTGTCTCTCTCTATCTCTCACGGTCTCTCGCACTCTGTCTCTCTCGCTTGCTCTCTCGCACTCTGTCTCTCTCGCATGCTCTCTCGCACTCTCTCATACGTCTCTTGCACACTCTCACACTCTGTCGCATGCTCTCGCTTGTGTGCTCTCTATCGCCCGCTCTCGCTTGTGTGCGCTCTATCGCACGCTCGCTTGTGTGTGCTCTATCGCACGCTCTATCGCACACTATTGCACGCTTTATCGCACGCTCTATCGCACGCTCTATCGCACGCTCTATCGCACGCTCTATCGCACGCTCTCGCACGCTCTCTCGGATAGCTCTCTTGCACACTCTCTCTCTTGCTCTTTCGCACACTCTCATGCTTTCTCACCCTCTCTCACACGCTCTCTCTGATGTGTTCTCTCGCGCACGCTCTATCGCACAGGCTCTCTCTCTTGTGCTCTCTTGCACAGGCTCTCTCTCTCACGCTCTCTCTTGCATGCTCTCGCTCACACGCTCTCTCGCATGCTCTCTCTTACGTGCTCTCTCTCATGCACTCTCTCTTGCACACATGCTAGCGAAGTAGCAAGAGTTTTCTGATTTTGTAGAAAAGAGGCACCCTGACAAGCTGGCAAGTGGTCGCGCGTTATTGTATTGTGAGGACATTTGTGCACGTCATTTTCGAAAAATTTTGAAGGGAAGGCAAAAACAAACAACTCTTGATGCGTTCCTTTTAAAAACTCCCGCTGAACGTCCGGGTGGAGTCCACCCGGAGAACAAAGGTTACAAAAAAATAAAACAGAATTTGAATTCAGTTTCGTGTAAAGTTACATTAAACATATGATTGAGTGTGTCTGTATATATATATAAATCCAAGTTGATTTAAATTGGTTTGTTCTGTTACAAGTGCGTTGCCGTGGAAAGTCCTCCCCCGCCGCCTCCCTCTAGTTGTCTCTCTCTACCATCCGCGAAATCCGTCTAATTTTAGTTCTATTAAACACATTTTATTACTATTAAACCACTAGTTATGTGTTACTTTGTTAATAGATGGCGAATTAGAAGAAATAAAACTTTTTCTAATCCAATATCCTGTTTTTGGTGTTTTTTCAGAGGGTTGGAACGAATAATTTGTTTTCAGTTCATTTCAATGGGAAACGTTCGTTCGAGTTATGAGAAGAACGACATACGAGCTCAGTCCTGGAACGAATTAAGATCGTATGTAGAGGTACCACTGTAGTTATTTGTTACTCTGTTAGAACATGGTCTCTCTTTCTCTCTCTCTAGGGTGGGTGTAGCAAGTGAGTACAAGCAGTCGTCTATTTACAATTTCCTAGAGTTGAGTCTGATCGAGTTTACGACCGTAAAAGCTGTGACGCGTAATTCATGACATGGCTTATGACAGGTTTTGCGCTGCATCTTAAAAAGCAAATAATGAGATGTTGCAGGTCCTTTATTTTACTTTCGATAAGGCATGTATGAATTCCAATTTCTGAAGAGATTGCTCTTTTTTTAACAAGAGGTGTGTTTCGAGTCACCTCAGAAATCACAGTCTCCCAAACGATAACCTCATTTGCAATGAGGAAATACAAATGTGGAGTAGAGTGTGGTATTGATTGATATACCACTGGCCTGTATTGCTTACATGATGGCTCCAGAAAGTAAGTCTACGGCTAGCGTTGCAGCACTTCCTTGCTACATTAATATGCTGGACCACATTTGATGTGTAGTAACTTGGACAAATGATCGTATCTTGGAACAATTATTTTCATATCCATGTTTCGTCAGCTGAAAAAATTGTATCGTAACTAGAGCTACTACAGTTAATTGAACAGCACATATGCTGATGAGAACACAACAATAATGCACAGTACAAGTCAAATGGCAACACCAAAAAAATCCAGATCATATGTTAGATGAGGGTTTATTTGAGGAAAGTGCGAATAGGGAATGATAATGAAGAGGAAGAAACATCTTGATGAAAAGCTCTTAATCCCTTATTAGGCCAATCCTCGAGCACGCTCACTGGATTTCATAAAGATTCCAGGAAACATGGATTAGCTGGAAGAAAACAAGGGTTTATAAGAGACTAGGACTGCTAATCACTCAACCACACAGTACCAAGATCACAACCAGCTATTCATAAACCATTGGACATAAAATACAAATCAGCCTGCGGCCACTTAATGAGAGGGCCACGTTACATTGAGAAAATAGAAATAAGTCAATCTGATATTTAGTAAACTTAATAGGAGATATTATTTCTAGTATTGTTTCATTATTTCTTTTGCATAAAAAATCTTAAATGTGAGTCAACTTTAAAAGCTCTACTTATTCAATATGAATGTTTGCATGGTGAAAAATCCCATACGAAACAGCCACATGCATTTGAAAAATCACAGCTATTCAGTGTTATGCCATAGCTATCAGACAGACATGCAACATTTTAATTACCGTAATCTTGTCATTTTAAAGTTTTTAGATAAATTGTTTGATATCTTTTTACATAATATATAGCACATAGTATTGAAATCATAAATTCATTCATCTTTCGTACCGCTTTTCGTCAAAAGGGTCGCAAAACATGATGGAGCCTAGATTAGATTAGATTAGATTCGATTTTGATATTAGATATTTAGATATTAATGCTCTTACATTGTCAATGCAATTACAAACTCACTCTCTCTCTCTCGTGATTATAATTTTGAGAGCAAGAGATTACCTGGTTGATCGCGATATTTAGATATTAATGCTCTTACATTGTCAATGCAATTACAAACTCTCTCTCTCATGATTATAATTTTGAGAGCGAGAGATTACCTGGTTGATCGCTTTCAACAGTAAACTCTGTCTGTCTCTCTCTCATGATTATAATTTTGAGAGCCAGCGAACCCGGCGACGACGAAACGTCCGTTCAACGAAATGTCCGGCGGCGAATCCGTCGACCAAACGTCCGTTCGACCTAACGTCCGTTCGACGAAACATCCGTTCGACGAAACGTCCGTTCGACAAACTGTCCATCGACCAAACGTCCGTCGACCAAAGGTCTTTCGACCAAACGTCCGGTCGAGGTGTGTGTATTAGTTTCACATTATTTCTTCGACCCCGGCTTGTTTAGAACCAAAAGACATGTTGCGCTATAAAAATTCTCTTGAAAAAATGGGTTAGATGAGAAAGGAAAATTTCAGTTACACGCATAGCACAGCAAACATGTACACAATTATGTACAGGTATGATACAGAAGAAGTTCAGCACTTCAAATCAATCAAGCAAAATGTACAGATATGATTTGAGAAGCAATTCAGCAGTTCAATTCCATCAAGCCAAAGCATCAAAATAAATCAAATTTGATATGGGACTTGAGCTGGGAAACAGCGTCATCGCGTGTCCAATCATGATTACTACCTGCCTACACTACTTTGGGTTTTTACTGGCATCGGCAGACAACTGCTGAGCTTTGTCATTGGCCCGGAAAAAAGGGTAGATCGCGTAAATTTGGCTCCTTGAAAAGTAGATCTTTGAGCAAAAAAGTTTGAGCACCACTGATTTTGAGGAATATGTCAAAATGGAGGGCGGCCTAGTGGAGCGAGTGGTCAGCACGTCAGCCTCACAGCTCTGGGGTCCTGGGTTCAAATCCAAATCACGTCCACCTGCGTGGAGTTTGTATATTCTCCCTGGGCCTGTGTGGGTTTCCTCCAGATACTCCGGTTTCCTCCTACATTCCAAAAACATGCATGGTAGGCTGATTGAACACTAAATTGCCCCTAGGTGTGGGTGTGAGTGTGTATGGTTGTCTGTCTCCTTGTGCTCGGCGATTGGCTGGCCACGAATTCAGGAGTCAGCTGGGATAGGCTCCAGCACCCCCCCACCGCGACCCTTATATGTATAGATTTGCTTTCAATGAAGAATATACTTTGCTTTAATATTAAACTAATTTCATATTATTATATGTTTGCTTGCGAAGTAAATGCTTTGCTCCTGAGAACCTTAGTTAGACTAAACAAAAAGAAGACAAAACGCCTTAGACTGCTTGGAGTGGACAAAACAAAGAAGATCCAAAATGCCTTGAGCTGCACCTGCGTTCACCATAGACTCCACAAGACTTTCATCTGTTTTGACTATTGTCGTCCCACTGCTGTTTCCACCCCTCCCCTGAGAGTTGAGACGTCTCTTTTTCTCTTTATTTGTGTATGCATTTGGGGAATGCCTATTGGTGAATCTATCATTCATTGGTCCTTCGAACCTGGGAGTCAAGATACCGGAAGGAATCCAGGTACAGACCGTGGCCACGGCATTTAAGACCCTTTTAACGGGCTGGAAATCTGCTCCGCACCTGGCTTCCCAAGGTTGAAGACTTAACCAAAAAGAGTTGAGAAATCTCTGGTGAGTAAAGCGTTCCTATGAATGTCCATTCGTTGAGATGGCTCCGAATGTGTAGGTTCGCGTCGAGGGACTGCGACCGTTGCGCCAGGGGACAGCGAGAAAAATCCTGTGTATACAAGACACTAGCACAGTGTTTCCCAACCTTTTTTGAGTTGCGGCACACATTTTGCATTTAAAAAATCTCAAGGGACACCACCATCTGAAAATCTTTTCATTTCAAACTATGTCGCCTATATTAACAATAGTCATTCTCTTATCAGACATTGTATGACTTCTTGCAATTTCCTGTGGCACACCTGACCATTGCTCATGGCAGACCAATGTGCCACGGCACAGTGGTTGGGAAACACTGCACTAGCAGGTGTACAGACAGAGTATATAAAACTGTAGGGTGCCTGTGTCCTGTACCTAAGCCGGTCGGTACTTAAACTCCGAGTGTGTGATTGTGTTGCCCTAGGTGCAGCACTGTTGACAGATTTGTCTGGTTCTTGTAAAAATGGGTGGATTATATTTACTGTGTGAAGTGTCAAACTCAGTGTTTCGCTACCACTGTACCGCGGCACACTGCTGTCCCATGAGCGATGTTCAGGTGTGCTGCAGGAAATTATCTGCCAAGAAGTCATTGTAATATCCGTGAGAAAAATAATATTGCAACATGAAAATCAAAATATGATGAACCTTAAGTCATAACAATCAAAATATTAGGAGACTAAAGTAAATTTGTTGCCCATTTTTACGTAACATGTTCCATTTAATGAGAAGCTCCACGGCTCATGGTAAACCCCTCTCCACTATGCCAGGTATGAAATATAAAAAGGGAGATCTACTTGTCATGCTAGTAACATTGGAACATCAGTAGTTAATTTTTTTCTTATCAAAGAATACATTTTTTCCATCTTTTAATGTCTCATGTTACAGCTCTACTTAAAACCTAATTAAGGTTTTAATGTGCAAAATGGATATTCTAATAATATTTCAACAAGTCTTAAGCTTTTTGAACAACTCTATTGAATTGAATGCAAGCTGCCTCTTGGTGTACCGGTTCACTCGCCTGACTTTGGTGCGGGCAGGCGAGGGCTTGATTCCCGCTGGTGATGGTATGATTTTGAGCACGGATGGTCGTTTGTCTCTCTTTGTGCCCTATGACAGACTGGTGAGCAGTCTAGGGTGTAGTCTGCCTTTCACCCGAAGTCAGCTGGATTCAGCTCCAGCAACCCCCCATTTTTTTGGTGCTTAAGAATTTATATTGAACCTAAATGGTGAGTGATAATACTTTAACATGCACAGCAACAGCTATGTAATAAATATGTCTTTGTCTTTGTACATGTTAAATTTTGGAACATTTTGTCAATGTGGAAACTTTTACGCGGTCTGGAAATAGTGTGGTCTCTGCTGAGCTACATGGATTTTTGACATCCAAAATATGTATTGAATGTGTTAAACTGATCCATGAATAAAAATCGGAAGGAATTAAGCATGAGGCGTCCTATTTGTGGATAATGGGGTTCTATTTATTTGTCATGGTTTGTCCCAAGCCGTTTGAAGTTCCCAGTACTATTCCCCAGAAACTTTAAAAATATATAAATCTACACCAAAGTTTCATGAAATATGTGAGAAAATAATGAAGGAAATTATTTATTAAATCCTTCAAATGAGTAAGACATGCAAATATATTTTTCATTGAGGTGTACAGTCGAGTGCATGCAAAGAAAAGTTGATTGAATTGAATGCCTTTATTGTAATTAAACAAATTCAATGAGATTTAAATTCTCCATAAAGTGCACACATAATATTTTATAGCATTCTGACAAAGCTTCTTCTTTTCTCAAAGTGGCTCAGTGCATCGTGGAGGGTAGTGGTTATTGCATCTTCAGTGGATCTATTCGGCCGATATGCAAACTGATGGGGATCATGGATGAGAAGACAGATATGTTTCACTAGCAGTTTTTTCAAAGGACTTTGTGATAACTGGTGTGAGTGCTACTTGGCGGTAGTCAACCATGTTGTTTCCGGGTGACTTCTTGGGTACTGGTATGATAGTGGTCGATTTTAGGCAGCCTTTGTTGGTGGCTTGCTCTAGTGATAGGTTGAAAATGTCAGTGAAGACTGGTGCTAGTTGGTCAGCACATGCCTTGAGTACTTTCCCTGGTATTGCATCCAGTCCTGTGGCCTTCCTGAGGTTGACAGCACGGAGCACACGTCTCACTTCCACTATCTCCACGGTGAGTGGGCTGAGACTTTTTCCAGGGTTGGTTTGGGATTTATTGAAGGTTGAGATGGTGTGACTGAGTGCTGGGCTTGGGACTCAAAGCGGGCAAAAATGCTGTTTAGCTCTTTTTCCAGTGCAACACCTGTGTCCGTAGGAGTCACAGGACAGTCCTATTAGTTGATGAAGGGACTGTATGCTTTGCCACGTAATTCTGGGATTGTCGAGTTGCTCTTCTATCTTCCCCTTGTAGTCTGTTTTGGCAGCCATGAGGCCTCTCCTCAGGTTGGCGCGAGCTGCGGTGTAGAGTGCCCTGTCACCGGATCTGAAGGCTTCATCATGGGCCTGGAAGAGTGATCGGACCATGCTTGTCCCCCACGCTTCCCGGTTTGGGTAGAAGTGGATAGTCTTCTTCACATTCATCATACCCTGATGGTCTTCTTCACAGTCACCATACCTAGATGGTCTTCTCCACAGTCACCATAGCCATGTAGTACTTGATGTAAGACAGTATTGTGCCTGTGAATGTACCCAGGTCCTCATGGTGGAAAGTCTACCACTCTGTCTGTTCAAAGCAGTCTTGGAGTCGGAGGTGGGTGTTGTCAGGCCAGGGGATAATGGTTCGTCATTTGGGCTTTGTTTGTCGGCTGAGGTGTTGTCTGCTGGGGCCACGAAGAATGAGAGGCCTATACAAAATACAAGTACACAAGTACAATTATCAAGAAGTGTTTTTATTGCATAGTACAGTTATAAGCATATGAAGTCTGTAATGTATTAATATCTAAATATAATGTATATATTAATAAAATGAAATTACTTTAAAAATTGTACTCAGAGCGAAAATATTTCCTCTCTGTTAGATATAAATAAATAAAAAACAGGTTAATGGGAGTTTTAGTCCAAGTCCTTGTAGGGAAGCCCCCTTTCAGCAAGGTACAGCTTCGCGTTCGGGATGAAACATTGGTGATCCAGGCTTTCCGGTTGCTCATCCAGCAGACAGGCAGCAAGGCTTAGTTCTTGTTTTTTAAAGCATGAGGATGGTCGAACTTGTTGATTAAGGCTGGCTTTACCATGATCCCCACACATGACGGGTGTCAAACGATCTGTGTGATTCTTGGCACTTTCAGTTCATCTTTGAATAAGAATGACCAGGAAGGTATCTTCTTCCTCTGGCAAAAATGCTGGTCTCATTCATGTTATAAACCTTTCTCTTCAGGTCTGTTAGGGAACTCTTCCTCAGCGTACCATGTCACTGCTAGACCGTCCACTCGAGGCGGCGCCCTCGCACCACCCTTGACACGCTGTTGCTCCGCTCTGCAACGGTGAGGCTGCAGTGGCTTCGATAATGATTATTCGACAAGATGCTTAGGAGGCATCTTAAACGACGATTCAAAATCCAAAGAAAGCTGGAAAAGGATCGGTGTTGTCTTAATCCAAGTGGTAGTCTTAATCAGAGTGGTAATGTACGCGATGGGAAATTCTCTCGCAACAAAAGAGAAGGCAAGATGTCGCCTCTTCAGCGTTTTAGAATATTCGTCGCGTCATTCTTCTTCTGCAATGAAATTCTTCTTCGGCGCATGATTATTCTTCTGCGGTGAAATTGTTCTTTGGCGCTGAGTGCCATCCATTTCAGCACCGAAGAAGAAGCGGAGCTCTGACTTCCACCATTTTTAATATCCTGTCTTTCGGTTGCGATTTCAGCGTGATTTTTGCTATTCTTATGAACTTTTATTTCATACTTAATATAAAATCCACAATGTACTGAAGCCGCGAAATAGTGAAAGATCACGGTATGTATATATATATATATATATATATATATATATATATATATATATATATATATATATATCAGTGGCGGGCCGTCAGGGCCTTCAATGCCTTCTCTGCTGGCCTAAGAAATATCTGAATCATATTATATTTTTTCCATCAATACTTATTATTCCAAATGGTCTGTTAGCTTCCTTTCATTGCTTTTCCCCCTGGTTCCACTGCTT